>NC_056746.1:781977738-782297738 GCF_019279795.1 Protopterus annectens | reverse complement strand
TTAAAACTTCATCAAAGTTCTTTTTATATGATAAGTATTGATCATATGACCCTAATTAAATGCCTTCCAGCTAAAACATTTACACTAAAAAACAGTGAGAAGACAAACTTGTATAATAAATGTACTACTTCCTATAGTAGACTGTAATATGACTTTTAAAAAATAAAAATGAACAATATTTCTATAAAATTGTTTATAAATCCAAAGCTTTCTTTTTTTTTAAATGAGTGCTATCTAGATGTTCTTATTTATACCAGGAAGCATTGTGCCATTTAATCTTAATTGCCACTGAAGTTCACTTCTCTGAATTTTATTCTCCCAAAAATCACCCTGCTGTCTCTTCTCACTAACTCCACTATCCCAAACAGGAATTAAGTGCACTGGGGGCAAAGTAGGGTGTGCTTATAAAGTGCATTGTTCAGGTTATCATTATCTATGGCATACATATGTTTAGTCGTTCCCAAATAAAAATTCCCACAACCCTGGCAGATACAGTGGATATAAAAAGTGTGCACACCCGTATTAAAATGCCAGATATAAAAAAACGAGACCACAGTAAATCATTTCAAAACTTTTCCCACCTTTAATGTGACCTATAACCTGTGCAATTCATTTGAAAAACAAACAAATCCGTTAGGGAAAAAAATATAAAAAATAAAAAACGTACAATAAGCTGGTTGCATAAGTGTGCACACCCTTAAACTAATACTTTGTTGAAGAACCTTTTGATTTAATTACAACATTCAGTCTTCTTGGGTAGAAGTCTATCAGCATGGCACTACTTGACTTGGCAATATTTGCCCATACTTCCTTGCAAAAGCACTCCAAATCTGTCTGATTGCGAAGTCATCTCTTGTGCACAGCCCTCTTCAGGTCACCCCACAGATTTTCTATTGAATTTAGGTCTGGGCTCTAGCTGGGCCATTCCAAAACTTTAATTTTCTTCTGGTGAACCCATTCTTTTATTGATTTGGATGTATACTTGGAGTCATTGTCGTGTGGAAAAGTGAAATTCCTCTTCATCTTCAGCTTTCTAGCAGATGCCTGAAGGTTTTGGGCCAAAAATAACTGGTATTTAGAACTGTTCATAATTCCCTCCACCTTGACTAAAGCCCCAGTTCCAGCTGAAGAAAAGCAGCCCCAAAGCATGATACTGCCACCACCATGCTTCACTGTGGGGTGGTGTTCTTTTGGTGATGCGAAGTGTTGTTTTTGCGCCAAACTTACCTTTTGGAATTGTGGCCAAAAAGTTCAACATTGGTCTCATCAGACCATAACACATTTTCCCGCATGCTTTTGGGAGACGATGCAGTGTTTTGCAAATTTTAACCGGCCCTGGATGTTTTTCTGTGTAAGAAAAAGCTTCCGTCTCACAACTCTACCCCTTAGCTCAGACATATGGAGAATACAGGAGATTGTTGTCACATGCAGTACACAACCAGTGCTTGCAGAAATTCCTGCAGCTCCTTCAGTGTTGCTGTAGGTCTCTTGGCAGCCTCCCTGACCATTTTTCGTCTTGTCTTTTCATGAATTTTGGAGGGGACATCCAGTTCTTTGCAACGTCACTGTTGTCCCATATTTTCTCCACTTTTTGATGACTGTCTTCACTGTGTTCCATGGTATATCCAATGCTGTGGACATTTTTGTATCCTTCTCCTGACTGATACCTTTCAGCAATGAAATCCCTTTGATGCTTTGTAAGCTTTCTGTGAACCATGGCTTTTGCTGTAGCAGGCAACTGAATAAATGTCAGGAAAATCCGGCTAGGACAGCTGAACTTTATTTGGGGTTAATCAGAGTCTCTTTAATTGATGGCAGATGTGTATCCAAGAAGACTGAATGCTGTAATTAAGTCAAAAGGTGCCTCAACAAAGTATTAGTTTAAGTGTGTGCACATTAATGCAACCAGCTTATTGTACGTTTTTTTATTTTGTCCCCTAGCAGATTTGTTTGTTTTTCAATTGAATTGTACAGGTTGTAGGTCACATTAAAGGTGGGAAAAGTTTTGAAATGATTTATTGTGGTCTCATTTTTTTATATCACAAAAACCTGGCATTTTAACAGGGGTGTGTGCACTTTTAATATTCACTGTAGCTACATAGACTAAACCTCTATTAGCACAATTCCTCACTGCTAGTCTAATATATTGTTGCACGTTACGGATAATCACCCATTGTTTTTGTAAAATAAATTTATAATATTTGCATGTAGACCCAAAATGAAAAATGCCAAAAAGTGCACTACTGATGAAAGCCTTGCTGCTGAAACCGGTCTAGTTTCAGTCTTAAATAAACGTATTTTGGATCTTCCTTGGTGCTGGCATTTTTCATTTTGGGTCTACATAGCACACTTGCCGTGCACCTGCCTAACTTGCTAGCTTTCCTACATTACAATATTTGCATGTGCCACATTTAGTAGTGCCCCCCCAGCTGTTGTATTGATTGCAAAATAGGATATTTCAGTAAATATTTTAAATTGTGTCCTGTTTTATAAACAAAGGTAGACTTTTCTCCTAAAGTGTTAATAAATTCATCCTTACTCTTAAACATAACCTAATTATTTATCAGGATATCTTTTTTATCATTGCCGTAGTCCCCATAGTGTACCACTATGGAGGTGATGAAAGCACCACTACATCCTTTGAATGTGTGTAGACCAATTCCTGGGGGGGGGGGGGGTTCCTGTATCCTGAAACATCTGTAGGAAATTGCTAACTTCCAACTTAAAGGTGAAAATGTCAGAACACATGATAGCTGCTCATATCAGTTGCCCCTTAATGATATTTTTCCTAGTATGTTTTGGGTGGCAACTATTAAAATCCAAGAAACTTCAAAAATGTCAGATGTTATGTGGTCCTATCTCGCCTACATTCTTTACTCACGGGTTCTCGGCTCCGACTCGGCTAACTTATTTCTCTAGCACAAAGTCTCTAATTGGCTGGGCTAACCCGGTATCCCAAGATGCACCTCGCCCTAGCCCCAGATCTCGTTTGCCACTCGTAGAGTTAGGACGTGGTCTCGCTTGGCTGTGGCTAAGTACCCTTTTCAAAATTTTTTATAAGTCTTTAGCAGTCTGTTTTCTTGTAAAAAGCTATTTTAATAGCTAGTTTTTCATTGTGAGTGTACTGTGTAAGCGAGTAGTGTTTTTTGTGGTATCCCTCTGTTTTGGCAGGCTAGGCCCATTTAAATTAGAGGACCTAGTCCTCTCCTGTGTTATTTTTTGTGTAAACTTGTGTTTTGCTTGGTTTTTCAGTCGGTAGTTATTTTTTCCTTGCTGCACCAAAGAAATGTTTAAATTAGGGTTAGTTTGGTTTTTCCCGCCTTCCTCTTGTGTCTGTTGTTGTCGGTTGAGTGGGTTGTGAATTATTATGTTTAAACAGCAGAAAGAGCATAAACCCTCTGGGTTTAAAAAAATGCTCAAAATGTGGCTACAAGATGTCCATTACAGATGGGCATTCTATCTGCGTTTATTGTCTAGGCGCTATTCACCTGCAAGAGTCCTGCAGTTTTTGCCACGCCTTCAGCCCGAGGGTACTGCAGGAAAGAAAAAATAAGCTGATTTTGAAGGGCCTGGTTAAGCCTTCCTTTGAGGAGTCCTTAGACTCTTCTTCTAGTACTAAGTCTAAGACTTCCAAGGCCAAGAAAAGATCTCCGGCTCCATCTGTCTCCTCGGATCTCCCAGAGAAGGTTTTGAAAGTGGATACTGCCTCCTCGGCTCCCTTGTCCTCAGGAGGTATCTGTTGCACTGGAGTCGACCTCGGCCCCAATATTATTGGAGCTTATTCGGAGCTGGTCACCCAGTGTTAGGCATGAGATCCCGATCTCCTTCTATTTCCTCCAAATCCTCTAGGCTGTCTGATTTGGATGTGGATAGGGTGGTCCAGAGGCTCCTGCAGTCACCGGTGTTAGCAAAATTGTTCTCGGCTCCGACCCAGTCGGCTCCGGAGTCAGTCCCTATTCTTGTACTGATGATTCCTCCTCCGAGCACCCCTGTGTCGTTGGAGCCAGAGTGCTCCGCGCCAAGTGATGTTCTCGTGTCGGCTCGATACCCCTTGCGAGTTTATCAGGCCCCTCAGTGTCGGTGCCTGAGGAGCCCCCTAGAAAGAAGTTGTGCAAGAGGAAGCACATAGTCTCCCAGGACGAGTCCCTCACTTCCGAAACCGACCTCGAGGAGTCAGAGGGGGCCCCTAAGTCATCATCCGATGATGTCTCTTTCTCCAACATCCTGGAGATCTTGAGGCAGAGAGGTGACTGGCCATCCAAGACCCCCTCTGAGGAGGAGTTGGTATTCCTCAAGGCTTTCGGAGCTCAACCCTCCGCCTCCTGGGTATCTCCACCCTTCGATGAACTCCTGGATTTGATTTGTTGAAGGGTGTGGGAGAGCCCTGATTCCATGGAACCGGTGCCCAGATGTCCAAATAAGTTTCTTTCTGCTCCCCCGGGGAAAGAGTTCCTGACCAAAGGGGTTTCCGTAGATGCCTTGGTGGTGGCGGCAGCCACTCAGCAGGAAGTTGCAGAAGCTTCTTCTTCCATCCATCCCCTTAACAAGGAGTCCAGGAGTATGGACCGGTATGGGAAGCATACCCTGTCTTCAGCGACCTTTACTTTGCGGTCGCTGAATTATCTTTGTCATTTTACTCGGCTCCAGAGAGATCTCCTTAAGGAGCTAGGAGACACTCTGATGGGTAACATGCCTGAGGTGGTAGCGCAGACTGTTAACGCCCAGTTGTCTACCCTTGGTTCCATTGTCAACTCGTCCATAAGGCTCATATCCTATGCAGCCAAAGGGGCGAGTAGGGCAGCTAGCTCAGGTGTAGCTCTCAGAAGGCAAGCCTGGATGTGCCTGTGTCATTTCACGGAGGCCTTTAAGTCTTCCTTCACTGACGCCCCCTTTGATGGGTCCTCAATCTTCGGGACCAAAGTGAAAGACACCCTCACCAGATGCGAACAGGAGGGGAAGACCCTATCTGCCGTAGGGGCCCGTTTCTCTCTTCCTCCTAGGCCTTACCCCAAGGCTCAGAGAGGAGGGAAAATGTGGTTCAAGAAGTCACAGAAGTCTTTCCCTGCTGCTCAAGGTGAGTCCCCCTCCAGAGGCAGAGGAGGGGGAAATTATTCTGGAAGACGCCGGCCTAGAGGCAGAGGAGGCCCCCGCAACTCAGGAGACTGCGATTCCTTTCGCGGGTCTTCCTTTCAGCATTCCTGAGGTGTTGCCCAACTGTGCTATTCCGGAGCCAGTCGGGGGCCGAATTTCGTTGCATCTGGAAGCCTGTGAAAGCATCACCCAGGATCGTTGGGTGCTTTGAATAGTTACCAGAGGTTACACTATCCCCTTTTTATCAACACCCCCTCCAGTCAAAAGAATCCCGGATGTTCCACCCAGTCAATGGGATCAAGCAGCACTAGAAGTTTCAAAGCTGCTAGAAAAAGGAGTCATCCAACCAATCCCCTCAGACCATATCGGATCAGGAACTTACTCAAGACTCTTTTTGGTGCTGAAAAGAACAGGGGACCCGAGGCCCATTCTGGATCTCAGCCGATTGAATTACTACGTTCTGAAGTCCAAGTTCCAAATGGTCACTCTTCAGTCCATTTTTCCCTTGCTGGAAAAAGGAGTATGGATGTGCTCCATTGATCTCAAGGATGCCTACTACCACATCAAGATGGACAAGGCATCCAGGAGTCACTTACGCTTCCGGCTGGGAGCCAGTCACTTCCAGTTTCGTGCCCTGCCCTTTGGTCTCACCACAGCCCCCAGGGTGTTTACCAAGTGTTTGGCAGTGGTGACGGCTCACCTGAGACG
The DNA here is from genome assembly GCF_019279795.1 of Protopterus annectens. Lineage (NCBI taxonomy): Eukaryota > Metazoa > Chordata > Ceratodontiformes > Protopteridae > Protopterus > Protopterus annectens. The sequence continues at coordinate 782,291,939 of NC_056746.1, read as the reverse complement.
TTGGGGATTCCAGGTGTTTCCATATCTGGACGACTGGCTTCTCACCGCCCCCACCAGGCATCTCCTCATTCAAGCCAGGGAGGCTACCATTACACTTTGTCAACAACTAGGAATTACCTTGAACTGGGAAAAGTCTGCCTCGCTGCCCTCACAGCGTGTTGTTTTTATAGGCGCCAAGCTAGACTCTATTCAAATGTGGGCCTTTCTGCCACAAGAGAGGATAAGAGTGCTGCAGTCTCAGATTCACGCATTGTTGCCCCTCAAGAGAGTTCAGGCCAGGTTAGTTCTCCAGCTCCTGGGATCCATGGCTGCCATCATCATGCTGGTGCCTCTAGCCAGGTTACACATGCGGATCCTACAGTGGCTCCTTTCGGCCCAATGGTCCTTTCAGAAACTTCCTCTTTCCCACTTGATGCTTCTCACGGAACGGTGCAAATAGGACCTCCGCTGGTGGCTATGTTCCACCAATCTGGACAAGGGGAGGAGCTTGATTCCTATGTTTCCAGTGGCCACAGTGACCATGGACGCCTCCCAGATAGGGTTGGGGGGGCATTATCTTGGCAGGACGGTCCAAGGCTCATGGCAAGATCACAAGGTACACCTGCACATCAATGTTCTAGAGATGAGAGCGGTGGTACTAGCATTGCGGGCACTCCAAAGCTTTCTTCCTCTGGGAATGATTGCAATTCACTCCGACAGCATGTCCGTGGTGTGGTACCTGAACAAGCAGGGGGGAACCAAGTCTTATCCCCTCTGCAGAGAGGCCATGCGAGTGTGGCATTGGGCAGTGTCTTCCCAACGGTTTTTAGTGGCAACGCACATTCCGGGAAAGACCAACGTAATAGTGGACAGGCTGAGCAGAGCTATTCTGATGCCTTACGAGTGGTCCCTGAACAACGGAGTGGCAGTTCAAATTTTCAACAGGTGGGGTCAGCCTTGCTGCGATCTCTTCGCCAGCCCTCTCAATGACAAATGCAGGAACTACTTCACACTGATCCCCCCACAGGGGGAGTCACCCAGGGATGCTCTAGTCCACGATTGGCCCCCCGGTCTGATCTATGCTTTCCCTCCGTTTCCTCTGATACCAAGAGTGATTCAGAAAGCCATATCTTTGGGAAGCAGGATGATTCTAATTGCTCCACACTGGCCTCGACAAGTATGGTTCCCCCTTTTTTTCAGCAGTACGCAGTGGACGGTCCTTGGACCCTGGACCCAGTGCCAGTATCAGTAGATTCACATGTCAGGACAGCTCCATCCCTCCCTGCGAACCCTTAGGTTGACAGCCTGGCTGCTCCACTTCCATCACTAGTTAGATGACATTCCTTTTTACCTGAGGTGGTACACATCTTGTCTTTGTCACATAAGTCTTCCACCAGAAGGATTTATTCCAGCAAATGGAAGAGCTTCTCCATTTGGGCTCAGGCCCAAGGTTTGGACCCCTTCACAGCCCCAATTCTATCGGTCTTAGATTTTTTAGCCATGCTTTTCCGACAGGGCTCTGCGCCTGCTGCCATTAAGGTGCAACTGGCTGCAATTTCCAATTTTCATACATCTTACGAGCCTTCTCTTATGGGCCATAAACTTTGTAAGGCCTTCTTGAAAGGTGCCTGGTTACTTCGCCCTCCTGTTTCAGAACCTGTCATGCCATGGGATCTAAACCTTGTGTTACAAGCCATCACTTCACCGCCCTTTGAACCGGCTGCCACCTGTGAATTAAAATTTCTATCTTGGAAGACGGCTTTCCTACTAGCCATTACATCGGCCAGAAGAGTATCAGAGATTCAAGCCTTGTCCATTAAACCTCCGTATTTGATCTTTCATAAGGACAGAGTTTCCCTGAGACTTAACCCGTCCTTCCTTCCGAAGGTGTCATCCACCATTAATCTTCATCAGTCTATCGAGTTACCAGTGTTCTTTCCAAACTTTTCCAATAAACCAGAGTTTAGATTTCATCAGTTGTATGTGCATAGACAACTAAGATTCTACCTTCACAGGACTAACCATATTAGGAAGTCTGATCAACTGTTTGTGTCCTTCTCAGAAAACAGAACAGGTTGTCCTATTTCCAAGAGCACAATTTCTAAATGGATCAAAGATTGTATTTCCTTTATCTATTCGTCAGCAGGCAGAAATTTACCTTTTCCCGTCAAAGCTCACTCTACCAGGGCAGTGTCTATATCAATAGCATACTATGCCAGGCTTTCATTGGATGATATTTGTGCTGTGGCCACCTGGGCCTCTCCACACACCTTTATTATTCATTACAAGTTGGACATGGCTTCTAGGGGCTGGGCTTCCTTTGGTTCCGCGGTTCTCAGCAGAATTTTCCTATGAGAGGGAGAGTTGGGAGGGTGGCCTAATGGTTAAGGTGTTTGCCTTACAAGCACAAGGTACAAGGTTTGAGTCTCACAAAGGATAATTGGCTAGGCTTAAAATGGCTCGCAAGGGCAGAAAGTTTAGTACTAATCTACGAGCTGCCCAGGATAGAGATGCTGGGGACACTGTCCCGTGAGTAAAGAATGTAGGCGAGATAGGACCACATAACATCAGGTAGTTATGTACTCACCATAACGATCGATGTATGTGGTCCATTTCGCCTCACATTCTTATGTACCCTCCCACCTGCCCCCTTCATGTAGGATTTGGAGGAAAATTGGCTCTGAGAACCCTTCAATGTCAGTTGTTTTTTTTTTTCCTTTCTGGCTGGAGTTCCTTCCAGTGGCGGTTGTGTGTGGGGTGTGACTGGAATGGCTGCAAACTAGATCTGGGGCTAGGGCGAGGTGCATCTTGGGATACTGGGTTAGCTCAGCCAATTAGGGACTTTGTGCTAGAGAAATAAGTTGTCCGAACCCGTGAGTAAAGAATGTGAGGTGAGATGGACCACATACATCGGTTGTTATGGTGAGTACATAACTACCTGTTTTCTGTCCATTTTCAAGCAGAAACATTAATTCATCTGATCTTTGTAAATAGTCACATCCAAAGAGTTGATGCTGTCATTAGAATGTGTATGCATAAATTTGAAAAATGAACAAATGTTGTTTATGTAATAGACGAACTCTTCTGTCAAGGTTTCTTTCCCTTTCCATAAGATGAAAATATCATACAAATATCATAAGTATAGAGTTCAGTGTTTACTACTGGCCACAGTGGTGCAGCAGTTAGCATTGTTGCCTCACCACAAGAGGTTCTCCAGTTCGATTCTCAACTGGAGCACTTTCTATGCAGTGTCTGCATGTCCTCCCTGCTGTCAAGTGAGTTTTAAAGACATGCTGGTAGGTGCAATGTGTGTCTGTAGATGTGCCTTCAGTGAAGGCTGGGTGCCGGGCTGGCAACTCAACACCGTAAAAACTCCCCTGCCCATCAATCTGCAGACAGGTGATCCGCTGTGGGTTCAGTATTTACTAACTCTAGAGTTGAATATGTTTTTCCTCTCCCAGGAAAACATAACTAGGTTGGCGTACATATGAGCGCAATTAGCGGCCATCGCCACACCTTTTGCCTGCCTAAAAAACTCTTCGTCAAATGTGATGACGTTATTGTAGAGGATGACTTCCATAACTTTCATCACAAATTGACCAGAGTACTACTTAAAGAAGTACTTAAAGAAGTCAGCTCTATAATTTGCTTCCTGATATAATTCCAAATCCTTACTGTGTGGAATCGATTAAAGTAAATCTACCACATCCTTGGTGGAGAAACTACAGGTGTTGGTATAGTGTTCTTGCATAGATCTACCACATCTACTGTGGAGAAACTGCAGGTGATAGTATAATGTTCTTTTTTAATTTTTGATTAAAAAAAAATCCCAATAATCCCTTAGGAGGTGTTCAGTCAGATGTAAAGTTTCCTTCAAAAACCTGTCCACCAACACACCCATTGAATAAGTGGAACTGTTGTGAGCAGCTATAATAAGTCAATAAGGGGGGTTGTTAATGTTTTTCTGAACTTTGGGGAACACAGAGACAGTAGGAATTAACAGGTGAAATTGTAGTTTCTTAATTTATTGCTCCTTGGAACAATGAATCTTCTAAAAATAACCATGTCTTCCTATGTGCAATAGAGATTTCATTTTTGGAAACTGCATATTTCTCTGTGTCATGTAATAATGCAGTAATATGACAATTATAGTTATTCTCCACTTTGACAAACCTGCCCCCTTTATCAGGCTTCACGATATGCAATGACTCATTAGCCCTAAGCTTTTTTAATAGTGCTGTCTCATCCGTAGTCAAGTTGAACAATTTCCTTGTGTGTTGATTAAATGTACCATATATTTCTTGGTCTCTCCAAACCTACCCCCTGGTCTTTAAACATCATTTGCAATTTGAGTTTTCTAATAAAAAGTTTTAATTCAATCAAAACTTCAGCTACATCACATTTACGAGATGGAACAAATTTAAAACCTTTTATGAAGAATGAAAAATAAGTTTTAGTTATATTTTAAGTCTGTATAATTAAATATGTTAAAACAAAAAACGAAAGCGAGGACCAATGCAGGCTGAAAATGTTCTCCAATTTTATTACCACACAGATTCACGAAAAATAAAAACACAGAATGAACGCACTCACAGCGTTTTCGTCCGGATGGACTTCATCAGATAAAATGCCTTACTACTTTGAAGTATTTTATACAAAATCAGTTTCCACAAGCACCAATGATTTACCTAATACTTTATAAACCTACGAATCAACCTACAAGCTGTTAAATAATTTAGTAGTTCATCACTTCCTGTTACAAACATAATTATTTCTTTATATTAACATATAAATAAATAAATAAACTTTATTAAATTAGTTTAAAACATCCTTCTAGTGTGTTGACTTATTTTAAAATTCTAAAATATTGTTAAAAAGTTATCATGTTAAAATTTTTGTTATACAAATCAAATCATAGTATTAGACAAAAGGTTACCTAAAATAAAGCATGGGTGACACCTACTGACAAAATCTGGTAATTGCTTATTTAAAATCACACTCTAGCAGATCTAATTTTCAAAAGGGGCAAAATAGAAATATATTCATTTAGCCCAGGCTTTTTGTTTGCTTCCAGGGCCACTTGCCACCATAATTCTTTATAGGCAATATTTTCTTCCCAAGGGCCCCCTCTTATATCCCTTTTTATTTGATCTAAGACAAAAAATTGGAATTTGGCTCCCACACATGTTTTAGTATGTCTGTAAATAGCATTTGTTTCTTTTCCTTTTTTAACATCATACATGTGTTCATAAATGCGTCTCTTTAATGTCCTTTCCGTCTTTCCTATATAAAATGACGGACATTCCACGCAGACAGCCAAGTACGCAAGCCCTATAGATTCACAATTATAGTACCCCTTACTTTTTATGCACCTTCCCCTGCTAGTCAGAAAAATATTTTCTCTATTAATAATGTGCTCACATTGTTTGCATTTACCACATTTAAAGGTTCCAACTTTAACCCTAGCTCCCATTTGGTTTCTCTTAGCAATGTTGTTGTTATTTTCCAAAATTCCTTTTATACTTGTTGTATTTTTAAATACCACTCTGGGTGCCTCCTGTGGTAACCCATCCAAATCCGTGAGGGCCCTAAATCTCTCCCATTCTCTTTGGAATGCAAATTTTATGTTTTTATTCAATAAATTGTATTCCAAAATCAGAGATTGTTGGAAATTTCCTTTAACCTCCTCTTTCCTGTTCTGTTCACTAATCTTACCAAAAATTGGTTCAAACCTCCCATTTCTTCCTTCTTCCACTTCAGTTCTAATATTTTTGATAAATTCTAATGGATATTCTCTTTCAAGAAACATTCTTTCCAACAAATCACATTCTGCCTTAAATTTTCTTTCATTATTTGTCATCCTTGACCCCCTTACGAATTGCCCTTTCACTATGTTTTTTTTACAATATAAAGGGTGGGCACTTTTATAATGCAAAAAGGAATTCACATACGTGGGTTTTCTAAAAACACATGTTTCAAAAGTTTTATTACTTTTTGTAATTTCCACATCCAAGTATTGAATATTTGTTTTGGAATAATTATAAGTAAATTTTAAAAAATCTGTAGTCCCTCCAATATATTTAATAAATTCCTCCAGTTCATCAATGCCCCCAGTGCAAAATATTATGATGTCATCAAGAAATCTCTTATATAAAGTCCAATACTTAACATAGGAAGACTTCAATACATACTTCTCCTCCCAATTTGCAAGTACTAGATTGGCAAAGGTAGGTGCACAGGCTGCTCCCATTGCTACTCCTTGTAGCTGTCGGAAAAATTCCCCATTAAAGGTTAAAAAATTATTTTTTAACACCAGGTCCATTAAACCTGTGCACACTACCTTTTCTTCAAGAGTCAACCTACTGTCCCCAAAAATCTCATCTTCAAACATCTTTGTACCAGCCTCATAAGGTATAGACCCGAATAAGTCAATAATGTCTATGGTTACAAAAATTAACTCTTCATTGTAAAAACTGCTATTCAAGCCTCTCAATAAATCCCAGGAGTCTTTTAAAATAGCTCCTTTTTGTAGCCATATGTGTTTAGCCTTTTGATCCACATATTTTGCTAATGAATTAGTTTTGGATCCTCCTGCTGAGACAATAGGTCTCAGTGGGGGGTCCAAACTATTTTTGTGGATTTTTGGTATACCAAAGATGACTGGTATTTTGGGCTTCTCTATTTTCAAAAAGGAGAAGGTTTTCATACTAAGGAGGTTTTCGTTTAACATATCTTCTAGAATGTTATCTATTCGTTGGTAGGCTGTATTAATTTCATTTATTGAAACTTCTCTGTATTTAACTTCATTTCTTAATATTTCATTCATCTTTCCTTCGTATAAAATTACATCCATCACAACTATACCCCCGCCCTTATCGGGTTTCATTACCCTAACATCTTTATTAATTTTCAACTCTTCCAACTTCTTATATTCTTGGGGGTTAAGGTTGTAGTGTAACCTGTTATATTTCCCACTTTTTTCTGTTTTCCTAATTTCCTTCTCCATAATAGTTTCAAAATTCTTCAGCTGGTTATGAATCGGGGGGTTGATGATTTTTATTAATTTCATTCTCTGTTCTCATAATATTTGTACCTATCCCTTCTTTATGAAATAACAATTCCAGATTCATTTTCCTAAGAAAAAGTTTCATATCTATTAGTGTCTGAGTTGAATTGCCTTGGGTAAGTGGAATAAACTTAAAACCCTTCTCTAATAATTTAAAATGCTGTACTTCTAACACAATATTACTAAAATTGTAAATAGTGAACCCTCCTAAGGTGTTTTTATTATCTGTAACTTCTATATCAGGTAAATTTTCTTTTGGGTGGGGGGTCTCTAATAAAATGGTCTCCCCCTTCCCCTTCTCCCCCCTCGTTTCTGAAAATTTCCATATCCTCTGTTGTTTTCCCATCTCTCTCTCTCACGTGCCTGTCGAGGGGTGGAAATTCTACATCATATTCATTTCTGTCCCTTTCTTTACCCTCTTCATTTTCAATATAGTTTTCTGTCACTTTTTTATTGTTATTATAATAATTATTATTATAATACTGATTTCTATAAACTGGGGGTTTTGGGTAACTAACCTGATTTTCATATTCATGGATATCCCTCCTTAGTTTGTCCATTTTCCTATCCACCAATACCTTACATTTGTTGTCAACATCATCCTTTAATTTAAAATATTTTTGTCTTTCCAATTCTATTTCAAACATCAAATCTTCCTTAATAGATACATCAAGGGAATCTCTCTGTGTTTGTAGGTTTTCTAAGTTCCTATTATTCTCTTCAATAATCAGTTTAACAATGTCCAAGCCACTTAAATTAATGCATAAATACAAAACTATTGTTATTGAAAATGCATATTTGGATGAATGCCTAAAACGTGATATTGTTCCTAAAGGGCTTAGGACTTGGAAGTACCCTAATAATGTGCAAGTTGGATCTATTTTTCACAAAGAACTGATAGGAGTATTTAATAGATGTGGCTTGGACATTGTTAAACTGATTGTTGAAGAGAATAATAGGAACTTAGAAAACCTACAAGCACATATAGATTCCCTTGATGTATCTATTAAGGAAGATTTGATGTTTGAAATAGAATTGGAAAGACAAAAATATTTTAAATTAAAGGTTGATGTTGACAACAAATGTAAGGTATTGGTGGATAGGAAAATGGACAAACTAAGGAGGGATATCCATGAATATGAAAATCAGGTTAGTTACCCAAAACTCCCAGTTTATAGAAATCAGTATTATAATAATAATTATTATAATAACAATAAAAAAGTGACAGAAAACTATATTGAAAATGAAGAGGGTAAAGAAAGGGACAGAAATGAATATGATGTAGAATTTCCACCCCTCGACAGGCACGTGAGAGAGAGATGGGAAAACAACAGAGGATATGGAAATTTTCAGAAACGAGGGGGGAGAAGGGGAAGGGGGAGACCATTTTATTAGAGACCCCCCACCCAAAAGAAAATTTACCTGATATAGAAGTTACAGATAATAAAAACACCTTAGGAGGGTTCACCATTTACAATTTTAGTAATATTGTGTTAGAAGTACAGCATTTTAAATTATTAGAGAAGGGTTTTAAGTTTATTCCACATACCCAAGGCAATTCAACTCAGTCACTAATAGATATGAAACTTTTTCTTAGGAAAATGAATCTGGAATTGTTATTTCATAAAGAAGGGATAGGTACAAATATTATGAGAACAGAGAATGAAATTAATAAAAATCAGTTAGTAAAAAAATCTATCTTCAACCCCCCGATTCATAACCAGCTGAAGAATTTTGAAACTATTATGGAGAAGGAAATTAGGAAAACAGAAAAAAGTGGGAAATATAACAGGTTACACTACAACCTTAACCCCCAAGAATATAAGAAGTTGGAAGAGTTGAAAATTAATAAAGATGTTAGGGTAATGAAACCCGATAAGGGCGGGGGTATAGTTGTGATGGATGTAATTTTATACGAAGGAAAGATGAATGAAATATTAAGAAATGAAGTTAAATACAGAGAAGTTTCAATAAATGAAATTAATACAGCCTACCAACGAATAGATAACATTCTAGAAGATATGTTAAACGAAAACCTCCTTAGTATGAAAACCTTCTCCTTTTTGAAAATAGAGAAGCCCAAAATACCAGTCATCTTTGGTATACCAAAAATCCACAAAAATAGTTTGGACCCCACTGAGACCTATTGTCTCAGCAGGAGGATCCAAAACTAATTCATTAGCAAAATATGTGGATCAAAAGGCTAAACACATATGGCTACAAAAAGGAGCTATTTTAAAAGACTCCTGGGATTTATTGAGAGGCTTGAATAGCAGTTTTTACAATGAAGAGTTAATTTTTGTAACCATAGACATTATTGACTTATTCGGGTCTATACCTTATGAGGCTGGTACAAAGATGTTTGAAGATGAGATTTTTGGGGACAGTAGGTTGACTCTTGAAGAAAAGGTAGTGTGCACAGGTTTAATGGACCTGGTGTTAAAAAATAATTTTTTAACCTTTAATGGGGAATTTTTCCGACAGCTACAAGGAGTAGCAATGGGAGCAGCCTGTGCACCTACCTTTGCCAATCTAGTACTTGCAAATTGGGAGGAGAAGTATGTATTGAAGTCTTCCTATGTTAAGTATTGGACTTTATATAAGAGATTTCTTGATGACATCATAATATTTTGCACTGGGGGCATTGATGAACTGGAGGAATTTATTAAATATATTGGAGGGACTACAGATTTTTTAAAATTTACTTATAATTATTCCAAAACAAATATTCAATACTTGGATGTGGAAATTACAAAAAGTAATAAAACTTTTGAAACATGTGTTTTTAGAAAACCCACGTATGTGAATTCCTTTTTGCATTATAAAAGTGCCCACCCTTTATATTGTAAAAAAAACATAGTGAAAGGGCAATTCGTAAGGGGGTCAAGGATGACAAATAATGAAAGAAAATTTAAGGCAGAATGTGATTTGTTGGAAAGAATGTTTCTTGAAAGAGAATATCCATTAGAATTTATCAAAAATATTAGAACTGAAGTGGAAGAAGGAAGAAATGGGAGGTTTGAACCAATTTTTGGTAAGATTAGTGAACAGAACAGGAAAGAGGAGGTTAAAGGAAATTTCCAACAATCTCTGATTTTGGAATACAATTTATTGAATAAAAACATAAAATTTGCATTCCAAAGAGAATGGGAGAGATTTAGGGCCCTCACGGATTTGGATGGGTTACCACAGGAGGCACCCAGAGTGGTATTTAAAAATACAACAAGTATAAAAGGAATTTTGGAAAATAACAACAATATTGCTAAGAGAAACCAAATGGGAGCTAGGGTTAAAGTTGGAACCTTTAAATGTGGTAAATGCAAACAATGTGAGCACATTATTAATAGAGAAAATATTTTTCTGACTAGCAGGGGAAGGTGCATAAAAAGTAAGGGGTACTATAATTGTGAATCTATAGGGCTTATGACTTGGCTGTTCATGGAATGTCCGTCATTTTATATAGGAAAGACGGAAAGGACATTAAAGAGACGCATTTATGAACACATGTATGATGTTAAAAAAGGAAAAGAAACAAATGCTATTTACAGACATACTAAAACATGTGTGGGAGCCAAATTCCAATTTTTTGTCTTAGATCAAATAAAAAGGGATATAAGAGGGGGCCCTTGGGAAGAAAATATTGCCTATAAAGAATTATGGTGGCAAGTGGCCCTGGAAGCAAACAAAAAGCCTGGGCTAAATGAATATATTTCTATTTTGCCCCTTTTGAAAATTAGATCTGCTAGAGTGTGATTTTAAGTAAGCAATTACCAGATTTTGTCAGTAGGTGTCACCCATGCTTTATTTTAGGTAACCTTTTGTCTAATACTATGATTTGATTTGTATAACAAAACTTTTAACATGATAACTTTTTAACAATATTTTAGAATTTTAAAATAAGTCAACACACTAGAAGGATGTTTTAAACTAATTTAATAAAGTTTATTTATTTATTTATATGTTAATATAAAGAAATAATTATGTTTGTAACAGGAAGTGATGAACTACTAAATTATTTAACAGCTTGTAGGTTGATTCGTAGGTTTATAAAGTATTAGGTAAATCATTGGTGCTTGTGGAAACTGATTTTGTATAAAATACTTCAAAGTAGTAAGGCATTTTATCTGATGAAGTCCATCCGGACGAAAACGCTGTGAGTGCGAAGGCGTTCATTCTGTGTTTTTATTTTTCGTGAATCTGTGTGGTAATAAAATTGGAGAACATTTTCAGCCTGCATTGGTCCTCGCTTTCGTTTTTTGCTTTGTTTAGTGGAGTTTGGTGGAGTACATACGTTTTTCTAAATATGTTAAAACCTTCAAAGCTTAACATCTTATCCTCAAAGGCTGTAATTATTTTATCCAAATCATTAACTTCCCTTAATAATTGTTCCAGCTGTTCTTCCTCCAGAACTATCTGTGTCCCTTGTTTTTTGGCCCTTTCGGGGTGTGGGGGTGTTCTAAAAAATTCTGTTGCCTGTTTTTATTACCTGTCCTATCAGGCGTCCGTAATGGTGGGAATTCTTGTTCGAACATCTCATTCTCATCTCTGTTCTTATGTACTGTACTAAATGTGTGACTGTTGTAATGGGAATGGTTTCCTTCATCTCTTTTCCCTACATTATAAACCCTAGTCACACCATTGTTAAAACCATTACCTTGTCATATCCCACCAATGTTTTGAGAGTTGTGGAAGGCTTTAGGAAGAGGGTATGCTATATTTTGTGTGTACTCCAGTTCATCCCTGCTTAATTTTTTTTTTGTTTCCGTGCAAAATTTAACTTAACTTGTTCTGTTTTGTCAAAAATCACATCATATCTTGCTGCATAGTTGTCAAACAAAACATCATTAGTAATCTCAGTATTTAAACAGTTATCCTCACCCAGCAGTTCATTAATTTTACCATTATTCAGTCTGATGATAAACTGCATCAGCTCAAACCCATACCTGTCGAACATTTCCAGTTCAAGTTCAACCTGTCCTGAAGTTAACCCGTTGGGAAATTTAAACATCCTGAGTTCCTTAGGGACTCTCTTGACTTTGATACATTTGTTAGGAAGGCAGTATCACATTGCAGATAGTACCTTGCCTAATTTAGCTTCAAAGCCATTTTAATTTTGTCTGAAAATTTGCTGGAGTGTGATGCTGTTCATTCCCACTGAATAAAAATTCTGTATTTAACCAACTCTCGAAACAAGAAAAGTGATTGTTGGTATCCTCTCCATTATGAACGTTCGGTCTGCATGGTATAGAGTCTTGTGTTAGTCTGCCAACATTAAATGAAGTACTCCTCTGAGTCTCTTTTTTAATAGAAACATCCAATCCAGTGAATGGAACTCTTTGCAATCCTGTTGCAAAGGCTGTAGGGAACTGTAGTTTATCAAGTGAACTTTGAAGTTGGCGAAATTGTTGTGTGAAGAGTTTAAGCAGCTGAGTTAAATCTCATTTTACTGTAGATTGCAAATGATCAATGTTGCAGCACTGCCCATCTCCTGGAAAGAACATGTACTGTTACTTATGTACATCGAGTGGTGTAAAAAACAAAGGCAAAAATCTCTTCAACAAGCTCTAGGATGTCAATCCTGTAGTGTGCCACTAAGGAAGTAAGACCACTGCCATGCTGAAGAAAACCAAACTCGTAAAAAAGACACCAGCTTGTGTCCATGCAGCCACAAATTGAAACCAAGACAACAAACAAGCACATGTAGTGGTTACCTCTAAACACTGGCAAAAAAAAGAAGTCGGCTACACAACTAAAAAACAAAATGAACTTTAATACTGCAACACAGAACAAACAGCCAGGCACTTTCGGCCCTGTTATCGTGGGACTTCTTCAGAACCATTATAACTCCCATAAAAGTGCTCTTTATATAATCAAAAGTATTGGTCATATGACCCTAATTAAAAGCTTTCCAGTTAAAACACTTACATTAAAAAACACAGTATAAACACAAACTCATATAATACATACACATACTTCTTAAAGCAGACTATAATGTGACTTATAAAAAATAAAAATGAAAAATATTTCTATAAAATGTTTATAAATCCAAAGCTTTCTTTTTTTAAATGGTTGCTATTGAGATGTTCTCATTAATGCCTGAAGCATTGTGGCATTTAATTGCCACTGGAGTTCACTTCTCAATTGTGTTCTCCCCAAAACCATCCCTGTTGCCTCTTCTCACTAACTCCACTGTCTTGAACAGAAATTTATTGCATTGAGAGCAAAGCAGGGGGTGCTTATAAAGTGTGTTGTTCAGGTTCTTATTGTCTATGATATACATATGTTCGTAGATGCGCTTACATAGTGGTCTGTCCATCTTTCACAAATAAAAATGCTCAAAATCCTGGCAGATATCTACATAGACTAAACCTCTACTAGCACAATTCCCTGCTACTAATCTAATCTGTTGTGGCAGGTTACCTATAATCACCCATTTTTCTTGTAAAATAAATTTAGAGGTTACCACTACTTAAACCTTGCTGTTTTCTTGGTTTCAGTTTGTGGCTGCAAGGACACACTCTGATGTCTTTTTTATGAGTTTGGTCCAAAATAATAGCATCTGCAAATAAACCCAGCTTTTCTTAATTACCATGCCAATTATATCCTTGAATTTCTGGGTCACTTATTTTCTTTGCCAATGGCTCTAAATATAGCAGAAATAAAGGAGAAAGAGGACACCCTTGCCTGCTTCATCTGTTCAGACATATCTTATCAGAGAGGAACCCTCCCTGGGTAGATTATAAAGAAGATAAAGATTTGTAAAAGGGTACGGAAGGGATGCCCATTAGCAGTATTTTACTTATTTTAGTGATGAGTGCAGTCGAGCAAAATGTGAGTGTAGGATGAATTTAGGACAATATTTATTTAATGCAACATTATAATTTCCATTTATTCTGTCTTATGCAGACAGTGTGATTATAATAGCTAAATTATTACTGGTTATTAAAAATCATTCACAAGTAGAAAAAAAAATGATAAGTTAATTTGGTATAAAGATAAAATGGAGACAAGCTAAGGTTCACAAGAAAGTCAAGTATAAACTTTACCAGGATAGAGTTTAAAATTTTTGGTATAGTTTTTAGGGGCTGGGAGATACTGAAGAACAGTTGCTAAACATTTTGGAAGAAATAGAGAGTACAGGCAAAATGTGGAATTTGGTTAAACTTACTTATATAAAAAGACCTATCTGATTAATAATATTATTATATTAGGAAAATTGAATTGTTTGGGTTCAGTGATATTGTTTCTTATTTAATTAAAGTGTTTTTTTTTTTCCTGTTCTTGGGGATCAGAACTGAATCCCATAAAGAGGGGGTAATATAAAAGAAAAAAGAAAAAGGAATATTGAATTTGAATACTTCAGTAGTATTTCTCACTTGTCTTTTTATTTATTTAAGGCACGCTTCAGTTTATAAGGATTAATGATAATACATTAGTTGTTCTATTTTTGAAAAGAAAAAGTATGGGACTGTTTCAAAGGTCAGAAAAGGAAATTAGAAGAAAATGGAGAAGTTAAATAACAGAAAAAGAAAATACAGCTGTGGAAATTTGATATACATGTAGTGGAAAATAAAAGAAAATAATGGCATGAAACAGTTATGCAAGAATTGTATTATACTGACCCATTTGCACCAGGATCTGAAAGATGCCATTCAGGAAAGAATGAGGAGGTTTAAGCTTTGGTATGAGGGACTGAAGTTTATGTGGAGGTTAATGTAAAAAAAACTGACTTTTGAAGGATATGTGTTATGTAAAGCAGTAAATGAAAACTTATTTCTAAAGGGTAAAGTAAAGAGATGATGAAATACTTTTTTAGTGTCCATAGTAATTAAATTATGGAAAGATTTAAATACTTATGAATGGATGGATGATTTAACAGATGTGAATATGGAAAAAAACAGTATATGGATTTTATTGGAAGTGTAAAACAACAAGCCTAGATGATGCAGGTAGGCTTTGTGTAACTGCAGTTTATAATATATGGCAAACCAGAGCAAAAGAAGGGGCCAGATTCCAAAAGATTTGCTCTCAGTGTAAGTCTGTCATGATTCCAAAAGACCTGTTCTTAGTGCAAGTGACACACTTTGGCGTAAGGCCTATTTATAAACAGGTTTACACTGGTGTCCAGATTCCACAAGACAGTCTTTCAACTTACTTTCAGTTAAGTGGTCACATACACTGAGAACAAGTGTTTTGGAAATGGGCCCAATGTTTTTCTTTCTTTTTTCTTTATTAAATTATCACTTAAGATATATGCAAACATGCATTTATATAAAAAGAAAACAAACCATTTTAAACATCCAGTTATAAACATTGTACACATGTGCTTTTATACAATTATCAATGCATTACATATTTTTTTCAGTTCCTGCCTTCCTTTAAACCTCAGTTCTCCATGAAAACATTAGTCTGCATGTATTGTTCGCACAATTTCCATTTTTTTCTATGTATTTCTCCTGCCCATTTCTAAAGATCCCATTTTCAGTTTTTTATCTCTTTTACAATACTCACTATGTCAAATACTGTTGGTTTCGACTTTCATTTCCATTGTCTACCAATTGATTTTTTTCAAAAATCTTTATTAAATTTACACATATGACAAAGGCAGTCTTACATTTATATAAATTAAAAATATACAAAATGATATCACTTTAGTTGCAAACTGTTTACATCACAGACACCACTGAAACAGATGTAGTTGTAAACATTACACATCACTTATAAACCATCCAGTCATTGTCAGTTAAGCATTATATGGCTTATTCAAATCCTGTCTCTTAAACCTCATTCCTGCTCTGCATTTATTGTTCCCACAATTCCCATCTTTTTCCTATGTAGTTTGCTCCTTCACATTTCTAAATATCCCAATTCTAGTCATTTTATCTCTGTTATTATATTAACTACTTCTAGTAAAGTTGGTCTAGACTTTGATTTCCATTTTCTAGTAATTGCTTTTTTGGCAGCCACCATAATTAGACTCAGCAAGGCTTTACTATGTCTAGGCAATTCTAATTCTGTAGCATAACTCAAAAAAATCATCTCCCCAGTCAGTTCAACTTGCTCACCCAGCATCTCCAACAGTGCAGTCTGCAGGGAATCCCAAATGTCTGCCAGCTCATTACACTCCCAAAAAATATGTTCCCAGCTACCTTTTTCTTACCCATCACACCTCCAACATTTGCTGTCCACCTGAGGAAAAATTCTTTGGAGTCTACTTGGGGTATAAAAATACCCATGTACACACTTCCAGGCAAAGATTCCAAATCTTCAAGACTTTGTTGCTTATTTGGGAGATATACACATATCCCCCATTGTCTCTTTGTGAATTGCTTATCCAATCTCTCTTCCCAACCCTTTCTCAGCTCTTCTGATTGATTCTTATAATTATCATGCAGTATTTTATATGCTTTACTATTTATTCCATTTGTAATGGCAGCTTCTGTTTTAGATTCTATTAAAAACTTTACCAGTGCTGGTCTTTCATTTAGGAGCCCCCTGTTTCTTTCTCTGTGTCTGTATTCTGATACCAGTTCTTGATAGAGAAGGCAACCTCTAACCTGCAGTCCAAATAAATTATTGGCCTCTTCCCATTCTAATACCTTTCCCTTTTTAGTTATTTGCTCCCAATACTTTGGTTCCTTTTCCAGTTTTCTCTAATAAATTCTAGACCTCTCTTGCTTATTATCTGTATCCCGGACCACAATCAACCCTACTGGCAAAATCTCTATTCTTCAGTCTTGTGCCAATTTGGTTCTTAGAATACTCTCTGCTATTTTATGAATATAATACTTAGTATGATTTTAGTTGTTCTCTTTACTAGTCTACATCCAAAATCCCAATCTCTCCTTATTTCTTGAGCTTCCTCCCTGCATCATTCCTTTCCACTTTGAATTATAGTTTTCTGCTTGTGCTATGTATAACAGACTTAACTGTGTTGCTCTAAAATACCCCTTCAAATTAGATAATCCTAGTCCGTCTTGACCCTTGCTGTCTTCCCTTCCCAGATAAAATCCTTCAACTGTTTTTTAATTGCTATCCACAACATCTCCTACGGTTGATAAAAGTATGCCTGACCTGTGTATAATACTAAACGGCCTAAAATATTTTAATGGCTTGTATCTTAGTATCCATATCCATATAACAAAACTTCCGGTTTCTCAGTTTTTATATTATCTTCTGTTTAGTCTCTTCCCATATATCCTTAGCTGCCACAACAGAGTCATTTCCAATCCA
The DNA here is from genome assembly GCF_019279795.1 of Protopterus annectens. Lineage (NCBI taxonomy): Eukaryota > Metazoa > Chordata > Ceratodontiformes > Protopteridae > Protopterus > Protopterus annectens. The sequence continues at coordinate 782,274,661 of NC_056746.1, read as the reverse complement.
TACTCCTAAATACTTAATTTTATTATGTGTTTTAGCTGTTCTACTTAATGCTCCATTATTTGTTTGATTGGTTTTAGTTTTTTGTTGGTTGACTTTTGTATTTATAACATGTAGATGTGAGAGTTTTTTGATTTCTGATGAAGTTTTTTACGAAAGCAGCAATTAAAAGTTTGTTACATTAAAGTGCTTTTGTTTCTCCTTGCATCTTTTGACAGTTTTTTTGTTTTTTCTTTTATATCACATTTTTGTCCCAAACTGATGTTTTCCTAGTGCTGTAGTTTTCCTGTAGTTTTCCTGCTTTAAAGGTTGCTTTTGCACATTTATCAAGACCAAATGACATTCTTATATCATCTGAAAAACTTTTTAACTACCTGCAGTTGTGCTTTCAGTTCCTCACCTGATGAGCTATACAGTTTTAAATCATCAACAAAGAGAAGATGAGAGGTCTTTATACTTTTTGTTTTCTAGGAGCCAAATTATAGCCATGGCCTAATCTGTTAAGTAGACAGCTTAATGGGTTAAGGGCAAGACAGAATAGCACCTGTGACAGTGAGTCACTTTGGAATAACCATCTTTGAATTTTTATCCCAGGAATAATAAATTGCCCTTTATTATGGCTTAATTGCAAAGTGGTCTGCCACTGTTTCATGGTCATTGTAATGTAATCAGTCAGTGTAGGGGTGTATCATATATTTTAAGCACTGTTTTAACCATGAATGTGGGATACTATCAAATGCTTTTTTGTAGTCAATCCATGCCATATTTAGATTCTTCCCCTTTTTACAGTTCTGCATTATGACTGTATTTAGCAACATATGATTCTTTGTTCCATATGACTTTCTCTTATTACACTTTTGTTCTATTGCCACGATTGAAATTTCTTCTAAATGACTATAAACTCTTGTCAGAATCAATTCCGCTGTATAGTTTATATGTTGTCAGAAGGCAAGTTATCGGTCTATAATTTTTAGGATAACTTGCAGGTTCACTTTTAAGTAGGAACATTGTTTTTCCTGTTGTTAACCAGGTTGGTGTCTGTTCTGGATGTGCATATAAATAGTTCTTACTCATGGTTAAATCATCGTGCAAATATTTTAATACTTTTAGCCAGAAGTTAGGTACTACATCTGGACCTGGGGTTTCCAATTGCATTCTTTTCTTAACATTATCACAATCTCTATGGCCGTTTCTTCATCTCATTTCATATCCTGTACCTTTGAACTTCTTATTCTTTCTTTTACTTCTTCTATCCATTTAGCATCTTTGTTCTGTTCCCTCTTCTATACTCTTCTAACAGTGATACTTCTTGTCTTAATTGCTTTACAGTTTTCTCTATTCGATACTTCCATGATAGTATTCAATTTCTCCCCTTCCTTTCCCTTAATACCCTGTGTTCCTGTGGTAGAATTTTATCTGTTATTAATTTAGCTGCACAGTAATATATCCTGTTTACTTCTGTTGTATCGCATGGATCTCTATGGACAGTCCTAATTTCTGTGTTCATTTGTTTTATCAAACTTCTAACTGTTCGGGTTTTTTTTTACCTTCTGCAATCCATTTCTTTCTTTTACTGATCTTAATATATCGATCTGTATTAAATCAAGCAACTCTTCTCTTAGCTCATTTTCTTCTAAACTGAGGTCATTTTTTTTGTTCTCCTTTTCCTGTGGGCATTCTATAGAGAGTTCTATATCATCTTCCTTTGGCACATTCTCTTCAATTTCATCCTGTGTCATCCGTTGCTTTGTCATATGGGAACTCACTGCCCTATCATTCCTCAACATTGACTACTTCAGAGTTGCCACAGTTTCCTGTTCCTTTCATTGCCATACAGCTTCAAGTGAACATTTATACTGGTTTCATGTGGAAGGCTCCAAAATATCTTCATATAGCAACTGCCCAATTGCTTCCCATTCCACTGGTTCCTCCTTAATTTGGATGTCTATTGCTCTACCCTGCTGTGGTGCTTTCTGTGTTACATTTTCTACCCTGAATCCTTCACTTCACAGGTACTCCGTAACCTCAGTTTCTATTTCTTTAACTTCTCCATTACTAATCTTCTTTTCTACTTTTCCTCTTTGCCTTCTTATTTTTTTTTTTTTTTGTATTGTGAAGTTTTCCATGTCTGGATTCCCTTCCCTGTGTTTCTCTTCAAATATCTTTGGTGCTGCTCTTTTTGTATTGATTAGTTTTGCTTTCTCCTTTGCATACCATATTACATCTGTTTTTCTTTCCCATGTCGATATTTCTTGTTCAGATGTCTCCTGATCTTCCTGCTTCTTTTTACTTTGGCAACTTGTTCCATCATGCTGTGATGCAACTTGTATTAGACCTTCTACACCAAATCCTTCACTTCACAGGCATTCCATAACTTCAGCTTCTATTTTTTTTAACTTTTACTTTACTAATCTCCTTTCTGCATTTCCTGTTTTTGATATTATTTTTGTTTTATTGTGAAATTTTCCATATCTGGATGTTTTTGCCTTTATTTCTCTTCTTTATTTTCTTTGGGGCTGCCTTTTTTATATTGATTAATTTGGCTTTCGACTTTCCAAAAACATTGCACCATATCAAATCCTTCTTTCTTTCCCATATCCATATTTCTTTTTTATACTTTTCAAAAATCTCTAGGTTTTGTTGTTTATTTTTTCACACTTCCTCAGATGCTTCTTTTTCTAAACAGATCAAAGTTTCTTGGTCTATGTAATGCTTTTCACACATCTGTTATATTAATGAACACAATTTTTTATTTGAGTCTTCTGACAGTTTTTCTTGTGGAAGTATTTCTGATTCCACTAATTTCTCTCTTAATCTTTTTGTGTATCTTGTGTCTGGAAATTCTGGTCTTTTTGCGTAATAGTAACAATACATAATTTCTTTCTTATCTTCAATAGTTCACTCTGTCATCTTTATGGCTCTTCTTTGGCCTATCAGTTTTTGTGATTTTTCTGGATTGCTACTTCCTTCTACAATGGGGGGGGGGGGCATCCTCTCCCTGGGCCTGGCCTGGCCCCATTACTGGAATGTTTCTGTATTTTGAGGATTCTACACTGTAATTTTTCCAGTCCTGGCACCAGTGCGCCTACCAGGATTGGGCACTTTTTTATCCTGGGTCTTACGCATCCAGCTATCTTTTTTAATTTTTGACCTACTTCTGTCCATGATATATGCTATATAGAATACAGTCTATATATCAGTGTCATCTTGGTGAGATTTTGTGAAAAACAGGGTCCATCTCGTCAAGGTACTCACCAAGACCTGAGGATAAATTCAATTTCAGCAATACTACTCTCCTTTGCTTGCTGACTTATCTCTCCATTTGGACCTCTAATATTCTATATGGGTGTTGTTATTTTCCTTAAAGATCTGCATCCAAAATCCCACTCTGTCCTTTCTCTTGAATTGCCCCCCCCCCCGCTTCAGCATCATCCCTCTCCACTTAGAATGACAGCTTTCTGCTCGTGCTATATGTATATGACCCTTAGGGTCTATGTTACGTTATCGAATACTCATGTATTTGAAAACGTAATAGTCGACCCCTAATTGTCGAAACTGTCAAACGCCGAACAACAAAAAAGTTCAAAAATCCACCCAAACAAACCATTTAAATGCTGTACCTGCACCCCCCATCTTGGGGGGGCTGCACCCCCCACACCCATGCTACTTAAATATACCAACTCCGAGATCACCATACAGTGTAAACAATGGAAAATTCTTAATTTTGTGCTATCTTTTGTTTAGCCTTTTCACACCTGTACTCCTAAATACTTCATTTTATTGTATTCTCACATAAATATGGGTATTGATGAATTAATTCATGTGTGGGTACATGGTTTACAGCTATAGGCTTTATTTGGTCTTCATTAATTTTATATCCCAAGAAAACTTTCTCAGAATGTTCCACACATAGCTCTCAACTGTCCAGATTTCAGCTTCATATTTTTTTACCTGTTCCTCATAAAATCTATGGTTTTCTGGCAAATCACTGAGAACTGAAGTCACTAAATAATGACACAGATTTGAGTTTCAAAGTTCATATTCTTCAGAAAATGCATTCTGACAGAAATCCTATTATTCCAGCTACTTTCTGTGTTTAAAAGAGCAATATTTAAATTCTGGATCTATTTTTGTGCCTTTGTTTCCCTATTATTTTAGGATTTATCCAGATTTTTTGTGCTAAGAACTTGAGAGGTATGGTTCCAGAACACTGAGATGTCCTTTTCTGTTTTTTTTTTTTGTTCTGGTCCAAAATAACCAAGCTCACATAGTTGTTACCTCTATATAGTGGCAGTAAAAAGTCAACCAGGCAACTTAAAAACGAAATAAACTTTAATACTATAACACAGAACAAACGGTCAATTGCTTTCTTCCCTATTATCATGGGACTTCTTCAGAGCAATTAAAACTTCATCAAAGTACTTTTTATATAATCAGAAGTATTGATCATATGACCCTAATTAAAAGCCTTCCAGTTAAAACACACTAAAAAACACAGTGAAAAGACAAACTTGTATAATAAATGTACACACTTCCTGTAGCAGACTGTAATATGACTTATAGGGTCTGTATTGAATCAGCGAATGAAAAAAATGAACGCTAATTCATCGACCCTATTTGAGCAAATGCTGACAATCCCGAACAGCCACAACAGCGATTTTTTTCCTCAGGGAAAAAAAAATCTCTGGTCCGGTTTTGGGTGTTTGCCGTTTCCTCCACTGTGGCATGATCTCAGAGTTGGTATATATAAGTAGGGGGGTGGGGGGCAAAGCCCCCCCACATTAAATACTGTTTTAAGTTTTTTTTTTTTTGTTGGAACAGCGATTTTTTTCCCCTGGGAAAAAAAATCGCTGTTCCGAGTGTTCGGGGTTGTTAGTGTTCGGTGAACTAGGGTCGATGAATCAGCATTTGCTGATTTAATATAGACCTGACTTATAAAAATTTAAAATATTTCTATAAAATTGTTTATAAATCCAAAGCTTTCTTTTTTTTTTAAATGAGTGCTATCTAGATGTTCTTATTTATACCAGGAAGCATTGTGGCATTTAATCGTAATTGCCACTGAAGTTCACTTCTCTGAATTTTATTCTCCCAAAAAACACCATGCTGTCTCTTCTCACTAACTCCACTATCCCAAACAGAAATTAAGTGCACTGGGGGCAAAGCAGGGTGTGCTTATAAAGTGCATTGTTCAGGTTATCATTGTCTATGGCATACATATGTTCAGTCTTTCCCAAATAAAAATTCCCACAACCCTGGCAGATACAATGGATATAAAAAGTGTACAAACCCCTGTTAAAATGCCAGGTATTTGTGATAAAAAAAAGTGAGATCACAATAAATCATTTCAAAACTTTTCCCACCTTTAATGTGACCTATAACCTGTACAATTAATTTGAAAAACAAACAAATCTGTTAGGGGAAAAATATAAAAAATAAAAAACGTACACATTGCAGATTACTTACCTTGCCTAACTTAGCTTCAAAGCCATTTAATTTTGTCTGAAAATTTGGTGGAGTATGATGCCATTCCCACTGAATGATAATTCCATATTTAACCATCTCTGGAAGCAAGTAAACTGATTGCTGGTATCCTCTCCGTTATGAAAGTTGTGTGTGCATGGTATAGAGTCTTGTAGTAGTCTGCTGACATTAAATGAAGTACTCCTCTGAGTCTCTTTGCTAATAGGAACATCCAATCCAGTGAATGGAACTCATTGCAATCCTGTTGCAAAGGGTGTAGGGAACTGTAGTTTATCAAGTGAACTTTGAAGTTGGCAAAATTGTTGTGTGAGGAGTTTAACCAACTGAGTTAAATCTCCCTCTCCTATAGACTGTGAATGATCCAAGTATCCAAGTGAAACTGTTGCAGAATTGCCATCTTCTGGCAAAGAACATGTACTGTCACTTATGTCCATTGAGTGGTGTAAAAAACAAAGGCAACAAGCTCTAGGATGTTAATCCTGTAGTGTGCCACTAAGGAAATAAGACCATTGCCATTCTAAAGAAAGCCAAACTCACAAAAAGGACACCAGCATGTGTCCATGCAGCCACAAATTGAAACCAAGGCAACAAATAGGCTCATTTATTTTTTATTTATTTATTTATTTAACATTTGTTGACCGGGAATGTCCGACTAGGTTCCACAGAGCCTGTTTTCAGCGGAGGCCCGGGGAGAAACACTCCAGATGCATGTCTTTGGAATGTGGGAGGAAACCGGAGTACCCGGAGGAAACCCACGTGAACACAGGGAGAACATGCAAACTCCACACAGAAATCACCCCAGCCGAGAATCGAACCGGAGAACCTCTTGCTGTGAGGCGACAACGTTAACCACTGCACCACTGTGCCGCCCTCATGTAGTGGTTACCTCTAAACAGTAGCAAAAAAAAAAAAAAGTCAGCCACGCAACTAAAAAACAAAATAAACTTTAATACTTCAACACAGAACAAACAGTCAAGCGCTTTCGTCCCTGTTTTCATGGAATCATTATCACTCCCATCAAAGTGCTCTTTATATAATTAAAAGTTTTGGTCATATGACCCTAATTAAAAGCCTTCCAGTTAAAACACTTACACTAAAACACATAGTGAAAACACAAACTCATAGAATACATATATATATATATATATATATATATATATATATATATATATATATATGTATATATATATATATATACACACAAACTTCTTATAGCAGACTGTAATGTGATTATAAAAAATAAAAATGAAAAATATTTCTATAAAATGTTTATAAATCCAAAGCTTTATTTTTAAAATGGATGCTATTGAGATGTTATTTATTTACATTTGTTGACCGGGAGTGTCCGACTGGACGTAGGTCCATTTTCAGCGGAGGCCCGGGGAAAAAAGCTCCACAGTTAAAATAAACAGACAGTAGTTACATTGGATTACATAGCGATTAACAATTTGATTAACATAGCAATTAATTACAAACATATTTACAGATGAAGAACATATTACATCAGTAGACAACTAGAATCTTTATCTGCGAAGTACATAACAGACATTAACAAATGTTACAATAAGAAGTTCCTGCTGTATAATAAGTACTAGGCTTATGAGGATTTGAGCTTGCTATAATCAAGGTAGTTAGTGGGGTGGAAGGAAAGGTAGTGGTTGGATGGGGTGGGTGATATTAGAGTGGGAGTTACAAGGGCATAGCCAGCATGTTTTTAGGTGCGCTTTTAGTAAAGTTTTGAAGTGGGTGCATGATGGTATGGAGGTAATTGTGGGTGGGAGGGAGTTCCATAATTTGGCTATGGCGCAAGAGAATAGTCTTCCCCAGCAGAGTTATTGGCTTTAGTGATCTGCAAGTGATTGTTGTTGCTGGATCTTAGTGGTCTGGTGGTGCGATAGGGTTGGAGTAGATTCTGGAGGGATGGGACATTTAGTGGATGGTTTACTAGTTTGTGGGCGAGTGAGAGTTGATACCACTGAAGGAGGTGAGGGAGTTCAAGATGTTCTCATTAATGCCTGGAAGCATTGTGGTATTTAATCTTAATTGCCACTGGAGGTCACTTCTCTCAGTTGTATTCTCCCCAAAACCATCCCTGTTACCTCTTCTCACTAACTCCACTATCCTGAACAGAAATTTAGTACATTGAGGGCAAAGCAGGGGATGTTTATAAAGTGTGTTGTTCAGGTTCTTATTATCTGTGACATACATATGTTCGTAGATGCACTTACATAGTTGTCTGTCCATCTTTCACACATAAAAATGCCCAAAATCCTGGCAGATATCTACACAGACCAAACGTCTACTAGCACAGTTACCTGCTACTAATCTAATCTGTTGTGGTGGGTTACCTATAATCACCCATTGTTCTTGCAAAATAAATTTAGAGGTTACCACTGCTTGAGCCTTGCTGTTCTCTTGGTTTCAGTTTTTGGCTGCAAGGACACATGCTGATGTCTTTTTTATGAGTTTGGTCCAAAAAAATATCATCTGCAAATAAAGCCAACTTTTTTTGATTACCATACCAATTATATCCTTGAATTTCTATGTTACTTATTTTCTTTGCCATTGGCTGTAAATATAACACAAATAATAAAGTAGAAAGAGGACACCCTTGCCTGCTTCCTGTTTTCAGATACAACTTAATCAGAGAGGGACCCTCCCACTTTAATTCTTGTCTCTGATCCCTCATACAGCCTCCTAAATAACCATATCATTGTATCAGGAATGCAAATACTTCCATTACCTTACTCATAAAAGTTCAGCTTACAGTGTCAAATGCTTTTCTCTGCATCAAGACCACCACCAACAGTAGTATTTTCTTACATTCTGCTTCCCTCTGGAGCATCAATGTTTTGTTAATTAAATATTAAACAAATACAATTCCTGAATACAACTATTGCACTTCAAGATTCAAGCCCAAAGGCTAGAAAAAATACCAGGAATACCGGATGACCACTGATCGTTTCTTTTTTATTCACAAGTACTACGGAGACACACCTTGGTTTAGCGCTTTCATCTAGATAACTAGATTTCCTCAGAGGAAATCTAGTTATCTAGATGAAAGCGCTAAACCAAGGTGTGTCTCCGTAGTACTTGTGAATAAAAAAGAAACGATCAGTGGTCATCCGGTATTCCTGGTATTTGTTAATTAAATGTTTGCCTCCCCTCCACAAAACTACATTGATCATTACCCTGTATTTTTATTTTAGTTATTATTGTCGCATGATCTGAAGTAATTATTAGGTGCATATCAAGACCTTCAATTAAATGCACATGTTCCTGTGAAATGTATTCTGTCTAGCCTAGCCCAGTTTTTGTATCTTGGGGAATAATATGTAAATTACTGAATTCACATCTTCCATGCCAAATATGTTGATACATTTCTTGAATACGCTAACCTCCTTTGTTATACTTTCCCTTCTGGCCCCCCCCAGACACATCTTCACTGCTACAAATCAAATTACATTCCCCACGTTTTAGTAATATTCCTTGATGAAAGTTGATTAGATTATTTCTGCTAGAGTTTTCTTATGCTTTTATAGTAGTTTTAGGTGGGATATAAATACTCACAGTGTAATATTTCTCCCTTGCCAGTAGCCCCTTAGTACTACAATTGTTATCTTTTTTATCCTCTTCTATCACTGTTGGAGCCCCTCTTGCAATTAATACAAGTACTCCTCTTTTCCTTTGTCCCAGGTATTCTGCTGTATAACCATCCTTAAAACCTTTCTTTATCAAATTCACATGTTCAGTTCTTTCCAAGTGTGTCTCTTGTAACATGAGTGTTTGCACTCTACATTTTTTAATGTAGTTCACTACTCTTTCTTTTTTGTATTTATCTGTGAGACCATTGACATTCAAAGACATTACAGAAAGCATGTCTATATTAAAAAGTTATTATTCACATCTTTTATGTATAACAGCTTTTTTGTTAAATGTCTACAACCAGCTTTTGTGTTACATGCATACACTGTTTGGCCGTTTGAACATTTATACAGTTGTTGATTATTATATCCATTTGAGCCTATGTCATATCTTACAAAACTTATTGTTTTATTGAAAGGCCTGAAAAAAAAAACAAAAAAAAAACAAATACACCCCCAATACCCTCTAAAACCTATTAATTACTACTAACACACAAAACTATGTTCATCTTCAAATATTGAAGTTTTACTCTCCCAGTAGGACATGTCCCAAACTGACAGTCACACTCAACTTGAGTTAACCTGAAAGAAAGGTCATCCATGCTAGGATGCATGGTGCAGCCTGTGCTTCTACTTAATGCTGTCTGGTTTTGTCTTGTCTTTATAGCTCCAAGCTAGGAACACATTTGAATGCTTTCAAATAACATTATCTCCTAGCCAATTTCTCATTATCAGATTGTCTGCATGGAGACATGAGGACAAGATACAGAATTGCTAATAAGCATACATTTATTTGCTAGAAAAAATTCTTATAATATTCAATATTCTTTTCAATTTACTTGCTTTTTCTTAAAACTTGTGACTAGATCAAGCTCAGGGCCCTAATCCAGATATTCCCCCAAACAACACTGAGAAAAAGCACATTAATATTTCTTTTGTCATGCTCTTTTAACCAGACTTTTCTCCTTCTTCTTCTTCTTTTTTATATTGCAGTGCCCACACCACTCAAAACTGAATAAGTTGAAAGAGAGATGGGAGAAAGAAGAAAAAAAACAGCAGCACATGTCCACAATAGTATCCCCATTATAGTCAAAAATAATTGAGAAAACTTAACTTTATAGCATGCAAAGAAAATCCTGTGCCATAAAAATAGTACTATTAAGAAACAAAATTGTTTTACTTACAGTTAACTTTCTCCCTCCTCCTCCACTCCCCCAAAGAATTTTTCAGAACATTAGTAGCATGAAGTAGGGGATACGCTTTAGAGTCCCAGAAAAGTCCAACAAGGTCCAAAAAAAGTCCAATATTTCCAGATTTTCTTGTTATGTCATATTTCATAAATATAATTATTGCTTTGTAATCTCACATTTGTCAGTTTCCAAGTTACTGGTTTTATTCCTGTTCATCCCCATCTCCCAAATCCTGTCTCTGCTTCATTTCCAACATACTCTTGATTCTAATAGTCAACTCTTGTCCTTCTCTCCAGCATTTTCCATTGAAAGATTGGGAAAGGTGTGACTGGCACAGTTACTCTGTGGTATTTATTATCAGAAGAACAAGAAGCAGAATCTCCTTCAGTTTCACAGCTCACTTTTTGTTGGACAAACATTTATATTTCCTCCTGAACACGTACTTCATCAAAATATGATGTTGTCCCTTCAGGGAAGAATATTTTGAAGACAGATGGGTAAGCAGTTGGAATCTAATGTCTGCTTCTCGACATTCCCCGAATAGTGGAATAAATTTATTCCCCTTCTGCCTTAGTCTCCATAAATACTCTGCTGTCTCCCACTTTTAGTACTTTGTCCTTTTGCCACAGTTTTGTCATAATCAACTCCTTGTTCTGGTAGGATTACATCTTTATGATTAAAGGTCTACATTACTTTATCATAGCCAGGTTTGGAGCACAAACATGATGTGCCCTTTCAGTTAACAGCTCCTGCTGTGGAATACCAGTCCGATTGGTTATTTGTGCTTTCTTAAAATTAATACAGTTTGTCTCTTCCAGCTTCTCTCATACAGCTGAAAATCTCAGGTTTTCCCTATGCTCCCTGTCCTCTAATTCTGTTATTTTTTGAAACATCTCTTCTTGAGCAGTCTCATACTCAGCCAGTTTTTTCTTCATTTCAACCTCTTATTTTTGCAGTGTTATCACCTCATCTGAATGTCTGTTTAAAACTTCTTACATGATTTCTATCCTTTATTGTTTGAGTTGATATACTGCAAGTATTTTGTTTATTTTAACCAGGTCTGTCTGCAGTTTTCTTATACTTTCCTCTAGGTTGCTCAAAGTCCTGCCTGGAGCTTGCACAGCTTTTTGCTGAACAGCTGCAGTACTTTACCCAGTCAGTGTTTTCCTCACATTGTGTAGCTGATTTTCTTTCAAATCCTCCGTATTTCTTTTTTTTCCCCAGCATCCAGGCAGTGCACTTACTAGCCAGTTACAGTAATCTATCAAGAAACACAAAAGTCCACTGGTCTTCTCTGCTGAGTTTCTGTTTTCACACTGGGAGAGCTAGAATTAAGCTGTACTTAATGTGCAGCCATCTTGGAAGTCCCCTTCTTTTTACTCGTATACATATTTTCTGCATGCTGTACTACAGTAGTCATGATTTGCTTTTGTAAAACAGCAAGCAGTATAATTGTAGAAACTCTAAAACCACAAACAGTGGTCCAAGTCCACAAAAGGTAGCAAACAGTTTTATTCACAAACAGAATGAGCGCTTTTGTCTTGAGTACAAGACTTCATCAGATACCTCCACATTATTTTACTTAACTATTTATACCATATGCCATTAGGTCTAATTAAAATTTAAAGACACACAATGCCTTTAGATGTAAATCCAAATGTATAATTTTTATGTTATACTTCCATTCCACAATGAAACTTTAAAATAACCTAACAAAACGGTATAATGTTAAAATATATTGAAAGTGAATAATACTGAAATTGCATACGTTATATCTTAAAAAATAAACCTCATAAAATAATTACACTTGTGAAACTTTTGCTAATAACACTGGTTTGATAGTAATATTCATTCAAGCCTGGGGGAATATTAGATTTAAGCCTCAGCTGCTACTTTAATTCTTTGTTCAGCAATAAGTTTCTAACATCTCCCCCTCTAGGATTTATTTTAACCATGTCAATGATACCAATTTTAAAACCATTAAAACCAGAACAATAGACAGAATGCTTATATAATGCACTAGCCGTATTGAACAAATTTTGAACACATTTTTTTGCAAAGTCTCACTTTCCACCTTCAAACTCTTCACAGCTTTTCTCTCCTCCTTCATGCTGCTTCTTCCCTTAGGCCTCTTCGTTGGTGCTGTAGGAGCCCTGTGGTGCCACCTTGCAGCTCCAAAGAGTTATTTCACAAAAAATATATTTTTTTACAATTTTATGATATTTACTATATTTATAATGTTTACGATATTGGCATTACATTTTACATTACAGTTCTACTTAAAGTAAACTTTATCACTTACTATTTAAACATTGCTGTTTTTATCTGACCCCTACTCTAATTTTCACAACCAAAATCTTAACTTTTTAATATTCCTGCTATATACCATGTAGCAGTGTACATTATTTCACTAACTCTTTGATTCCAAATGATCCAAATCACATTAAATATGTTTTACTGATTTTTATCAACATATTTTGTTTATTTTTATATTTATAAAAAAAAAATTCATTCATGTCCACAGTCATGTCATCAGTTCCCTTCATATTGTCAAAATAATTTGTATTTCTTAATTTAACATATAATTTCATAATTCTTTTACATTTAAAAATGTTCCTCATCTTCTTCTTCTCCCCAATCATTACATACTCTTTCATATTTTTTATAAGGTATATTAGCTTTCACTGGCAATTTCTTAATAGCAAGCCTCCACAAAAAAATCCTGACATTCAAACATATCTTTACATCTTTCATTTCTAGCTTTTATAGCTTTGATTTTCATGTGTTCTAATTCTTTCCATGGGTATGCATAAAAAATTATTCATTATATTTTCATATCACATTCTTCTATCCTTTTCCAGCTCATCCATTTTCATTTTCCACCTTATAATTTTTTGACAAACCTTTATTTCATAATTTTTATAAACTCTTTCTTTTTTGTGGTCTTTTATCCTACTCCATTCATTTTTATATTTATCTCTTAGTATCTTTTTTTATTAAAGTCTTATTTTCTTCTCTTAAACATGTAAGCACTTTATACAAATTCAAAGATGCCAGATACACAATAGGGTTTCTTAACACCAAACCTCCTCCTTTTTTCCCTACAGGGTTTAATCTAGATCCCCATATAAAATAAAACATAATGTTAATAATCTCCTTTTCATATATTGCTGGCAGGTTACCTAGCCAGGTTACCTAGCCAGTTACTAGCCAGGTTACCTAGTACTACAGAATTCAAAAGGTATACTTTTTAAATAAATGACAGCCTAAGCGTTTTCCAATAATTACATATATACTTGACTTTTCTTATTGTAGTCTTCCATTCTAAATTTACAATGTCTTGCTATCCAAATTTGATTCCTAATACACCTAACTCTGATGTATTGAAATCAGTTTATTTTATTTTTCCGGCATACCCCAATCTTTTGCTTTTCTTTTTATTAAGGTGCATACTTATTATTCATAAACATTTACTTAAATACTGTATGAATTCTTAAATACCATTTATCTATCTAATCATTAAAATAATATTGTCTATGTATGATAACATTATTGGTATCTCTATTCCTTTTTTCTTATAACTTATATTTTTTAACTCTTGATTAATATGGTTTTCAACTATTGTACTACTCAAAGGACAACCTTGTCTTACTCCTGTCTTAATATTTATTTCCTCAGTGAACTGACTATTACGTAATATTTTCACTTTATTATATTCATTTGACATTCTACAAGCATTCCTTATCATATCACTTGTACTAGTTTGACCAGTCTTATATGTAATCCCATGGAAAGAATAATCATGGACCTGATAAATAATGCCATAGAAAATCTCCAAACACTAGACCTGACCAAATTCAGCTTCATCAAGGGCAGATCATGCCAACTGAATCTGGTGGATTTCTTTTAGAAAGTCAGTAAGGCCATGGATGAGGAAAAAAATCGCTGTTCCAAGTGTTCAGGATTGTAAGCTTTCGCTTAAATAGGGTCGATGAATCACTGTTCACTTTTTTAAGCATTTTCTGATTCGGTATAGACCCGCTGCAGTCACTACATGTGACCTTGATACTGCAGGAGCTCTGCCACAAGGCCCTACTCCTACAAATTTACAGAGATCTTTGTCATTGTGTTACTACATCTAACCTTGATAGTACAGGAACTCTGCCACAAGGCCCTACTCCTACAAGGTTACTGAGAATGCTGTCACTGTATAATGTAAGCACATTTATCATGAAGAATCTTGCTGTCTATTAACTTTAATCAGTTGAATGCATGCCTGCTCTGTGATTTAAAGTCTCTGTTTTACTTTGTATCTCTTTGGCAGTTGCTTTGTATTAGCTATAAACTGATTGCGCTCAGTTATAATTTGACCTGAGAGTGGAATGGTCACTGTACTAGAATGTATTGCTAAATATGCCCTCAGTGTTGTCTCCTCTTACACTCTTGTCACTATCTTTCATCGTAGAGCAGGTATGTGCCAAATGTTATTGCATTTCTATTTGTTTTAAGGCTGTGTAGAGCAGTGAAAAGACGTTGACATTGTGTTACATTTGTAACAGTTTCATTCAGATCGATTAAGCTTTATGTATGCTGAGCATGTTTTCCTTTAACATATATGTAGGTAATGTGAGTTGATGGTATTCTGGTATGTATATAACACTGTTTTGATGTACTGGTTAATCCCATGAATGTTTACTAAGTGATGGTTTTATATTGTGCTTATCAGCGTAGTTTCATGTTCTGATAACTTGCTCGATACAGCTGTATATGTAGACTGTATTACTCTGGTTTCTATCAATATACCTCCTGCTAAAACTACTTTGAGCTTAAATTCATAAACTTTTTTAACATCACTCTACTCTTATAATGTCCCTGTAGTCTCTTGCTCTGCCTTACTGTGGTCCTTTCTCCATCTCTGTTTTGTATAATAAGTACTAACTGTATAGCCTAAATATAATGCTACAGTTTAGTAAAATTTTTCTCTTTCTTTAATTTCAGAGTCACTACATCTGCCCTCAATAGTACTTGAGCTCTGCCACAAGGTCCTACTCCTACAAGTTTACTGAGAATTTTGTCATTGTATGATGTAAGCACATTTATCATGAAGAACCTTGCTGTCTGTTAACTTTAATCAGTTGAATACATGCCTGCTCTGTGATTGAAAGTCTCTGTGAAAAAAATGCACTCTAAGGACCTCTTATTAAGATGGCCACTGTCCCCTTGTTCTTGGCCAGTAGATTATACTGCATGTCCCAGTTATTTAACCTCAGGAAATAACAGAAAACCTGTTTTACTTTATATCTCTTTGTTAATTGCTTTGTATTGTCTGTAAACTGATTGCTGTCAATTACAATTTGACCTGAGGGTGGGGAGCCCGCTACGCTTGGCCTCAAGCCACTTAACTTCACTCCCCTACCCTACCCCCAATTCTCACCCACCCCCTCTTACACTAACATTATATTTCCACATTTCACTTGTGGCTTTTATTCAACCCCCCCCCAAATTACTTTACTACTTCTCCATTTAATTGTTAGCCTCCGTTCCCAACTTTTTTCTCCCTCTCATACTACTTTGCACTATATACATTCATAATCACAACCTTCCCTAATAGTACCTCTCCATTCCACATTGTATCTTTTACTTTTTCAGATAAACCCTCATTTCTTTTTATTTTTACTGTATTATTATACTCTAGTTTTTCATATCCGTGTATTCCTTACAATCCAGAGAAGATACCAGGACAACCTCATTACCTGGTGTCAAAGCCATGGCCTCAAGCTCAATGCAAAAAAGTGCATTGTCATCCCCTTTGGTAAAAACTCTCTACCCATGAACTACCACATAGGCAGTAGCCAACTAAATACTGAAAGTGTGATAAGAGACCTTGGGACACAGGTTTACAGTAGCCTCTCCTTTGATAATCACATCGCTACAGTAGTCAGGAAATCCTTCTACATGACTCATCTCATCACAAAGGAGTTCTCCTCCAGAAGAAAAGAGGTCATTGTTCCCCTTTACTCATCCCTCATCAGACCCATCATAGACTACAGTGCCCCCTTTGGCATGTACCTCACAAGACATCTACAACAACTAGAAAGGCCACAGAAATACTTCACTAAGAGGATTACCGGCCTCAAAGAGATGCCATACACAGACTGTCTCAAAAAACTTCAGCTCTACTCCGGCGTTTATCGCCTACTCAAAGGCAACCTCTGCCTAACATACAAAGCCATGTCAAACCCAGATCTGTTGGACATCCTACACTTACAGAAACCCGAATCTCTCCAAGCCACATGCTCCAGGGACCTAATCCTTGTCACCACAATAAACGGAACATGCTGGAGGGATAAATTCCTGTCGCAGAGACTTCCCATACTCTGGAATAGACTACCCATTCATGTCAAGCAAAGCTCCTCATTAGCCCTTTTTAAGAAGAATCTTGACAATTAGATGGGAAATAGGGGATCACATCTGTGGCTCTGCTCGACAGGGGGTGTAGGAAAATAATTTTCTTGGGTGGCGAAAGCCAGGCAACTTTTTTGGCTAGACTTATATAGGCTTCAGGGCCAATAGCCTAGTACCTACCTATGAACCTATGGGCAATCTGTAAGATACCCAATGCATAGACACAAATTCATGCTATCCTCTTTCCCCTAGGGGGTTATATTGGCTAAGCATGTAAAGGCTCTTAAGTCATTAGTCTAGTAATGTCTCTGAACATATAGAACTTAAATATAGCTCATAAAATTCCATGTTGTACAGTATAAAAAGCTTTAGTTAAGTCTCCTACCATAATTTATAACTTTTTATCCATTCAGAATTTCATCTAATAATTTTCTAATAATCATTAATAATTTTAAATTTCCTCTACTTGTAAAACTATATATTGTATATTTTACAATGTTCACAATTTTATTTACACTCTTTTTTGTATAATTTTCTTAAAAAATGTATAGTCCGTGTTTTTCAATACTAAAGGCTTCCAGTTTCTTATTTCACTTCTTTTTTTTTGTTATACATTTAAGTATCTCACTACATGGTTCCTTCTATTTATAACCTACATTCAACCATTCGTTTAACACTTCTACAAAATATTCCTTCTGTTTTACTGTCATATTTTTAAACATTTGATATTCTATTCCATCAGGTCCCTCAGGTGTTTCTACTTTTCCCTGTCCTAATATTCTATATAATTTCTCTAATATCTTGATCAGAAACAGTTTTTACTGTCCATGATATTTCTCTCTTTTTTCCCCTTTTCTTCATGTTTTTTTACATAATTTACTGTTGTTTTCATTACACTTATTTGATCTTTACATGTCATTCCCTCTTTATCTTTTAATTTCTTCATTGCACTTTTTTAAATTATTTTACTTAATTATGGAGCAACTTCCTTCTTTCTTTCCCTTTAGAAAATATATTTATTTAAATATTAACTTCTTAATTTTTTCTTGGTTTAGCCCATCATTTTTTTTCCATTGGTAATGCATTTATTATTCATTTTTTTCAAATTACTAAATGCTTCTTTAGGTACAGTGTTATATCTTTTCTTCACTTCTTTCCTCTTATCTCTTTGCCACACCATGTAACATTTTTTATACTTTTTCTTAAAAGACATTCACCGTTCAGACCCTTTACAAAATTGTTGCATACTACTATGATCCCCTCATAATTCTAACCATGTTATTTCCCCTTTTCCTTGCCATTGTCTGTCATTTAACCTTTTCCTATCGTAATAACATCTTTATCTTTACTTTTTGTCTCTACTCAAATAGCTCAATGACTTCCAAAACATGTTTCTATAGTATCTTCTTCCATAGTCTGTATTCCATTGGAAAACAGAAAATAATGTATTTCCATTCTGTATATTCCTGTGCTACATGTCCAGTCACTATTATTCCAAATACCTAGCTTACCATATTTCATAATTTCCATCATCTTTTTAACATCACCTCATTTTTCATTTTTTTGTTTTCTTAAGTCACATATAAATACCCTGCTATAATAATTTCAATATCCCCCACATTTCCCTTTCCCTGCTTGCAACATTTGCATATATATAATGCAGTTATTTGTTATACTTTTATTTCCATCTTATATGTATAATAGTTATCTGTCCCATTATTACTAATGTTATATCCAGAATTTTAATTGTCTTTTTAATCAGAATTCCTATTCCAGAATAAGATCTTGACCTAAATTCCAAACAATATTATTTCCACACAAGGTTTCTGTTTGTAACATTTCCTCTCTCATCAATAATCTAATGACTTCTAATAGTATTATGTCCATATCTAGTTCTTTACACCATTCTGTTATGGTCAGTCTTCTAAATGTACTTTTTAAGCTATTTACATTTATGGCTAATATTCTGTAATTATCTATTTTCTTTTTCCAAAGAATCCTATTTGATTAATTTTATTAACCTTTCATCCTTTTCCTTTCTTTCCTTTTTTATATTTAGCCCTATACATTTATTTTTTCTCTTCTGTACTCTTTTTGCCTATTGAATTATTTTTACCATTAACTATTTTCTAATTAAATTCTTCATCATCACTAAACTCAGGACCTTCTTTTGTATTCATTTTTTCACTTTTCCATAGTTCATTTCCATTTTTCTTCTCATTCTTATCTTAATTTATAACTTCCTTTTTTTCTTGCTTCTGCCCCTGCTTTTCTTGATTGATTATTTTAATTTCTTCTTGTATTTGTTCCTGCTCCTCTTGCTGAGACCTTAGTTTTTACAGCCTATCCACATATACCCAACCTGATTGCATTTAGAACATTTCATTTCACATTTTTCTGCATTGTGTCCTATTTCACCACAGATATAACATTTACTTTTAACACCATCCATAATTAAATGATCTGTTTTTCCATTTAAAAAGCAGTCTTTCTTTTTTCATATTCTCCCAAACTTTTTCGCAATGGATGACCATTTTTAAAAGTAACATCACAAAGGGGTCTCTGTACTTATGTGAATGAGCATTGTTACCTCTGAAGGTTTCGTTCCCAATGGAGAAATAATATCATCCCATACCTCATACCTTTCCAGTATTTTTCTTTACTGTATGTAAATCCTTACTGTGAAAATTCTCCTCTGTTAAAACTCAGATGCTTTTCTTTCTGCTTCTTTTTTTCCTTCTCTCTTTCTAATTCTGCATGTCTGCATACTATATATTTCTATCACAGCATCCTCAGGTATAAGTTCAGCAGCTTATTTTTGTATATTATCCCACAAATCCCCCCCCCAAGAAATGTCCTTGCTAATCATTGGTTTGCTTGCTACCAGTAAATCCTGTAGCAAATCATCCTGCAACCACTCAACTAGATGGTTGTAGTAAGAACTTCACCACTGTCCATGGACTCTGCAGCAAAAAGTTCCTGTTGAAGTATGCATTCTGAATCCTGTGAAGGTTCAATTAACTTCTCTCTCCACACCATCAAAATGTTTATATTTAACTGTTAGATCAGGATGGGAGAGCACAACTGCCTTCCCAATATCTCTATCACACTCCTTTTCCTCCTCTTGCTGATGCAGAAATTCAACTAGTGTCTGTCCCACATCTGTCACTTTCCACACTTTTCCAGTTATGGATTCAACAACTGATCCATTTTTTAACAAGTAATATTGTTGACAACAGTTTCAGACCCCATACTAATATTCCCCCTGCTTCTCTGAGCCACCTACACCCCTGGAATGGAAACAGGAAGTGCCACAATAAAATGATCCTACTAGTCAACATAAACTACAAGTAGGGTAAGTTCCCAGATGCCCTAGCCAAATTCTCTAAGTAATGTAAATACCAACTCAGGTCTCAACTGAAAAGAGGCTACTAACCTATTGGGACTATCCCGGTCAGCAAAGAATAAACAGATAAAAATAAAATAGATGAAATTGGGGGGTAGCTATGTAGTTAGTACATATTTAAGTATAAAATGAGAGTTGACAGTAGTTTAAAATGAGACTTTTCCCATGGAAAGCAGGGTACATGCATACAAGTATTTTAAGCATGGGCATTAATACCCTTCTAGCCTGCAAATATACAGAAATAATTGTTCCCATAATAAGTGTCCAGGCTGTTCTTCAAAATATTTAATCTAGTACTTACTTTAATGTACTGTGGTAGTCTATTCCATGCACCAGCTGCTCTCTCAGGGAATCAATTAGTACAATTATCATTCCTGTATAATCATCTGCATAGATTGTCTGATGATTATCTTCTACTTTTTGATAACCCTAATCATTCCCAGAGGTAGTTTCTCTAAATGCCATATATACCTAAATAAGGTTTCCTCTTAACTCATTCACTCTGGAACAGCTCAGAAAGTGCTGCCTGCTTACTTCCACCATAGGAACAACAGTGCAGCCTGATCTCATTTTCAGATAATCCATTTGTAATACCACACAGAAAACAAATGTTCATATCTCTTGAACCATAACAGCTAGACTAAAAATGTAAATGTGAAAGTTGTTCAGCAGACACTGACCTTTCCAACAGTGTAAATATTGATAGTGTGTATCTTAGTCATTATTAAATATTTGCCAGGGAATGCTGATATTGTGCATATTTTTTACCTTTTAGGTAAAACAAATCATAGTATCTTGGTGAATGTACCAATTGTAATTGGTTTGTTTGACTGAATGTCAGCTTTAAAATGATATCTTAACCATTACTGTGTGATGCTCCATTACAGAGATATTCACAGAAGTATGATTAATGTTATATTTCTCATTATTGATAAATAAAGCATAATTTCTCATCACCTGTAACAGACAGAGACTACATATTAGTGTACAAGTTGTGGGGCTCAATGTCAGCTTCAAAATAATCCATAATTTGTGTTGTCACCATGCTCCCTTGCAAAATATGGGTATAACAATGAGAAATATTGCAAATGTATAATTTTCATAATTCTACAAGACTAAACAAACTGTGATATCAGTACATTTGTACAGCATACAGACACACTTCTTTTACCACGTTGCAAGGAGTAATACTGTCTTCAAAATGAGGTATTACTTGGGACATTGACATGCTCCCTTGCAAAGTTATTTACCAAAATATGAAATAAATCATAATTTCCATAACCTAAGTCCTAAACAAACTTTGATATCTGTACATGTGTACAGCATACTGACACAGTTCATTTACCATGTTGTAACTGTTAATGCTGTCTTCAAAATGAGGTATTACTTAGCACATTAACATGAACCCTTGCAAAGTTAATTACCAAAATATGAAAAAAGTCATAATTTTCATAACCTTATTTATTTATTTATTTGCAGTTTGATTACCGGGGAAGTCCACTGGGCCAAATTGACCCATTTTCAGTGGAGGCCTGGGGAGAAAAGCTCCAAGATGCATTGTACAATTTAGATACAACTGATAGTTAATATTAGACATAACATTATGTAGAATAGTTACACATAAATGCATTCAATGTCTTGCATAGTTAACAAATTCATTAAGCTTGAAGGTAAGGATCTTACAATTTCATTTTGGGAAAACAGATATGTGTTAGGTGTGGAAACAGTTTACATACAAAACTTTTAAGAAAATGTAAATACGCTTTACATACTCACATCAACAGTAGAATGCTATTTACAATATTTACAAGGTTGGGCTGTGTGAGGGTAGCTGTAGGAGTTGTTGAGAGCTTAGAAAGAAGTTATAAAATTGTTGAGAGCTTAGATAGGCTCACAGGAAGATAACTGTGAGAGTTGTAGAGCTTGGGAACCAGAGAGAGCCTCCTTGGATTAGGTTGGGTGAAGGCAGTTACATTTCCATTTAGTGGACAGGTATTTGAATAGTTGGGTTTTGAAGTTTTCTGAGTTTGGTAGGGTTCTTAGCGTGGAGGGAAGGGAAGGGAATTCCATTTTTGCCTAGTGTGAAAGATAGGGGAAGTTGGCCAGCAGGATGTTTAGGTTTATGTTATGTTTTGATTTTCAGATCTAAGAGCTCTGTTGGGTATATAAGAGGGAATGATGTTAGTTAGAGCGGGACATTTTGTTGGGTGAAATATGAGTTTATGTACAGTAGTGAGTTGGAGATAGTCTAGGTAGTTTGGAAGTTCAAGCCAATTCAGGGACTGTAGGGTTAGGCAGTGATGGGTGGTATTTTTAGATTTAGAGGCAAATTTAGAAATTTTGTTGTAGCGGTTTTCTAGTTTAGAGGTGATAGAGGAGGACAGGTTGGTTAGGAGAGGGGCCCCTTCTAATAAGGAAGGAAGAAGATAAGTCGAGGCCAGAGTTTGCCTGGTAGAGTTGGAGATAAAGCGATTATTCCTATAAAGAATACCTAGATTTTGGTGGGTTTTCTTAATATTTTGTTGAATGTGAATATCAAACTTGAGGTGTTCATCAACAGTAATGCCAAGTAGTTTGGCAGAGGGGTCTACTTCTATAGGTAAGTTGGTTTGACTATAGACTTTGAAGTTGTTTTTATCATAGGAGAGGGTCTTTGTGGGATGGATTAGTAGAATCTTTGATTTATTTGCATTGAGAGAGAGGTGGTTTTGGTACATCCAGTTTTCAGTTGTTGAGAAGGCAGTTTGGGTTTTAGTCAGCAATTCAGAGAGGTTTGAGGCAGACTAAGGTTTAATCGTCTGCGTATTGAATGATTTTAGCATCAGGAATAGCAGTATGAAAGTTATTGATGAAGATATTAAAAAGCATTGGCCCAAGGATGGATCCCTGTGGTATGCCAGTTGGGGTAGGTAGGAAGGAAGAGATGGGGTTCTTCCATTTGACTGCCTGTGATCTGTCTGATAGATAGCTGGAGAACCAGGATAAAGCATTATGTGAGAGATTAAGGTTTGAGAGATGACAGAGAAGGTGCTTGTGGGAAACAGTATCAAAGGATTTGGACAGATCGAGTAAAACAGTAGAAACTAAGTGTCCAGAATCTCGGGTTTGATTGACAGTTTCTAGGAAAGAGAGTAGAGCAGTTATTGTGCTATGGCCTGGATGGAAGCCATGCTTGGTAGGAGTGAGAAGATTGTTTTGGGTCAGGAAAGGCATAAGTTGGAGGTGGATGCATTTTTCTAGGATTTTGGAGATTGGTGACAGCAAAGCAATGGGGCAAAAGTTTGAGATGCTGGTATTTTTGCCTCCTTTATGAAGAGGAAGAATATAAGCTGAGTGCCAGAGTTTGGGGACGTATGATTCTTTTATGGATCGGTTGATAATGATGCTGATTGGGAGAGCAATGCCATTAGCAGCACATTTTAGGAAGGAAGAGGGAATATTGCTGGGCGCATTAGAGCAAGGTTTAAGTTTGGACAAAAGTTTTTTTATAAAGTTAGTGGAGATGGATTTGAATTCAAACAGATGAGGTGATCTAGAAGGGGGAGAGTGTAGAGAAGTTGGGTTATTATTGGGAAATGGCTTGGTGATGGTAGTAATAGTTTCTATGAAAAATTAGTTAAATTCAGAGCCTAATTTCAGGTCAGATTTACTTGGGTCAGTGCAGGGATTATCCTTGGAGCCTGGCTTGAGGAGTGAGTTTATTGAGTTACAGAATTTCTTGGGGGTTTTATTGTTATTGGACTGAAGTTTGATATAGTAGGATTTCTTGTCTTTGGTGATTAGTCGTTTTGCATGGTTGCAGAGCTGTTTATATTGAAGCAAGGTATTGGCCAGTTTATTATTTTGGTAAAGCTTCCATAGTTTGTCTCTGTGGTGCATAATCTGTTTTGTCTCTTTGGATAGCCAAGGAGCAGTTTTAGTTTTTATCCTTTTGCTTCTTAGTGGAGCTAGTGAGTTTAAAGTATCAAAGAAGACAGAGTTGAAGTATTCTATAGCCTTGTCAAGCGGAAGGATGTTTAGAATTTGCCAGTTCATTTGTTTGAATGTATTTGAGAAAGTAGTTGGGTTGAAGCTACTGAGGTTACGAGTTTGAATGTATTGATGCTGGTGTGGGGAAGAATTAGTTGAGCGATGCATGAAGGCTGGGAGGTGGTCATTAAAGGTATCAGGAATTGTGCCAGAATTGGTTACTTTATTTGGATCTGAGACTAGGATCCAATCTATAGTGGATCCGGGAGGGTTTATTTTGTTAGGTCAAGTGATGGAGAGGAATGTTTGAGTGAAGGTATAGAGGTTAATGGATAGGGAGGGAGAGGGGCAATTGATTTTATTCCAGTCAATATTCACATCACCAATGATATAAGTTTCATAGTTAATTTCAGTAGAGGCCCATAGGAGAATATTTTTGAGTGTAGAGATAGTGTTACCAGGTGAGATATATAGGGAAATGATGCATATATTTTTATGTTTATTTAGTTTTAGAATTCCAGCAGTTAGTTCAGTGTTCTGGAATTGAAGAATTGGAATTTGTAGGGGAATTACAGTAAGAAGGCTGGAGTAGACTAGGGCGGTGCCTCCACCTTTTTTATTTAGTCAATAATAAATTAATGAATTCCTCACTACTAAGGCAACAGAAAGTAGAATCCAAGCATGAAAAAAATCAAACTGTTGCACCACGGCCAATAATGTGCAGACACAAAATCTGATAAAATCTTATAAGTTTGTTTATTTAAATAAAACAAGCAGAATTGCTTGGTAGAAACTTTGTCATTGACAAAAAGAGCACAAAAATAATGCTCAATAAACAAAGTCTTTTTCAGTCCTTGTTATTGACTGTATAAACGGCTCTTTTTCAGTGATAAGTACTCACAAATTGCTCCATGTATAGAAAGGATAAAAAATTCCAAAAAGTAACAATATTGCATCCTCTAGATGTCAATGAGAACCTGTTATCCAAAACTATTTTTACAGGCAAAATCATTTGCAGATAGATCTTCGCCTTTAAGGAAACCAAATGGTGATGAAATACTGCTGTTTAAATACGTTGACAAGAATGGATATAAATTCCAAAGCAAAGGACCCCAAATACACGATAAGCGCTTTCGGTTTTCACCTTCTTCAGATCGTAAGGGGTTGAAAAAGAAGCTGAACATCTAAACAAACCTTGTGACCAATGATCATGCGCCAATTATGGCGCCTTAAACAACGATACATCTTCTATGCAAAAGAGGTGCTCAATCATTATGTTCTTAACCAATGAGTTGCTAACAACTGTCATCCATAAACTTGACTGAAGTTCTAAGGTTAGAGCATCAGATGAATTGTGGCCAATTAAATATCAGATGATTCTCCAAGGAAAGAGGTGTATACCTTGCATTCAAATAAGTTGTCCGGCCATCTTCCTAAACCAATCAGATGTTTAAAAAACATATAATGCGCAAAGCTGTAACGAATACAGTATGAGTTCTATCAGAAGAAAAAACAAATTTTAAAATATTAGCTTATATAGATTTATTTACTTATATTCTTCAGCATTGATATTCAAAATCAGAAATTTCTGGTGCCAATTCTACTGAAACAAAAGCTTTCGAAAGTCAGCGTGCCTTTCGCTCCTTCAAGTGACTTTAAATAGATAAAGTTATAGGCAACACACCAAAAATGTCAATATCCAAATATTTCAATGAACAATGCTGCCTTTTGGTTTGATCACTGGTAGAAATCATGTACGATAGTAACAGAAATTAAAGGTAATGACATCGATCAAATTGCGGTTAATCGGAAAGCAAACAATACTATAAAAGAGGTGTATGCTTTATATACATATTAGTTGTTCTTTCATTTGCCTGTCGACTGAGGTATAGCGACTCACATATCTGAGATATATACAGCTTCCTTACTAAGCGATGAAATAAGTTTAATAGATATAAACTTGTGGAAATTTATTCATATTCTTCAGCATATATCATCCAAAATAGAGATATATGTAAATCACTTATTCCAAAATCAAGATAAGGCTTTCAAGGTTAACAAACCTTATATCTCTCGAATTACAATATAAAGAATATATATAAAAAGCAGGACTGCTGATAGTAATTAAGGATGTCAAAACTTGATAATGTTGTCATATCTTTCTATTTGTTCATATTCTTCGATGTACTTCATCCAAAATTTAGATATGTGTGTCATTTGTCTCATAGCCAAATAAAATTTTCAAAGTTAGCACACCTTCTATCTCTTTGAGTGGCAATATAGGGAATATATAGTCGGACTGCTGGAAATAATACCAAATGTCGAAACTTAATGATACTGTCATGACTTTCAGTCACAAGTATATAATTTGAATATCAATGCTGAAGAATATAAGTAAATAAATCTATATACTCTGTTGTCACTCTTATACTAATGCTCCATCTCTTCTAATGAAAAGATTTTTACTCGTGTATAAGAATATTTCATGAGTAGATCTTTGGTCTTCTGGTTTTTAATACAGGTTTTATAGGTACATAGGCATTTAATCCAGGAAATCTATCAGCTTGCAAGTTGACGATCCATGTTGCCTCACTAAGTTCTGTTACGTTAGTAATATTGCCTCTTTTAATATTAGGTATCACATGTTCAATGGCTTTAAAACTAAAGCCATGATTAGGAAATTCTTTAATATGTGCTGCGAGTGCATTATGAGTATCAAGTTTACGAATATCATTTAAATGCTGTAATATCCTTCTTTTGAATAATTGGTTCATCTTACCCACATAAAAACTGGTACAGTTGTTACAAGTAGCTAGGTACACTATTTTTTTAGTATTGCATGTTACCTTACAGTTGAAATAAAACTCCTTAGACGAAATAGGATGTATAAAAGAATTTCTTTTATCAATATGGCGACACGCCATACAATTTCCACATGGGAAGGTGCCTTTTTTACCTAATAATTTCTTTCTTGTAAAACCATCCTTGTTACATAACAACCTCTTGATATTTTTCTTGTTTTTATACCCAAAGCGAGGTTTGGACCCTACTATATTGCAGAGTTTAGAATCCTGAGACAATATGGGCCAAAAAATGATATTCGTAAACTTGATACTCATAATGCACTTGCAGCACATATTAAAGAATTTCCTAATCATGGCTTTAGTTTTAAAGCCATTGAACATGTGATACCTAATATTAAAAGAAGCAATATTACTAACGTAACAGAACTTAGTGAGGCAACATGGATCGTCAACTTGCAAGCTGATAGATTTCCTGGATTAAATGCCTATGTACCTATAAAACCTGTATTAAAAACCAGAAGACCAAAGATATACTCATGAAATATTCTTATACACGAGTAAAAATCTTTTCATTAGAAGAGATGGAGCATTAGTATAAGAGTGACAACAGAGTATTATATACTTGTGACTGAAAGTCATCACAGTATCATTAAGTTTCGACATTTGGTATTATTTCCAGCAGTCCGACTATATATTCCCTATATTGCCACTCAAAGAGATAGAAGGTGTGCTAACTTTGAAAATTTTATTTTGCTATGGGACAAATGACACACATATCTAAATTTTGGATGAAGTACATCGAAGAATATGAACAAATAGAAAGATATGTCAACATTATCAAGTTTTGACATCCTTAATTACTATCAGCAGTCCTGCTTTTTATATATATTCTTTATATTGTAATTCAGAGAGATATAAGGTTTGTTAACCTTGAAAGCCTTATCTTGATTTTGGAATAAGTGATTTACATATATCTCTATTTTGGATGATATTTTATTTATTTTACATTTGTTGACCAGGATGATCCGACTGGAGTTATATCCATTTTCAGCGGAGGCCCGGGGAGAAAAGCTCCAAGACAAAACAACAGTTTTATAACAATAGTAATAGAAAACAGACTTTATACAAATTGGTTTATACAAGGATAGAGGATATTTTCATTGGTAAAAGATAATTTCTTGGTTAAGATAGAAAGAGGTGGTAGTTTATTAGTAACATTGAGGAAACCAATAACAAAAAGAGTTTTAGGCAATCCCGGCTTGATACAGTGGCAGACCCAGTTTAGCGCCAGATGTTCTTTTAGTTTGATTTTAAATGAAGTTAGAGTAGTGAGCATTGTAATATCTTTTGGTAGTAGGTTCCAGATTCTGCCAGCAGTGTTAGCAAAAAGGAGGTCACCAGCTGCATTACGGGTTTTTATTGTTTGGATTAGTAGTTTATTTGAGGATCTTAGTAGTCTTGTATTGCAGTAGGGGGTGATGATATTTTTTAGGGCAGGGGTATTCTCAGGACAATACACTGAATTAGAAGAGGCCAGATGGATTATAGAGCTTATGGCTCATAGGAATCCAGGTCTAAATGAGGCAGTTCCTATGAAGCCTGCTTTAAGGAATAGGCGTGTACACTATTAGTTTTACTAATTAATTTTACTGATTTTTTTATTGGTTGTTTCTTTGTTTAAATCTCCTTTGAATGAGTGTGTTTGCTAATCTGAAGAAGGGTTGGTACCCAAAAGCGCTCATTTCTGTGAAGATTTACATGTTGGTGTTTTACGTGGTTTTATTAAACAATTGAATTCCAAGCTGTGTTCTGCCACGATTTTATTTCTGTATTCTCAGGATAAAGAAGGATTTTCTTGGCCATAACTATTAGGTTGAACTGGAGAAGGCTGGGAAGCTCAAGCCAACCCAGTTGTAAGAGATTTAAACAATGGTGGGTTCTATAAGGCAAACCAGTGGCAAACCTGGCAATATGATTATAACAGGTGGAAAGTCTGTTAAGAACAGATTTGTTTACATTTGAGAGAAGAGGAGAAGCATATAGAAGAGTAGAGAGTAAATGTGTGTGAGCAATGGTAATCTTGGCAGAAGGGGTTAAGAAGGCTTTTATTCTGTATAGTGACCCAAGTTTTTTGTTGATAGTTTTGATCACTTGGTTCACGTGTAGGTCAAATTTTAGGTTATTATCAATAATAACACCCAGAAGTTTGGTTGAGGGTTCAGGGGTAATAATTGTCCCATCCTTTGCTTTTACTGTGAAAGTAAATATATGATATATGATGTATATGATATATGCTGAAGAATATGAATAAATTTCCACAAGTTTATATCTATTAAACTTATTTCATCTCCTTAGTAAGGAAGCTGTATATATCTCAGATATGTGCGTCGCTATACCTCAGTCGACAGGCAAATGAAAGAACAACTAATATGTATATAAAGCATACACCTCTTTTATAGTATTGTTTGCTTTCCGATTAACCGCAATTTGATTGATGTCATCACCTTTAATTTCTGTTACTATCGTACATGATTTCTACCAGTGATCAAACCAAAAGGCAGCATTGTTCATTGAAATATTTGGATATTGACATTTTTGGTGTGTTGCCTATAACTTTATCTATTTAATGTCACTTGAAGGAGCGAAAGGCATGCTGACTTTCGAAAGCTTTTGTTTCAGTAGAATTGGCACCAGAAATTTCTGATTTTGAATATCAATGCTGAAGAATATAAGTAAATAAATCTATATAAGCTAATATTTTAAAATTTGTTTTTTCTTCTGATAGAACTCATACTGTATTCATTACAGCTTTGCACGTTATATGTTTTTTAAACATCTGATTGGTTTAGGAAGATGGCCGGACACCTTATTTGAATGCAAGGTATACACCTCTTTCCTTGGAGAATCATCTGATATTTAATTGGCCACAATTCATCTGATGCTCTAACCTTAGAACTTCAGTCAAGTTTATGGATGACAGTTGTTAGCAACTCATTGGTTAAGAACATAGTGATTGAGCACCTCTTTTGCATAGAAGGTGTATCGTTAATTAAGGTGCCATAATTGGCGCATGATCATTGGTCACAAGTTTGTTTAAAAGTTCAGCATCTTTTTCAACCCCTTACGATCTGAAGAAGGTGAAAACCGAAAGCGCTTATCATGTATTTGGGGTCTTTTGCTTTGGAATTTATATCCATTCTTGTCAACGTATTTAAACAGCAGTATTTCATCACCATTTTGTTTCCTTAAAGGCGAAGATCTATCTGCGAATGATGTTGCCTGTAAAAATATTTTTGGATAACAGGTTCTCATTGACATCTAGAGGATGCAATATTGTTACTTTTTGGAATTTTTTATCCTTTCTATACATGGAGCAATTTGTGAGTACTTATCACTGAAAAAGAGCAGTTTATACAGTCAATAACAAGGACTGAAAAAGACTTTGTTTATTGAGCATTATTTTTGTGCTCTTTTTGTCAATGACAAAGTTTCTACCAAGCAATTCTGCTTGTTTTATTTAAATAAACAAACTTATAAGATTTTATCAGATTTTGTGTCTGCACATTATTGGCTGTGGTGCAACAGTTTGATTTTTTTCGTTTTTTATTTAGTCGGTCATTTCTGAGACAATGAAATCCTGGGGGCAGAATATCAGAGTCGGAGATAAAGGGCTTGAGCCAGGTTTCGGAGTTGGCTAAGATATCTGGTTGGTTATGGCTTAACCAAGCTTGAAATTGGTGTACTTTGTTGTTTAGACTTTGTGCATTAATTGTAAAAAATCTCTAGGGTGTTGAGATAGGAGGGAGAGGGTAAGGGATGAGTGTTGGTGGCAAATGGATGTGGGACCAGGGTTTGGATGGATATCACCAGCTTGGACTAGGTTGTTAAAGGAGATATCTTTTATCCATATTGGTCTGCCAGGCATGAATTTTGGTAGATTGTAGATTGGAGTAGGTGACAGTGACATGGCTTTAGAGGAGAAGAGTTTAGTGTGGAATAGGTGCAGATGGTTGGGCTGAATGAGAGAGGAGAAGCTAAAGTGGAAATGGGAGTAGGAGTGATGGAGAAGGTGAGTTTGTATGGTAGTTGTCTTTGTAGGTAGTATTGGACAAGCATAGGTGGAATATGAGGTAGCATAGTATAAGGGGAGTAGGAACAGAAAGAGGAGGCTGGGGGACTGGAGGGTGTGGTAACTTGAGGAGAGCATGTTGGAGCAAAGAGAGAGTGGTATGAGTGGTTAGGAAAATAGAGAAGGCTATTAAGAAGAAAGGGTTTAAAAAGTGATGGCAGTATTCTAGAGATTTAAGGAAAAGTGGAGGGGATAATAATTATTGGGTGGAGTACAGATTGCAGTGTTTAAGAAGAATAGGTATAGGTGGGAGGAGTAATGAGGGGGGAGCAGGTATTGGGTAATTAGGCTGTGGGGGTGGGGTAAGATAGGAATAAAGGTAGGAGTACTGGGGGCAGGGTAGGGAAGCAGAGTGAGCCCTTAGGGCGAACGGAGCAGGAAAGAACACTAGAGGTGAATATGGCAGAAAAAGTATCAGCAAAGAGCAGTTTTGAAGGTATGAGCTAAATATTTCCAGCCAGAAAATGAAGGCTGCCTTTACAGAGGGTGGTTTAGCAGGGAGGGAGAAGATATTTACAGTCTAAGGATATTAGCTCACAACCAACTGTTTGTGAAAAAATAAAACTTGTTGGGATTATAAAGAATATTTAGGATTTATATTGGTAGATGCTGCCACCTAATGGTAGAAGGAGATGGCAAACAGCAGGGATAGTTGGACCAGTCTTAGGTTTAAATATATTCTAGGGTAGTGATAACAGGAGGGGGAGAGGGCAAACGGTCTGCGGTAGGCTGCATAAGGCCAGACTAACTCTATGGACAGTACATCAAGTCTACATTTACTTAGTGTTAAGCAACATAAATTTACACAATCTTGTTGGGGGGGGGGTTCTTCTCAGTAGTACTTTTCTAAGTACCAGCCAAGCTGGCCAATTCAGGGTGTTTTCAGGTGATAGCCGGATGTATTCCTTTTGCATTTAAAGCAGGGAGGGAGCACCCGGGCTGGATTAATTTACACAATCTTGTTAGGGGGTCTTCTCAGTAGTAGTTATCTTAGTAAAAGGCAAGCTGGCCAATTCAGGGTGTCTTCAGGTGATGGCCGGAGGTATTCCTTTTGCGTTTAAAGCAGGGAGGGAGCACCTGGGATGGATTACGGGAGGCGAAATCAAGCAGCCTAAACCGCAGGACCAGCACAGAAGAGCTGTGGATGCTCAGGACAGGATTTAAAAAACCCTTAGTCCTAAACAAACTGTGATATCTGTACATGTGCACAGCATACAGACACAATTATTTTATCATGTTGTAAGGACTAACACTGTCTTCAAAATGAGGTATCACTTGGCACAATTACATGCTCACTAGCAAAGTTATTTACCAAAATATGAAAAAATAATAATTTCCATAACCTAAGTCCTAAACAAACTGTGATATCTGTACATGTGTACAGCCCATAGACACTTTTTTTACCACGTTGTGAGAACTAACACTGTCTTCAAATGAGGTATTACTTAGCATGGTGACATGTTCCCTAGCTGAGGTAAAATTACTATTATTTTACTGTGTTCTAAGTAGTGAAAAAGGTTTTCATGAAATGTAATAGACTTTCACTTACAATACTGCTCCTACTTAGTCATGGTTGTTTTAGATCTTTTGTCAATAGGTGCATGTTGCCAGTATGTCATGCATTGCTGCCATCACGCCATTGTGCAGATCACTCAAGAACCGTTCAATGCCATCTTCATTTAGGTGAACTCCATAATTTCTGAAAAGGTGATCATCTTCTGCAGTGATGCTGTTGTGGCAAATTGTAGATCCACCGTCCCTGAGCATCAGTCCATGCTTGAACCTATTCTGCAGTTGTCTGGCCTTGGCCTTGTGTGCTGCCCGTTGGCTGTTTGAACGTCTCCAGCTCTAACGAGGAATTATGTCAGACCACACAAAATGATAACATGGCCACCATGACTGCATGCATTCAAAAATCTCCTTGATTTGAAACCTCAGCTGTCCAAGTGGATGAGTGATGACATCGATCCCTCCAATGTGCAAGACAAGGATGTCAGGCTCAGGGTAGATGGAACACTTCTTTTCTAACAACTGCAGGAGTCCACCCCAATGCACACCTCTTCTTGCAATCCAGTGTACCTTCATGCTAGATGTGTGGAAGCTCAAGTTGTAGTATTCGTTATTTCTGGAGGCATGTCTGGAAGCCCAGTGACTGTAGGAATGGCCACACACCCACATACTCACTTGTCGTTCCCCTGCTCCTGAAGCCATGTTACTGTCACAAGGTAGAAGTACCTGCAGAGGGAAGAAATGCAAGTCAATTACTCATGATGTTTGAGGGATTTATTGCATTACTGTGACATGTATATTTATATAAATGTTCATTACCTTGTTTGCTAATTGGAATCTTCACCATCAGATTAGTAGTAGACAAGTATTACTGTAAACATACACATTCTTGGTGTAGCCAACATACTGGTGAACAGGTACTGATAAAGAGCTACAGACAGGGCACATGTAAAGAGAAAAAGCAGGGTAAGGACTGCCACTCCCCTAATGAATCCAGGACAGGTATGAGATTTCAGTGACATTTGAGGGCATCTGATGTGTCCGATAACTGTGCTGGCTACCCACTCAGAATGCTGATACTACTACTACTGTGTCATGACCTCCTTCAGTGTCAGCAGTCTGCCTTACCTCTGCCTTTTCTCTGTACATGTGTCCATTCAGCAATGGACATAAGGGATCAAGGACAGAAGTAATGTAATATTTGCTGCCCTGACCTACATACATTTACTGTACCAGAGTGGAGGGAGAGTGCAAGGGCACATCACAAAGGAAAAATACTTACCAAGACTCTGTCCTTTTGCAGGTGGCCTTTCAGGGCGAGACTGAAGGCATTAGAGTGGCACCCTTGATACCATGCATATCCACGAAAGCAGCCCAGTGGGAATAAGGTGAAGAGTCTCCAAGTTCCCCACTGCCATCCAGGATGATCCTAACATTCACTTTGTTTTTTGACTGTGATACAGGAAATTACTACATGATACGATGTTCAACTGCAGTAGTTCACAAAAGCATGATCCATGTAACCACAATGGGTACATATTGTGCCCACTGCAAGAAATTCTAAAAATGACAGAAAAACTGTTGGGGCTTGAAAATGACTCCACATAGACAGAAACCATCATTTGGTCTCTGCATTCATCAATGTGATAACAACCTCTACTTATGTGAATAACAGTGGCAGCTGCTGAGAGTTTCACCTGACAAGTGAGAATGACTGAGTGTTACACTGTAACTGCAGTTACTGTTCAAATGTGATAATGACCTGCATTTCATTACTGAAAGGTTCTGCACATTCAGACAAAGGTGATAATTGATGCACAAAACCTGTTGATTATGCATTCATTATATTTCTGGTGCAGGTGTTATGTAACAGGGATTCATTACCAGATGTTAGAAGACCAGAGTAATTCACTAAAAGCAGTATAACACATATATTACTGACCCCTTCCTCCCACCTAAATTCCACACATTAATGACAGAGCCAGACATATTGCCCAAAATAGATAGTAGCTCCATGCTAGTACTAGTCCACAGTTAATAGCATTGATCTCAATGATACAACCACTCAGCAGAATCAGAAACAGAAATAAAATCAGAGAATGTCTAAATTATATGCTTGAGTGGTATAACAATTAATCCAACATAGAATCATTCATTGTATCCCACCTAAGCATCCCTGTCATTAGAATATGACACAGAAGCTAAAAAAGTAGAAATATTGTATAAAATATCTGGTTGAGCACTGCAAAAAAAATCCCAAGATGAGAAGCAGGTCACAGCCTGTTTGGTGATCAACAGTATTGCCCCAGGTGATGCATGGGTCTGTAGGCTATTTGTAGCCTTTTCCTAGTAGATGCCTTGAACAGCAACCAGACCAATCAGAAATGTTAAACACACACACACTCATTGTCCAACCAGAAACAGTCAGGAATCAATGCACTCTGTTCCTTTTCTCACCAGGAGAAGAATACAAGCACAAATTCCAAGCTGTCACCTATGAGGCAGTTATTAGGCTTTCTGGTGATCAGCAGTCACCAGGAAATAACGCTTCTTGACTCACCAGGAGAAAACAGAAGCACTAATCCCAACATGACTGAGAGGCAGAACTGGTCATCTTGCAGTAGAAGTTTAAAGGTAAGATGAAGAAAATGGGTTAATATTATAAACACTGCAGTGTGCACTAAGCAGATATGAAAAAGGGTAACATTTTAGCTGTCTAAGTGGAAAGCCACTAATTTTAAAAGAACAAGATGGATTGAAAGGGGTGGACACTTGTTTTCTGGCTCTATGGAATAAAGTGGGATGGCCAATAAGTTTAAATAGTTGAAGAGGAGGGATTTCGTAAAGTGATAATTTTGTGCTTACTCAACAGCCAGTGAAAGGGGAGAGGGAAGGAGATATGTGGTCAAATTAACATATGGGGCAGGCAACTAGAAAGACAGTTGTGTTTAAGAACACAACAGCAATAGCTGTGGTCTCATGCCAAGTTTTAATATGCAAGTTAAAGCAGAATACAAGTAGAACAATGTAAAGAAAATAAATTCCTGTATACAAAATAGAAGGCAAGAGAGTAATACAAAATACAAGAAATCAAAAGCAAAACTAACCTTTCCCTCACAGCAGGTTGTGTCAGAGTCTTGGTGAGGTTTTCCAGTAAAGTTAGATCAAGCTGCGCCCGCTCGTATTAAGATTAAGACAAATTAAAAAAAACAAGCCACCCTGGTGGAATCCCAATATCAAACATACACATACATAATACATACACACTGTATATACTGTATTATATGTACGTATATATACATATCTATATAACTATCTATGTATCTATTTAAATAATAAATGTATTTTATATATATATATATATATATATATATATATATATATATATATATATATATATATATATATAATATCAGCTTTGGCCAAATGTAGCAGCAACAAAGCCCAATATGGTAAAAAACCCCAACCAATCTTAACAGGCAGCCAAGTAAGCCAAACAGTACCAGAAATGCAAGGTCTAAGGACCTGAATAATGTCTGACTTAAAACAGAACATGCTGGAAAGAAAGGTGCATCCCACAGACTGCCCCTTGTATGTAAAGGGATTCCCCATCCATGTGAAGCTGAGTTCATCTATTACCAAATTTAAGCACAACTGAGGCCAGTGGATGGGACTGGGAAATTTACACCAGGCCTGACACCCATGTTCATTATGGACACAGTTTATAAATGCCTGGTCCTCAAGTGATCCAAGAGTATACATGTATGGGGGGTGCCCCTTTCGAGACCATGTAGAGTGCAGTGCACATGTGAAATGCATGTGTGTAAATTCTAATTTAGGAGTATTATAAACATTTTGGAGTACTGTAGTA
Organism: Protopterus annectens; assembly: GCF_019279795.1. Lineage (NCBI taxonomy): Eukaryota > Metazoa > Chordata > Ceratodontiformes > Protopteridae > Protopterus > Protopterus annectens. The sequence continues at coordinate 782,238,253 of NC_056746.1, read as the reverse complement.
TTTGCTCTATCAAACTCACCTTTCCAACAAAGTGCAAACAGTAACAGACACCAGCAAATACTTTATACTCTATGTAAAGTACACCAGCTATATTCTTAAAATGTGCAGTTTATGACACTGCAATGATACAAAATTTCATAGGCAATTGCTGTACTTACAGACAGATAAAGAAACTTAGCCAGTTCACAAAAGCAGCACAACTGTGCTAGCTTACTCTGGTGAAATATCATTACAGCAAACTCAAGTTATAACAAGCTGTGAAGACACTGTCAGTTCAGAGTAGTAGGAAAGAATAGGCTAACTTCTCTGGTTAAAACAATATAATTACTAGAGCCTCCAAGAATGAAAATTCCATGCACAACTTCCAATGTTGTTTATGGCCAAACAGCTCAGGCTTAACCAATTCACCTAAGTAGTAGCAGGAGCAACTTTACACCTTTGTTAAAAGGGTTTTTACAAACTCCAAGTACAAAATTGTGTAAGCTTGTTTAATCACAAGTCACATTTTGTAAACTGTGACTTTTAATACCTAGACAGTACCCTGAAGTTTTATTTCACTCAAAGTAGAATAACTGAGCAACTGTCAGTGCTTCTTGGCATCCAAATAAAACAAAACATTTGGTATTCAGCCTTCCACTCAAGCAAAACATTTAGCTAAACTATGGAACTTATCATTGGTGGCCATGGTGGTGCAGCAGTTAGCGTTTCTGCCTCACAGCAGAAGGTTCTCTGGTTCGATTCACGGCTGGGTTGCCTTCTGTGTGGAGTCTGCATGTCCTCCCTGTGGTCGCGTGGGTTTCCTCCGGGTGCTCCGGTTTCTGCCCACATCCCAAAGACATGCAGTAGGTGGATTGGACACTCTAAATTGGCCCTAGGCATGAGTGTGTGCCTTCTGTGGAAGGTTGGGTGCTGAGCTGGCAACTCGACATTGTAAAACTACACTGCCAATCATGAGCGGGACAGATGATCCGCTGTGGCGACCCCTAACCGGGAAAAGCCGAAAGAAGAAGATAGAACTCACCATTTTCCATCAGCTATACAAAATACCTGATGCACACTGCCAAGGGTGCTACAATAACCACTTTTGTACTCTGCCAAGTACACCATCTTGCTTTCTTTATTTAGCCAGTGATAGTCTTGGTGTACTGGATGAAGAGTCTCAACTCAACATCAACTTAGGTCAAGCCCACTGTTATACTAGCATTAAAATGAGAAAAGCATTTCATTTAAAAAGGTTGGCTATGCTTGCCCAAGGCAGATAGCCAACATTATTAGAAAAAAATCGAGTGCAATAGTCCACATTTTCCAATGGTGAACTCCAAAGAGGAATAGGCCGCCACGATAGTTAGGAATATTAAGACCTTCACAAGTATTCTACTCCATAGGATCCCAGAAGAGCCACTCCAGAGTTACAAATAATTACCATAATAAACTTAGTCTTGACACGTGTTGCGATACAGCAGAAAGATTGAAGTTTATGTAAATAATGCCACTTGGTACAGCATATTTACAGAATTTACATTTCATAAATGAAAAATGATCCCATGTGCAAGCCTTATGAATGTATTTGTCACCTACACAAAAACGTCTTCAAAGCTTTGCTTTCTCCCACCTACAAAACCTTTACAGGTAGAAATGTCCTGCACAAAATACATGCCATACATGAGGCAATATTAAAATAATGCAGTAAACACAAAGAAGGCTTCACCTTAAACATACAGTACAACAAATGCATTTTAAATTCACATTCAAGCCCTTTACAAAGGTTTAGAAAGTTACAGATTTGACACTGCAGGATGATAGACTATCTCCTCAATGAGTCACTGTTATCACATGATGCAACATAAGACTGGTTCCATATCACTCAAACCCCACCTTTAAAATGGGCACTGTGCAACATGGTACTGGTAGCATATCACTCAAACCCTAAATGCTTTTCTTTAAACTTTATGGTTGAACTACTATAAACTGTCAACCACAGTGAGGGAAGTTTTTGGGAGTCCTTGATAAATATATCCAGTTAATAAAAGGAAGTTAAAATGCAGCACTGAATGTATTCCAATTCTGCTCTACATTCAACACAAATTGTACTGTAACTAAGCTGCAGTGCAAACTGATTTTTTAGAAGTCTGTGCAGAAGGAATAACTCATTTGGGTTCAGCATTTATGGGGGAGATGCACGAAAATTCAAAGACCTTCCCAAGACCACCCCCATGCAAATGACCGCTAGAAGAAATTAAAGCACAGCTTCATAACCCAGCCTCTTGACCTCTACGACCTCTACAACGTTCTCTCAAAATTGAGCCTATGAGGTTTAAAAAGGAGAGCTACCGCCATTCTGCATACACCTGACTACAGTACTACAACGCACAAAAGAAGGCATTAGTATGAAACGTCCACTCTGGTACAATGTACAGGCTACAGGTACTTGTATGGCAAATCCCTCTACATGTACATCCCAGCAGACCATAAATGCAGTCAAAGAGAGAAAAGGTCTCTCCCACAAAACAGAGCAGGTAATCATGCTGTAATAAATAACAGCGGATACAAGAATGATATACTAGCTTCATGACAAACTACAATTACAATCTAAGGGGGCTCATGCAGCAACATCCAGAGCTTGGGCACACCTAGGGAACCACTAAGTCATGTTCATGTTTACGCCACTCTTAATATTAAGAGAAGATATTTAACAGGAGCCAAGTAATCCAGGAGACAGAAAGTATTACTAATAATGACAAAAATTACAAGCATCACACCAAACATACTCACTAGAAATACAGCAAATCCGGGCTTGGAACACTACTCCCCCTTAAATTATGCTTAACTAGTGCTAAAGGATATGTATGGTTGCAGCCACCATTTGTGGGGTATTACTGGTGCCCTTTGTTAAGGGGTAACTTGTTAGCAACCACCAGCACTACAGACAACAAGAGGAATTTAGCATACTGAAATATCTGACAATGTCAGGAGGAAGCATATAATTTCAAAGATGGTAGCTACCCCTCTCTACTCTCCCCCTTATTTAAAAAGGTACTCTAAATGACCGTACATGATTCTGTACAAGACCAAAATTGAAGCTCGAGAAGTATGACTACTTATACGCTCGTACAAAGCCCCGGTTCCGTAGGCTGGAATACTTCACTGCGAACAGATCAGCACAAGAAATACAGGGACCCAGCTGCAATGGAAGTAAATTCTTCAGATTTTAGAACTAAAGAAGGGAATATCTGCTGCTGGACCCCTCTATTTATTCATAAACAACAATGGATACAAGTCTGGGGGTGGAGGTGTTATGCAAGTGGATTTCTCTGATTAGCTGCCACCACTAGCTTCATGGAATGTGAACAAAATCGGCTTGGTGGAAGCAGTGGACAATACAGTGCAAACTAAGCCAATTTTCTTGAAAATTTTAAATGTAAGCATATGATTACTCTGCTCTGAAACCTAAGTCGAGAAGTCAACTGACAAAGTTCAGTTACCTTTTCAACTTAGTTTTCACAAAATAGGCCTGAAATTGGATTGGAAAGTAAGTTGCGCTTGTACAAGGCACTCGGGTGACCTCATGCAATTACTGGTGTCTTATAGCGCGCTCTGATGTAAAGTCAGAGGCGCCATGAGAAGGTACTCTGGGTTAATGAGTTAAATGTCTGTATCAGACACTGTACAAGTTCAGATATTTTGTCTTTCATAATTTAAATTTTCATATCCATGAATTCCCATTTTTTATATTTCCACTGTACTCTTTCCAGTTTACTTATGTTTGTTTTTTTATAAGTTTTCTATATTGTTAACTCCATCTTCATCATTTCTGATTTTGTAGACTTTTTAAATAATGTTGTACAACCTATAGTTCTATAACTCTCATTAACTCCATCTTCATCATTTCTGATTTCCTAGACTTTTTAAATAATGTTGTATAACCTATAGTTCTATAACTCTCATTAACCAATTGGTTGATATGATTAGAAAAACTCAAAGCTAGATTTGCTCATATAACTAGGTCCTTAAATTAATCTACAGTTTCACTTACTATGTGCTGTATTAAATATTCATCTTTCATTTTATGTCTCTCAAATTTTATATGCTTAGTTTTTATGTAAATATTAACATATTATTCTCCTGTGCCCAAATGGTCAATTTAGTCAAGTTTTTACATGTAATGAGTTTACCCAGTTTCAAGTAATTTGTATCAGATGAAAAAAAAACAGATCTGAAAGATACAATCTAAACAAGTATAAGCCTAGGACAGAGCCCTGTGGGACACTCTGAATGAAACCAGTTTCACCTGCCTAAATTGCTATATGATACTTGCCATGTCCTATCTGTAAGCCATGCAACTATCCATCTTACCAACAGTATGTCAATATCTAGTTGTACTAATTTATTGATCAGTGTTTTGTGTATGTCCCTGTCAAATGCCGAAGTTAAATCTACATAAATTACATCACAGCACAATTTTTCATTCATAGCTGTTACTATATTGTTATTTTAAAGCATCATGTTACAGGTGGTAATAAATCTATTTCAATATGTGCATGCTGATATATGTTTTAAGTCCCAACCTTTCCAGATCTAATAATAACTTATCTAATATTACCTTCTCAGTTATTTTTCCACAGCATGGAAGTAGTCTTAAGAGTCTGTATGACTCTGGCTTTGTTCTACTCCACTTTCCCTTAAATATAAGTTTAATAAGTGCATGTCTCCAATCCTGAGGAATCTATCCATATTCATATGACATAGTAAATAATTGCTATAATTGTACTCAAAGTTTTGCTGAAGTATTCTCAGGTCATTATTACTAAGTCTTTCCTCCATGTGCTTTGTTTGGATCCAGTTTGCATAGTTCTTTTTCAGTGTAATCTAATTTGATTTCATTATCTGAGGTTACCTGGATGCCACTAAGACAACTTAGCTCCCTCTTTGTGAGGCCAAATTGTTTTGCATAATATATTTTTAAATATATCTATAATCTGTTGTGTCTGAGAATATATTTTAGAATCTATATAGTTTATCAATTTGTATGTATGTACTCATTCCACATCTTATGTATCTATAAAATAGCTTCCTATTATGCTCAATATCTTTATATAAATTTTCTTCAAATTTTTGTTGATCTTGTCTCACACTATGCTTAATTTGTTTGTCCATCTTGTTTATTTCAGTTTTCAAAGTTGTACTCTGACCTCTTTTCCATTTATTATATTTTTTGTCTCTCACCTTAATCAAGAAACTCGTTCTTATGGAAGTGTATCCTCTTGAAGTTGTGTGTCTAGATCCTGATATTAAATATATATATATATTTTTTTTTGCATTCAAACAATTTTTCTTTCAAACTTTTCCATATTCCTTCTGCAATTTTTCCACTGAGCACATCACTTTTTCTTTCAAACTTTTCCAGATTCCTTCTGCAGTTTTTACACTTTTACATAGTGAGTGTTTTCTTCCATATAATTTGTTATCAATCTTCTGTGTATTTGTTTAGATTTCAGTTTGGCAGAATTATATAGCAAGAGATTAACTTTTATAAGCCCATGATCACTGCACATCAACGGTGGTAAAACCTGATATGAGGTAAAATAATTTCTTCAGGAACACAAACAATGTCTAGTAGGTTCATAGGTAGGTACTAGGCTATTGGCCCTAGGGCCTATAAAAGCCTAGCCAAAAAGGTACCCAGGCTTTTGCCAACCAAGAAATGTATTTTCTTGTGCTCCTGTCAAGTAGATTCACAGAAGTGATCCCCGGGGTGAATTTCCTATCTCCCATCCAATCATCAAGATTTTTCTTGAAGAGTGCTAATGAGGAGCTTTGTTTGATATAGATAGGTAGTTTGTCCCAGAGTATGGGAAGTCTGTGGGACAGGAATCTCCCTCCAGCATGTTCTGTTTATTGTCGTCACAAGGTTTAGGTCCCTAGAGTGTGTAGCTCAGAGGGATTGGGATTTCTTTAAATGAAGCATTTCCAACAGCTCTGGGTTTGACATAGCTTTCTATGTTAGGCAGAGATCGCCTTTGAGTAGGCGATATGTAATGGACAGGATGCAAAAAACTCCCTTACCAGCCTCAGTAAGAAGCTGAGATCCCTCGTAAAATCCTCCAAAGCTAGTTATGAAAATAAAATTGCCAAAGATTCCAAAGACAACCACAAGGCATTCTATAGTTATGTCAAGAATCCAAATGGCAATGCTCAGATATGCTCTGAGCTACAACAGAATGGCAATAAATATACTGATTCCCAGGATATTGCCAATATCCTGGCAGATCGATTTAGTGCCAACTTCACCCTCCTCTCACCCCCTAAAGGGCCCATCTCATTACCAAAAGATTGCTAAATTCTAAATTCTAGTAATCACGGCCACACAGGTAGAAACCGCACTCTGCAAAGCTAAGAATACAGCATCCATGGGACCAGATGACATCCCGGGCTGTGTACTACATGAACTACAAAATGAACAGGCACCTCACCTAAGTGTCATGTTTAATCATGGCCTCACCTCAGGCTTTGTGCCCACTGAGTAGTGCACAGCTACATTTATCCCACTCCACAAGGGGGGATCTACCTTGGATCCCAGAAACTACCATCCCATCAATCTGATGAGCCTGATCTGCAAGGAGATGGAACACATTATCATGGAACTTATAAACAAAGACATTGGCAACCTTCAAACACTGGAACCCACCCAGTTTGGGTTTGTGAAGGGACGATCTTGTATCCTGAACCTGATTGACTTCTTCGAATCAGTCTCCAGAGCTGTGGACAAGGGTAAGGCGATCCACACAGCCTATCTGGACCTCAACAAGGCCTTCGACACCATCTCCCACTGTGGAATCATAGATAAACTTACTAAGCTGAGCATAAATCCCTACGTCATTCAATGGGTTGCCAACTGGTTTACTGACAGAACCCAGACTGTAAAAGTAACCGACTCCAAATCCAGCTCCAGACAAGTGACAATTGTAGTATCTCAGGGTTCAGTCCTGGGACTGCTCTTGTTTGGCATCTACTTCTCTGAAGTACAGGCCAACACTAAGGGACTCTGACTAACAAAGTTTACAGATGACTGCAAACTGGGAGTCATTATTGAATCCCCAAATTATGTGGATATTCTACAAAAGGGCCTTACAGAAACAGATGCTTGGTGCCAGAGCCATGGGCTCAAGATTAATGCCAAGAAATGTACAGTTATCCCCTTTGGGAAAAACCATGTACCCACGAATTACCACATAGGTGGCAGTACACTAAACACCGAAAGTGTGACGAGAAACTTAGGGACACAGGTGGACAGTGGTCTCACCTTCGATAACCACATTGCCACAACAGTCAGGAAATCCTTCTATGTGGCACACCTCATCACTAAGGGCTTTTCATCCAGAAAAAAGGAGGTCATTGTCCCACTGTACTCATACCTCATTAGACCCATTATAGAGTACAATGCCCTATTTGGTATGTATCTCACAAGACATCTGCAACAGCAGGTTCCTGACCCAGAGACTCCCCATACTCTGGAATAGACTGCCCATACATGTCAAGCAGAGTGCCTTCTTGGCCCTCTTCAAAAGGAATCTTGACGATTGGATGGGAGATAGGAAATTCACCCCAGGGATCATGTCAGTTGCCCTGCTAGACAGGGGTCCAGGGAAGTACATATTGTGGGAAGAAATATTCAGGGAATTGTTATGGCTAGGTTTGTATAGTCCCTAGGGCCGATAGCCTAGTACCAACCTATGAACCTATAAAGCTGGACTTTTTTTAAACAGTCTGTGTAGTATATCCCATTCCCTGGTAGTTTTTTAAGGTCTGAATCAATTGTTGTTCCTGAACATGCATTGTAAACAATAATACATTGTGAATAATTTCCTTACTAATGTTGCCAGTTCAATATTATTTCAATCTGTTTCTTGTAAATTTAAGTCCATGGCAACTATTATTCTTCTTTCTCTCTCTCTCTCTCTCTCTCTCTCTCTCTTGTGTTTCATGCAAGAAATATTTGAATTCCTCTAGGTTATCAGCACTTGACTTGAGTGATCTGTACACTCCAACAATTGTTATATGTTCAGCAACAACAAGGACAAAAAACAGTGAGTCCCAGCTCTACTTTCCGTATCTTGAAATTTATTCAACTCAATCAAATTTCTCTATCACCTCGGCCACAGCCTTTACAGAGTAAAACATTGTAGTTTCTAAAAAATCACAATATATACAACATAAAACAATTAATTCAATTAAACAATCAGCTAATTAAAATATACACATTAAATATTTAAAGTCACAATACTAAACAAGGCTTTGCCAATTGCATTCTCTATTTAAACCATAGGGAAATAAAGTGCCATATTTCATAATTAAAATAGACTCTTTCTGTCTTAATATATTCTTTTGGTATTCCATATTATTATAATGAAGAAATACATGCTCCAATATAGCAACTTTCATACAATCAATGTTACCATCATGTACAGAATTGAAATGTTCAGCAATAGGACTATTAAATTTTTTATTTTTCACATCTCTAATATGCTCTTTAATCCTGTCCGCTAGCATTCTCTTAGTTTCACCAATATAGTACTTACTGCACGAGCAAAAAATAACATATATTATTCCTTTACTCAAACAGGAGTATTTGGCTCTAGTCGTAAAATTTTTTTTGTTAATCTTACCCACCTCAGTAACTATATGCTTACAAATGGAACAGTTACCACAGGGAAAAGTTCCTACAACATTAGTATTAATTAACATATTAGTCTTAGGTTCCTTATAAATAGTATGTACCAAAAAATCTTGAAGGCTTTTGCCTTTTTTATACGATATAACCAACTTGGTATCTTTTAATGAAACAATTTCTTTTTTAATGAAATTCCAGTACTGTTTAACCAATCCATTAACAGTACAGGAGAAATTAGTATGCTTCATAACAAAAAACATCTTCTCTTCATTTAATTTATTTTTATTATAACTATTATTATTATACCCACTATCAAATTTATTAATGACATTATTATTTTTAAATACCTTGTTAAAACTATTTTTAACATCTATTACATTATATCCTCTATTTATAAACATTTCAGCTGCCTTAAGAGCTTCATTATAAGCTAATTTAATATCAGTATTTAATCTTTTAATTCTAATAAATTCTCCATAAGGAATAGCTGTTAAAGTATGAAGAGGGTGGCAACTATTGCCACTCATTTTCCAGCTAATTTCATTAGACTTTCTATAAATACCAGTGTGTATTGAATGGCAATTTATACCCTCAAGAGTAATATCTAGGAAATTTACTTGAGAACCCAATTGTATATCACTAAAATTAATGCCATATTTGTTATTATTTAATTCATCAATAAATTGTCTAGATGAACTAAAACCACCATTACAGATGAAAATTAGATCGTCAATAAATCTATAGTATTTTATAACATATTTCTTAAAAAAATGTTGTCTATACAAAAATTCATTTTCAAACATTCCCATAAATAAATTCGCATAAGCCGGGGCAAAAGCAGCTCCCATGGCTGTTCCCATCATTTGTTTATACAATACGCCATTAAATTCAAAGATATTATTAGTTAAACAGAATTCCACCAATTCTAATATATAGTAAGTTTTGGGACTCTCACCCAAAAAAAATTTAATAGCTTCCAAACCTAAAGTATGAGAAATATTCGTATAAAGGCTCACTACATCAACAGTAATAAAGTACATTCCTTCCATCCAGTATATATCTTTAATTTTTTGAAGGAAATCGTAGGAGTCCTTAATATACGAAGGTAACAACAGAACCTTTTTAAGCAAAATTTCATGTAGCAAAGTGCATAAATTATAAGTGAAAAACCATAAGCTGACACAATAGGACGACCAGGTCGTCTATCCAAATTTTTATGAACCTTAGGCAAACAGAAAAATTTTGCTACCTTATTATTTTTAATTATTATTTTATGATCAACATCCGTTTTGGTAAAATAGTTTAACCTAATGCCTTTATGTAATAAAGCATTAAAGTCAACTTCTGCCTTCTTCAAATATGAAATATTTATCTTAAGATATACGTCTTTGTTATCCAGATTTTTCATGCACATATTATAGTAGTCATAAGAATTCAGTACAACCAATTTACCCCCCTTATCTGACGGTTTAAAAACTATGTTATTATTCTTACTTAATAACTGCAATTTATTCCATTCCATTTTCGTTAAATTGTAACAATGTTTCTGTTTCATAAAATCTTCCAATTCTTTATCCAACATTATATTCAACATAGATTCAAACTTTTGTATATTAGGATTTTTACAAGGAGGTAAAAAAGAACTACTAGTCTTTAACATACTTGTATCTAATATACTATAAGCATTGCTCACATTCTCATCATCCGAGAGACAAGAATAAAAGCTCTCATCGCTTTCTGTATCACTACTAGATGTTTGTGCAGTAAGACAATTAGCATCATTGCTAGAACAATGGTTTAGTCTGAAAAAATATTCCCTTAAGTTCATCTTGCGACACAACTGAAATAGTTCTATCTTCAACTCATATTTTTTAGGAAAACAGGTAGGCACAAATTTAAGCCCTTTTTCCAAAATGGAAAGTTCGATATTATCAAAGTTGTAATTAGACAAATTGACCACATAACTACTAGTTAAAGTGTCACTATTTAGGTTATGTCCATCTACCTTTTTTGTATCATCCATCACCCGAGTCTCTATGGCGTTCTGAGTTGGTCCATCCCCTTTTCCTTGGATTGGCATGGTGTCCATTAGGTTCCGAGTATGTCTTCCGAAATGCTTCTGAGTTGGCAGCTCCTGGTAGGTCTGGGAAGTTCTCCCTGTCGTCTTCTTCCAACGACGATGCCCCACTCTCACCAGACAGGAAGCTTTTATTTTTAAATTGCTCGGAAACCGGATTTCCTCTTTGAAAGGACACATTCTTTTTCCTAATCCTCTGGTTGTTAGAGAACACAAACGCCCTCTTGTGTTCATAGTCTCATATGTCTCTAGTTAGTTTGTATTTCTTTCGATCTACCAGATCTTTTTCATAATTGGTCAGTTTCATATTAATGCCCACAAGAAAATTTTCCAATGTGGAACTAGAAGTAATATTGACTAATTGTTCACAAACTTGTTTAGTTTCAATAACAAGTTTATCTTTCTTTATGTTGTCTCTTTCAATTAAAATAGAGACCCATTCAGCACTACAACGGTGTGCAGCTGCTATCCACCGTTCATGGAATTTAAGTTCCATCTCATCAGTGAGATCAAACGGTGTAGATGGATTCTTAATTGACCTCAAACCTCGTGGTGTGATGTCTAATTCAGTATATCTTTCTAAACTGCCAATATTGTAAAATATAGATGTCTCTTTAAAAATTAACTTTTCAAGTCTAGAACACAAATCTTGTGCATCAGGATTGTCAGAAATATCAGTTTTCTTGCCTACCATTGCAAACGGATCAACAGTGGTTCTCTTACGGGAATTCTCCCATTTTTTCATAACGCCCATACCAGAGCCTCCTGGAGCTTCAGGAATCACATTTTTCATGCCAGACAGAACAGTATCAGCATCATTAGTTTGTGAAACATTGTTACGATTATTAGTGTCACCATTACGATGAAACATTTCCATACCCGTTTCTCTGAAAATACGCGGAAAGGAGCACATGGACTCACTAGTCATAATGAAGAAACAACAAAGGTAAAAAGTTATTCAGCAACAACAAGGACAAAAAACAGTGAGTCCCAGCTCTACTTTCCGTATCTTGAAATTTATTCAACTCAATCAAATTTCTCTAGCGCCTCGGCCACAGCCTTTACAGAGTAAAACATTGTAGTTTCTAAAAAATCACAATATATAGAACACAAAACAATTAATTCAATTAAACAATCAGCTAATTAAAATATACACATTAAATATTTAAAGTCACAATACTAAACAAGGCTTTGCCAATTGCATTCTCTATTTAAACCATAGGGAAATAAAGTGCCATATTTCATAATTAAAATAGACTCTTTCTGTCTTAATATATTCTTTTGGTATTCCATATTATTATAATGAAGAAATACATGCTCCAATATAGTAACTTTCATACAATCAATGTTACCATCATGTACAGAATTGAAATGTTCAGCAATAGGACTATTAAATTTTTTATTTTTCACATCTCTAATATGCTCTTTAATCCTGTCCGCTAGCATTCTCTTAGTTTCACCAATATAGTACTTACTGCACGAGCAAAAAATAACATATATTATTCCTTTACTCAAACAGGAGTATTTGGCTCTAGTCGTAAAATTTTTTTTGTTAATCTTACCCACCTCAGTAACTATATGCTTACAAATGGAACAGTTACCACAGGGAAAAGTTCCTACAACATTAGTATTAATTAACATATTAGTCTTAGGTTCCTTATAAATACTATGTACCAAAAAATCTTGAAGGCTTTTGCCTTTTTTATACGATATAACCAACTTGGTATCTTTTAATGAAACAATTTCTTTTTTAATGAAATTCCAGTGCCTCCTTGGCCCTCTTCAAAAGGAATCTTGACGATTGGATGGGAGATAGGAAATTCACCCCAGGGATCATGTCAGTTGCCCTGCTAGACAGGGGTCCAGGGAAGTGCATATTGTGGGAAGAAATATTCAGGGAATTGTTATGGCTAGGTTTGTATAGTCCCTAGGGCCGATAGCCTAGTACCAACCTATGAACCTATAAAGCTGGACTTTTTTTAAACAGTCTGTGTAGTATATCCCATTCCCTGGCAGTTTTTTAAGGTCTAAATCAATTGTTGTTCCTGAACATGCATTGTAAATAATAATACATTGTGAATAATTTCCTTACTAATGTTGCCAGTTCAATATTATTTCAATCTGTTTCTTGTAAATTTAAGTCCATGGCAACTATTATTCTTCTTTCTCTCTCTCTCTCTCTCTCTCTTGTGTTTCATGCAAGAAATATTTGAATTCCTCTAGGTTATCAGCACTTGACTTGAGTGATCTGTACACTCCAACAATTGTTATATGTTCCAGGGTTGTCTGTATTGCCACAGTTACACAATCTTTAGTACTGGTGTTATCATTGAACATGCAGTAATCACAGGTCTCATAACTATCTTTAATCCCTATCATAACACCTCCACCTTATTTTTTTCTTAGAATGTGTGTTACAGTAAAAACATTTATACCCCGACAAATCTGTTTTCCACTCATTGTTCTTTAACTATGTTTCACAAACAATAACAACATCAATCTTGTGGGAACACAGCAAATTTTCCAGTAAAAAAAAATATTAATGCTCCTAGCATTAACAACCACCAAAGATGCATCAAATGTTGCTATCTGTGAACTATTACATTTTTGACCTGGCAAAAATCCTGCCTTATGTTTGTCAAATATTGCAAAATATCTGCTGCAGAAATCCTCTTCCCTGATCTTGAAAAGGGCATGGCATTCTGTATGAACACGTGTATCCAGAGTGAGGTTCAGATGCTCTACACATTTCCATTTTTTTAAAATGGGTCATTTTTTTCATGTAGGTATTTACCAAAAAAACTTTTCAGTCACTGTGACATGCCTCTCCTTTGTATATATGATTTGTGAAAAATACGTCCTAACACCTGTATAAGGAGCCATAGTAGTTCATTTTTTAATGCAGGAGGAGCTCCATAAAACTAAGCAGATATGCAAGAGGAGGTCCATGAAACTAAGCAGCATTCATTTAGCATTGAGTTATTGGATTTAAGCAGCATTCATTTAGCATTGAGTTACTGGATTTTGATTTAAAGTAGACCATTCTGGAGCACTGCCGAAAGGTTTAAGTGAATTAATATTGTGACCTCATTTGAAATGGCATTACAGAAATCTGTGGTTGTATGTATCTCACAATGAAAAAAAGGCTTTCCTACACATGCTTGAGGAAATTGTTTGAGCATCAGTACCCAGCAGGAAAAAAAAGACAAACGGCATAACACAAAATGCTTTTCCCCACAGGATATGATTGCCTGTGTGATTTCTAATTATGTGCCTGCAATTATTTACCACTTTAGGGAGATTTCTCTCTTCTTCAAGTTGGTGCGTCAGTGGAGTTGGTATATATAGGCTTAGAGGTGATGGGGGCTTGCCCCCATGCAAAAAACACGAAAAAAGAGTTGTTTCCCCTTTTGGATTTCTAGCATTTTTTGGTTTGTTTGTTTTGTTTTGAACATTGACTTTCAGGGCATCTGCATTTCATAGTAGAATAAAAAAGGAGGGGTTGCATCTCCTTCCATTTGTCAGCTACGTTATTACCACTTGGTTTTGACCTGCAGAAGAAAGTCAGTTTGTGTTTTTTAATATCTATTACTACTACTACTACTTTTGTCTAAAATGTAGTGTAATAATGACAGCCTTATTCTGTGTATGTTTGAAAAACTTTGCAGTTTAACATCTGCATTTTAAGTGGAAGAAACTGCATTTTGACATCTGTATTTTAAGTTTGGAAAGCCTAGTAATGGTGTATTTGTAAATATTTTATATTTAGTTTAATATGTGTTTGTCATTATTGTGTATTAGTCATAACTAAAATCCTAAATACTTCTTTCTGATGTGACGACTGTGTAAGGAAGCAGTCAAAACATGATTTAAATTATAGGCTCTTATAACATGCTGTGGGTGTAATTCAGCAAAAGAAGTGTGGCCTTATACCTGTGGAATGTTTAAAATTCAGGATACTCAGATGCAGCTAGCTAAACTTACATAAATTATTTTAATTTATGTGAAGTGGTGAGTGAGTGTGCAATATAATTATACATGTATATAATACCCCTCAAGTCTACCTCAGGCATTTTCCTCATTTTGAGTCTTAAGTATTCTGTGTTCCACCTTGTTCCTCACTGAAAAGGTTTGACACATTAATTATTAAGAGTTTTTTAAGCGATACCCATGTTAAATAATACTGAATCATATTAATTCATCACAGGAGTATTATTGTGAACATGAAGAAACAATTATTAACCATACTGTGAGTTTCCTAGTTAAAGTTGTTAACAAGTGTTTAGTAAGCATTACACATCTGGCTCATTTGTTTTGTGAAACTCAGCATTCCACATTATGGAGACACAAAGTTGAGAATTGTGACATGTATTGATTTTATATCTGAGTAGGTAATACATTTTATGTTGGTCAGGATGCCCTACTAGTGATATGGGATCATGTAAAATCCTGGGCTACATAAGGAGTGGCCAAAAGTGTGTCATTGTTACTTGGGAGAGTTTGAGTTAAGAATGGCCAAAGGCATGTTGTTGTGTCTCAGGGAGGGTGTGTCCTGAGTTGCTTCTGGTTTGCCTTCTAGTGGATGCTGGACGCATGCCCTAGATAGAGTGCAGTCAGAAATGGAGATTTGCTGCCTCCTTGACACAGGTCATTGTAGACATGCTTCTGAAATGATAAAGGATAGAACTTGAAAAATAAAATCCAGCCTAGTAAAGCTTGATGTCTACTGACAGCTAAATCACATACTTTCATATATGTGGCAGCTGATGTTGGGGAATGAAATGTAGGTTTCCACTGAGTGATATCAAATAAGAATAATATGTTTGTTGGTAGTGCCAATCTCTCTTGAAAATAGATGTCAGCATGAGCAATTTTTGTATTCCATTGATTACAATGAGATGACCAAACTTTCTAGATGAATTTTTAATGACCCAATTGTCAATTTCTAAAAAAGTCCCTGCACAGCATTTAATTTGATAATTGCTTAGAACTCATTCTTTGTCTTAGAAATTCCATGTTTTTATATAATACAGTGTTAATTTTATGCATATATTTCCACTGAACACCTTCTCATGTTTTGATTTTCTTTTCCTCCTCCTCCTTCCTTTTTTCTCTTAACCCCTCTGCCTGCTTTCCTCACTCTGCCTCTCCTGCCTCCAATAGCGATAGTTTTGCACCGAGGCCAGCTCCTAGGTTTGAGGGGTAAGTCCATGCCCTCTTTCCTGTTGCTTTTACATGTTGTGCTTTATATCCACTTGCTTGTATTTGTGTTACCCATCCCATATGAATTCCTTGACAGTGTAATAAACCTTACCCTTGTCATACTGTTTGCATGCTGGGGTTAGAAATAAAAAAAACAGGACAGCTGGTTTGCTAGCAAGATGTATTTCTGTGAATTATGATACTAGAAATTTGTGTTTGGTTTAAGGTAGATAACAGTTCCTGAAGCAGGGTCCTTTTCATTTGGACATTGTGGGTCTTTATTTATGTTTAACTAATCAGTGTTCCACATGGGGATCTTTGTGTACTTAGCTGCTGATAGGCCGGGGGATTATTTAAAACCTTTCCTTTCCTTTAAAAGGGTTATGTTTGCATGTTGGTGATGTGTGTTGTTTCTGTCCCCTAGGTACCTCTTTAATGTATTTTGTTGTGAAGTGTTTGCTCTACCACCAGATGTGGCCAGCAAATAGTAGGGAAATGGAAGCAAGTTTTTACCTACATCAAAGAAGTTTATACTGCTGTCATTTAATAGTAATGGATTTTATGTATTTTTCCTGAGAACAGGGATTTTGACAACGATTGAGTATAAAATGTGCTAACTCCCCACACTGCCTGTGAATGGAAATGTATGCCAAGTCATAAGTGCCAATGAGTGTAAATGTATGCCAACAGACAAATGCCATTGAGTGTAAATATATGCCAAACCCCAGACTGCCAGTGAGTATTCATGTATTTCAGCTCCCTGAAATGCCAGTGAATGCAAATGCATACCAAATCCCTAAACTGCCAGAGTGAAAGTCTGCTTGAAGTAACTTGTAAGTTAGCTAATGCCCCTCAACTACATAGACTGAGAAGAGGCTTTAGTCTAAAATCCCTCCATTTTCTTAAAACAGTGACACATCCTCTGACACCAGAGCATTTTATGGTATCTTCCTTTGCATGCATCAGTCGATTATAAACCTGTTGGCATGCATTGTAAGACTGCTGAATTCCTGTCACATGAAAAGTGGACAGTAATATTCTAAAATCTGTGTATCTCATTCTCAAAGATAGATTAGCTTAATTCATTTACATATGTCCTTGACCTGTGCCACCCTCATCATCCCCATATCATTCTATTCTGAAATCTCTTTTGTCAGAAAAATAATGCACTCCTGCCATGGTGATGTGAACAAAGGGAATGGTTGACCATGAGGGGATTAATGACCGACAGACAGCAAGAGTCAAAAGAGAGAGAGGGAGAGACAGAAGAAGGATTCTGTTGCGATCAAGATTCAATAATTATCACAGTGTTATAAGTGATACCTCCATTAGTTAGCCATACAACATTAACTAGATTACATTTGTGAAATATACCTTTAATTTGTTTGAGGGATGGATTCTTTTTCAGAAATCCCTAAAAAGTAATAATAAATATCTTTAAATTAGCTGAATGAAATCTTCGACCAGCAGATAATGAGGTGGAAGTGATCTAAACAAAAAAATATGACAAAGAAACTTAATCTTGGTCTAAAACCTCTGTCTGTACCTTTTCATTATTTCATAGTCTCTGTTAACAGAAATAATACCAATATGATATGTTCCTTTGGAATTACAAGGGGTGGAGCCAGTAACAAAGAAATCTACATTTAGAGTGCTTTTTTAAAATGCCTGTGATGAATGCCGGAAAAAGTGGTCAGTTTATTTATTTATTAACACTTGTTTACTGGAAAAGTCGGGCTGGAAGGAGGCATAGAGAGAAAAGCTCCGCAGAATACAAATTACAACAGCAGATCACTATTACTCACAGTAAAATACACACTGGTAAGAGAAGGATATAAACATCCAACAAATCTGTAGAAAATATTCAAGGTAAATGCATTTGGGATAAATATGTATGAAAGAAAATGAAAAAAGTATACAAGATAAACGTAAATTGAAGATGTAAAGAAAAAAAATGGTAGTATTGGATGAAGGTAAAGATTTCCATATGCATGGGCATACAAGAGAGGAAATATTGAGTTGAGTCAAATTAAACAAGTAGTAGGAGAAGTAGTAGACAGTTATAGGCCAACAGGGGGAATCAGAAATATTGGTCTGAAACAGATTAAATAAATGAGTTAGCATTAAGAATATGAGGACATGTGAAACAAAAGAGAAATTTTTGATAATACCTGTTAATACCTGGTGTGGTACAGGAACAAAGCCAAGAGTTGCAAATAAATTATTTTAGTAAAGGCTTAAATGAATGACAGTTAGATAATGAATAAAAATCCACAACGTGACAGGAACACACAAGCTTTATTAAACCAGACTAAGAGCTTTCACCCAGACACCTATTGGGCTTCTTCAGAGTCATAGACTATTGAAAATTCAATCCATTTATACACAGGCTATAACTGAACAATTATTCAGTTAACATTTTAGCCAATAAAAACTTAAGAATTTAGAAATGCCCTATTAAAACTTTAAATAAGAAGTTACATGAAACCTAAAACTTTACATACACACCACCACTAAATAAATAATATCATAAAAAATTATCATAAAAAATCATTTAAAATTCATTCAAAAACAGTTTTGTATAAAAATTACAAAAATAACCATAATAACCTAGACGTGAAATAATGCAGTGAAGTATAAATATGTTATGTAGTGTTATATTAAATGTGACTTGCATTTCAAAAAACTGGAAATAGAAATGTGGTCATTAATACCTGGTGGGTTAGTTGCTTCCAGGCGTAGCTGCCATAAATATTTCCTTATTTCCAGTAAGGTTTTTAACATCACCACCAGCATCATTCTTAGGTATCCTATCAATAACAAAAAAAAATAGCATTTTTTTTAAGTTTGCACATTCCTCACTGTGAGTGAATAATGCACTAGATGATTTGTTCTTTTTGATGTCTCTAATAGTAGAATCTCAGTTTATGTGTAGTCTTTCACACATAAAAAGTGGGACAGGTTAAACATGTAGCTATGTAGACAACCATGTCAGTATTGCAGTTACAGTGTCCCGGGCATTTGAGCAATCTTTTATAATTATTTATATACACATATGGTCCGTCATTCATGAATTTACAGACACTACATGTGCCACATTTTTTCATCTGGGAGATGTACTCTGGGGTTACAGGTCCCTTTTCTAAAAGTTCCTACAAGTTTGCCCCCCTACTATTTACAAATATTGGGGTGGGTCCCAGTGTTTCCTTCATATCATCCGGAAACACGCTGTCCCATACCATTTGTATAATGTTCTTAACCTTCGGTGATGTATGATTTTATTCTAACACCAATACAGCACCCTTATTAATTTTGTTTTGTTCCATAGGTGTTTTTACATTATTCTGGCTCATATCCCTGTTGTCAAAATGGGTCAAAATGTAGTGCTTCTTTTCTTAACTACTTCATTACGTATCGTTACCAAAAGGTCTGTAGGGTAACCCCTGTTTTTAAACATATCTATAAGTTTCAGCATTTGTTTGCTAAAAAATCCATCCCAACTAACAAGCCTTCTCTTCACAACATTTTTCTTTTGGGAATACGGATGGCAACTCTCAAAATGGAGAAATGAGTTGCTGGAAGATTTTTTACGGTAGATACTGGAATGTATCTGACCGTCCTCTTTATACAAGAGAATGTCTAAAAACTCAATTTTGTCCCTATTACTTTGACTGGTAAACTTTAAAAATCCTGTGGTATTACCTAAATACTTAATAAAGTCATCCAGTTCCTCTTTTGTTCCCCTCCACAAAACCAGTATGTAATCAAGGTACCGTAAATAGGTAATTATTTTAGGCATATACTTGGAAGTGAACACGTGCTGCCATTCCAATCAGGCTAACACAAGGTTCGCATAAATGGGTGCACACCTGGCACCCATTGCAACACCATTAATGTGTTTGTAATGTTCACCATCAAAAAGAATGAAATTGTTAATCAACACGATTTCCATAAGTTCAACAAGCAAACCCCCCTTCACATGATGCAAGTCACTAAACGTGGCCAAGCTGTTGTCAAAACATTCATGTCCTATTTCGTGGATATCACAGTAAAAAGGTTAATAACATCAGTTGTAAAAAACAGGAAATTGTCAATGCAATTCAATTTCCTAATGGTGTCTAAACAATGCCAAGAGTCTCTTAAGATGTGTGGGGTCCTGTCTAAAACTTTTACATATAATGTCTATATAAGAGGCCAGGGGTTCTGTTTTAGAACCCCTGGCAGCAACAATCCGTCTAAAAGGAGGTGAGCTCATATTTTTGTGAATTTCGGGGATGCCAAAAATACAGGGAGTAATAGGAGTCTCCAGTGTAAGGTATTTGTACTCTTCATCAGAAATAATCCCCTCACACAAAAACTCATAGAGTTGCCAATTTATTTTAGCATATGCATGGTACACATCAAATTTAGAAATGATGCTTGTTGCGAATATGTGTAAAGATTGTTTCTGAAAATGTTAAAAAGGTAAAGACCAGGAATGAAGCCTTGTGGGTTACCAATATTTACTGGAAGATAAGAGGAAGTCTCTTGAGAACCATTTTACTGACTGATGATGTATAGCTAGAAATCTATTTAACCTAGTGACAAAGATGCCCAGGGTAGACATCTTTGGCAGGAGTTTGTTGTGGGAGACTATGCTGAAAGCTTTAGATAAGTTTAAAAAGAGAGATGAGAGAAATTTGTATTGTCTGTGGCCTTGTTGATGGTGACTACAAAGGATGCTAGGAGCTGGTTGAAAACCATGTTGTAGGCAGATTTTCTCGGAGAAGATTATGAAGATGTTCTTTATATATACATTTTTCTAATATTTTGGAGAGAGAGAGGCAGAATTGTAATGTGTCTGAAATTAGTGATTTCATTGGAGTTCGCACTTCTATGAAGGGGAAGTATGTGGAATTCCTTCTAGGGAGGTCATAGGATTCCTGTATGGATCTATTGCTAAGAACTGGAACAAGGAAAGCAGTTGAGCAGCTAACTTAAAGTATTCTGGAGAGAGAGAGATTATCTACAGAGGGTGAGCATGGCTTGAGGTAGATACTGGCTTTATTGTGAAGCGGGGGTTGTTTGATGAAGAAGGAATTATTAATTCTGAGGAAACTTGAAAGGAGTTTAAAACAAGGGCAGCTATAGAATCTTTGAAGTAGGAATTGAATTTCATAAGTTAGGACATGGGTTGGGGCTCCTGTTAGTACCAGGGTGTAAGATTTTTTTAAATGGAGGACTAGAACATTCTAGGATTATGTCTTTAATTGCTTTGATGATCAGAGTAGCATTCTATGTTATTGTTATAGAGTGGTCTTTTTGTACATTTGTGGATTCTATGTAGTGTTGTAGGTTCTGAGAAGAGTTGTCTGAATGCCTTTCTTCCCACTCCTTATCTAGTGGTAGCATTTTGAGAATGTGGAATGTTCAAAATAGTCTAGGATGTCAACACATTGCTATTAAATTGTGAATGGTTGGGGGTTTCCCTATATAGGTGTTATTTGGAGTTGTGGGAGATAAGTATGTGTGTGTGTGTATATATATATATATATATATATATATATATATATATATATATATATATATATATATATATATATATGTTGTGGCATCCCTCCTCTGGGCCAGTGATCAAGGAGCCTCAATGCTCACCACTGACAGTGGTGGGGGACATTCACTAAAAAAAAAATAGGCACACAATTTTCAGATGTAGCTCTCTGCACCCAGTACAATTTCCCTTAAGAGCACACAGGGAAGCACACTCCAGCCCTGGGGCTGGACTTCCTCTCCAGGCCCCAAATGTGATTCCACCTTTCTCTCTGCAGAAATCAATGCTCTGTGTCCCTGTTCCAAATATCTGACACACACACACTCTTTGAGATTTGATTTGTACACCCCCCCACACACACACACACTCCTGTGAAAGGTTGGCACATATTTACCTGCTATGCCACATGCAGACTACAAGGTAGATTCACTGCCACCAGCCAGCTACTTTAAGGCTCTTACCAGAGTACCCAATTACTCTTAGTAAAATTAATACTTATACAAATGATACTGTTAACTAAAAGGCAAGACTTTCAGGAACATAATGGTACAGTACCACTAAATAAATGCAAGTACTCTCAAGAGTTAAAATATTTTCTAAAAGACCAGCCACAATGAAAGGTTTAGATATATTTAATAATAAATAATAAAAATCATGAGAATACTGAGTATATGTTTACAGTAAACACTACAGTTTCAATTCACAGAAAATATAAAAAAATAACACAGATGAAAAGAGATACAGAAAATGATGCTTTTAGCTAATCTCACTCTATTTTCATAACTGACTGAAGAATTACTGATCTCTAGTTAAATTACTTACTAAAGCAAAGCAAGATGAAGTGGATGAGTGGTTTTGTCAGTTCCAAAACTGTTACTTCTCTTGCTAGTATCTAAATACAATTTCATTGTTGGCTACAGAATGACATCGCATCTGGTCACCTGATTCTGTTGTTCCCACATTACCCTTCTGACTAGAAGTTGAGCCAGGATCTGTCAAAGATGTGTCACACTATACACCTAGACCTTTGCTAAGGCTTATTACAGCATCTGGAGACTGTAAAACACTTCCAAACCTTTCATCCTTCCTGCAGAAACTAAACAGCCATTGTCTGACACCCCATGGTAGCAATTAATTCACCACCAGGGACAATAAAAGCAGGATCCCAGCCCAGACATTGTATCTCTGGCTGCATTCATGCCTGTGAGATTAAATCTTTATGGGCTAAACCAAGTCATTTAATTTCAGGCTAGTTTTCTTAAGGTTAGCTGGGCTGAGCTTAACCCCTTCCCTTCCAGCATCCTCTGTTAACAGTTATACTTTTAAACAGTTACAATACAGTCTGACATACATGTATATTTATTTTCTGTCCAGCAGGACTCTCTGTTGATACATTTTTAACACAAGCAACTTTACAAATACATTTTTAACACAATCATCTGTAAAAATCAGTTTGGAATTCAAATGACATAAATAATTTTATAAAACACTGGCTAGTTATGCTGGCATATGTTACACATGCACTGCCCTACTCTCTCTGGCATAGCTGGCACTACCTCACTTCATCACATCTGTGTAGGATGATGATTAGTAAGGGAGTCTGAGAGGATACTGGATGAACTGTATTTGCTAGGATAAGAGACCAGGATCCAGTCTAAAGTGGAGCCATTATTTTTGCCTTGTTGTAGTGAATGTGGGAAGCAATAAGTTGTGTGAAGCAAAATAAATTAATATTAGTAGTTGTATAGTTTGATGTAAAGTTTTGCAAATCAATAGTGATATCTTTAACATTAATACTTTCTTTATGGTTAGTATAAGATATCCAATGTCAGTTTTTCTCAGATGATGAAGAGGCCAAGTCTGGATGCATCTGTGCTTGGAAAACAGCTATCCTAAAGAAACGCCCAGAGTAAGAATGGGTAGGAGAAGGTGACTGTCAAGAATGGGTAGGACACTTCAAGGTGAACTAACTTTATCATTCTCATGACCTCCCCAAAAGACAGATCCTGCTGGATGGAGATAGATTGGATGGAGATAGACTCTTTTTAACTACCCTCCCCTTGATGTTTGTATTCTCCAATGGACACCAGAGCAGAGTACAAGGGAAAGTAGCACATTCAGCAAGAAAGTGCACCAGGCAAAATATAATGGAGCCATATGCTATGCCCAATCTGACATCAAGTGGACTCGGTGCTAGATTGTACACTGGAAACAAGACTGAATAAGCTGTCTACTGAAGGGTGTTCTACCCCACCATAGCTGTCATCAACTGCAATGTGCAGCTGAACTGACTAAGTCCATTGACATTACTGGGAAATTTGCAGCCAAAAGCTTGGAAGGGGCATGAGCGATGTTTCCAGTTCTGAATTATCCATCACTCTAGTGAAGACAAAAGGAGCTAAACACACAGGACAAGCCCCAACTGTTATTTGTTAGCAGATCCTACAAGGAGATTTGTGAGAAAGGGAAAGTGGAAATGGAGAGTTTGGATTCTGGAAAGTGCTTCTCTGATGAAGTCCCTTCTGTGACAGAAAATATGGGACAAGAAAAATTGATAAAGAATATGCTTTTTTTATAAATGAAGAGGAAGGACCACCCACATATTATGATTGAATGAACTCTGTATGAACTGGTACTACTAAAAGTTGAGTAAATGTAATGGTAATCATCTATGCAGTGAGAAGTTTTAAGTATGAGTAATGGGAATATGTACTAATTTTGAGAATGGCATATCCCATTGTAGTTCTGCTACACTGAGATACAGCAACCTCAGAGTTAGTGTATAAAAATAGCTTGGTGTGGAGGGCACGGTAAGAAGGGGGGTGTAGGGGGTCCATCCATGAAAAAATGCTTTAAATGTACAACAGTGAGGTTTGGGATTTGATGCTTTTTTTCTCTCTGAATCAGCTTTAGTTTTCAAAGTATTGAGACTTACAGTATTGGGCATCTTACTTCCAGCAGAGAGTCATATAACAACTACAGAGGCAGGTTATTTGCATCTCTCTTTAGTTAAATATGTTGATCTGTACTGATTCAAGACATAAACAAAATAACTGCTGTAGTAAGCATTAAATATGTTCATTGCTTACACATGTCAAGCCCAAAGCCTAAAAAAGGCCCACAAATAGTTTGCAATCATAAAGAGATGTGTTAAAAACCCTCAGGCCTAACCATAAATCCAAACTGGTTTTGAAGGAGTCAGTGGTTCCTGATTTCCTAACTCGTATGGAATTTTATTCCACTTACAGAGGCTCTCCCATAAAAAGAATTATTCCAAACAGTGGTTTTACCCACCACATTATTTGCCAAATAATTATTATTTCTGGTGTTCTGGGGATGCACTTTCTTATGAATACCCACGGTATTCCCAAATGTACAGTTATTATTACATTTGTTAATAGAAATAAGATCACCCATAACTAGCTTATATTTAATTATAAACAGAGATAACTCCTCAAGACTCCTTGATTAACTCATACCCTCCATACCTAGGATCTTCCTAGTGAAATACATTGGTATCCTTTCCAAACTATCTAACTGTGCCTTATAAACAGAAAAAAGACCCACAGTGTTTTATAACTGGTCTAACCATGGTCTTATATATAGGTAGCAAAATATTCTTATATCTGCTTACAATATTTCTAAAAATGTTATATATTTCTTAATAATATTTTTTAATAATATCCAACAAATTAGAATAAAAACTTAGGGTATCATCAATTTTTATACCCAAATCTTTAGTAGCATAGAACTTCAGAATATTAGAATTATCCAAATCATGAAACTTCCAAGGTGGCTGCACACTGCTGAACCTCAGCTCTCCCAGTCTGAAAAAAAGAAACTGAGAGATAAGGGGTAGTAGTAATTCTGTCAGTTTTAGTAAAATTCAGTTACTGGCTAGTAAGCACACTGCCTGGGTGCCAGCAAAGAAGAAACTTATAAGAGCCTGAAAGTAAATCAAGTAGAAAAGATGAACAGAAAACACTAACTGGGACAAATACTATAGCTCGTCAGCAAAAAGCAGTTCAAGCTCCAGCTTTTGGTACAAGAGAGGGCTTCCAGTAATTTAGAGGAAAAAATAAATCAAATGTGCTTAGAGCTGATTAAAATAAATGAACACTGATAGAGTATACCAAGTCAAACAATAAAAGGCTGGCAAAAATGGAAGACATTTTAAACAGCTGTTCAGATGAACTGATAAAACAGCAAAAATCGGAGAACAAAATGAAGAAAAGGTTGGCTGAGTATGAAACTTGGCAAGAAGAGCTGTTTCAAAAAAAAGTAGAGTAAGTGGACAGAACATGCTGAGAAAACCTGAGGTTTTCTGCTGTTCCTTATTAATTTTATGAAAACACAAATAAGCAACTGGACTGGTATTCCACAGCAGTATTTCTTAATTGAAATTATGCATGTGCTTCAAACCTGGCCATGAGAAAGCAGTCAAGACCTGTATCATACTAGCAGAAAGAGCTGATCCTGCAAAACTGTGGAAGAAGGACAAAGTATTACAAATTGGAGACAGCAGGGTTTTTGTGGAAAATGATTATTCACTGTACACCAAGCAGATGAGAAACAAACATATCCTAGCAGTCAGGGAATGTTGAGAGGCAGGTGTGAGATTCAAGCTGCTGTATCCAGCTGTCTTCAGAATATTTTTTTCATGGAGGATCAAATATATTTTTAACGCAGAACTGGCTAAGAAGGAATTTCAAAAGTTTGCCCAACAAAAAGTGAGTTGTCAGACACAAGGAGACTTTGCTTCTCATTCTTCTGAAAATAAAGCTCATAGAAAGATTTTGCCAGTGAATCCTTTTTCCAGTACTCCAAAGAGAAATGCTTGAGAGACAGAAAAAGCACAGGAGTTCACTAGAAGAAATGAGAGTACATTGGACCTGAACCAGAGTCTAGGGTTGGGAGATGGAGATAAACAGGAAGAAGACCAACAAAACTGAAATTAGTGAATGAATGTGAGACCGTAAAGCATTAATCACATTTCTGAAATATAATAGCTTTACAAGAAAAAGTGGCTGAAAAAGATTAGACATTTTTTAGCTGAGTTAAACTTGTCTGTTGTCTGAAAAGCATGTTTCACACTTCATAT
The DNA here is from genome assembly GCF_019279795.1 of Protopterus annectens. Lineage (NCBI taxonomy): Eukaryota > Metazoa > Chordata > Ceratodontiformes > Protopteridae > Protopterus > Protopterus annectens. Next base: position 782,211,675 of record NC_056746.1, on the reverse strand, counting down.
CATTAATATTTGGAAAGGCACTAAAAAGAAAAAAAAGTGTAAGTAAATCTATTTTTGTTCTTAGTATTTGTATAAAACATTTCATGATATGATTTTCATGTTATACAGTAAAGCAGATTTGTGCAGTATGTGGTCAGATGTATCTAAAAAGCATGTTAAAGTTAATATGCTAAATTCCTAGGCTGTTGAGGTGGGTTGGGGTGTAAAAGTACACTGATTATAATGTATAGGGAGTTGAGATGTTTTTCTCTTACTTTTGCATAGGGGAATGTCTAGATAAATGTCCTTGGCTTAATTTAAAAACTCCCTGTTTAAGCATGTGTGCTTTAAAAATGAGAGAACACTGTGAATACAGTGAAACCTTGTTTTAGCAAATAAATATTCAGTGTAAGTTGAGAAGTCTGCAGCTGAGGGCAGTTGTATATTCTATTCTATTCTTATGTTTCCATGGAGACAAGCTGACTACAGAATTCTGGAAAATGGTACGAGGGCAAGCAGCTCAGTAAAAGTAAATTTAGAATTTATTGGAAGTAAATAAGAGATTGACACTTTCCTGGTACCTATATACCTCAGTGCATTTACCAGAACAGTGTATAATTTAGTTATATTTAAAGATAGCCAGTGTGCCTTTTCTTAAGACTAAAAGTTAATGTTTTCTGAAAACATACAAGCTGTTTTTCATATCTGAGAGAGGCATAAAGATAAGACAGGCAAGTAGTGTAAGTAGCAACATAGGCTGTAACATGCATCTTAGTGTGGATAATCTTAATTTTAGATTTGTAATACCTCTGAATGCAGCTGTCAGTTTGGGACAATTGTTACTGTCAGGGGGGTTAAACTTTATTATTTGAAGATGTTTGTTTTAAGTTAATAAGTTATGGGGGTGCTGTTTTTTGTTTGAGGGTTTTCATTAAAACTAAAGGTCTTGTATAATGTGACATAAGTTTAAATGGGAATGATGAGAAACAACTGTATAAAAGACCAACTTGTCAGACATCAGTGAGTGCATGTAACAGATTCAGGTGCCTAAGCAGTGAGACATTTCAATGTCGTACATTTGGTTGGGGGCACATGGCTGAAGTGACATTCTGCTGCACAAAAATATGACTGTTGTAAATTTGCTGTGTGCAAAACAAAAAATGCAGTGCCATGCCCACAATTTCAAGAACCAAATTCACAGCTGGGAAAATAATGTCCATGGCCCCCAAGGCAATGTGAGACAGCAGGCAGTATGACATGCATCAGCAGCAGGCTGGCCATTTGGCATGTTAGTGGCAGTAAATTGCAATGGACAATGGGCAGTGCCTTTATAATTGCTGTGTGTAGACCACTGCCCCATTCACAGTGTCTAGGGAATATTACATACTGGAACATAAATGTGACTACAGTAGCATACAGGATTTCCTCCATGCTGTAGCACACTTCTACATGTTGTAGTTACATTAGCATGTACTGTACACTGAGCGCAACACTCATTACTTCTTCTGCCCCCATGCACTTTGTTATTAAAGCTGTGTGCATAGCATTGTGTGCTTCCCTTTGCCCACAGGGAATATGCAACAGCCATATTTCTCTGCAGTTGAATGCCACCTCAGCCATGTGTCCCCAACCAAATGTATCACAGGAAAATGTCTCACTGCCTGGATGCCTGAACCCACATGTAATGCAGAAGCTGGAAACAGAAATTAAAAAAAAAATATATATATATATATATATATATATATATATATATATATATATATATATATAAAATAGCAGGGAATAATAATTTCTTATCATAATGGCAATACAGTCCATATCATTTTGAAACATTAATTGCCTCACAGGTATAGACAAAAAGGTAGGCATATTAAATTATATCAAGAAATGCAGAGTTCAAATAGCCGTGCTACAGGGGACGCACTTGGAAAGAAATGAGCTTGTGGATTTGATAAAGGTTTTCTGGGTGGATATTCAGCAGGACAAAAGAAAAGGGAAGTACTTATACTAATTGCTAGAGGAGCTTCAATAGTTATAGAAGAGGGCTAAAAGATGATAATGGTCTATTTGTGCTAGTAAGGAATTACTTTCAAAGGAGGATGATTACACTGGCATGCATTTATATTCCACCCTAAACTGCTATTATGGAGCTTAGGAAAATTTAGGGAGAAATAATAAGCTTACCGCAGGGAATATTACTTATAGGTCAGAAACTTCATTTGCAACAGTGAAGCTGTATCTTGGGGACCTAGAAGGTCAAATATAACAAAAGGGGGTTAATTTCTGAAGACATTTATGAAAATATTTGATATGAAAGATGTGAATTCAGTAGTAGAAATTCTGAGAGAATTTACATTTTATTCCTCAAGGTACAGTAACTGGGTAGCCTAGACAGGAATTATAGTTCACAGAAACATGTAATTTTATTGAAAGCTTTGACACATATCCAATAATTATTTCAGACTGTATGCCAATAAAAACTCAGATAAAAATGCATGGTAATGAAGAAGAAATGAGACACTGGTGCTTCCCCACCCATGAGTAGTGGAAATTATTTGAGTGTTACTAGGGAAGATAGAAATTTCTTCAGATGTTATAGCTACTGGGTTTGATAAAATTAAAGTGGAGTTTAAAAATGGGGTAAAAATAAAAGAAAAAGATATATGGTTAAGAAATAATAGGAATTATTCAGAGGGACTGTCACAGAACAAGAAGAGGCTGTAGACCACTAAAGAGAAAATAAGGGAGTATTTGGATAAAATGCATGTGTTTAGACAGATTGCTGCTAAGCAACATTTTTTGATAGTAACTCTAACACAAAAGCTTTTTGCACAACAGCTTAGGTGACAGAACATAGAAAGGATTGTTGCCAAACTTAGGGATCCTATGACAGCAAAAATAACCAGCGATCCTGTAGAGCTTTTAGAGATATTTCAGAAATTTTATGAAATTTGTATAAAGCAGACACATGGAAATCAAGAAAGAGCACAAATGGACATACTTATAGAAGATTTAACTAAGCCAAGGTTAAAAGTAGATGAGGCTCATAGCTAAGAGAGGGAGATGAGATAAAAACAGTGATGTATAATCAGTCTCAGAAGTTTGAAGCTAGGTGGGAAGAAGGTGATAAAGCTGGAAGGTATTGTTTAACAGTATTTAAAAGGTATCAGCAGTGTGTGTATCTGTTCAGCCAAAAAAATAACACCAGAAAACTACAAAATTAGGCTCACATAGTATCACAGGGAATCTTTAGGATAAAAAATGTTCAAATACTAGTTGTTAAATCATATAAGCATAACTCCAAAAGAGAAGACACCAGTTTTGGTAAAGTTTTAAAAATGTCAGTATATTAAATAAAAACCTGAATCAGAGTATATAATACAACGGTTAAGCCCTTTCATCCCTAGACACATTGGGACTTCACCAGAACCATTTCATTAGCTAAATTAACAGTTTATATAATAAAATATGGATGGGTAATAGGAAATTTACCCCGGGGATCACTTCTGTGGTTCTGCTTGACAGGGGCACAAGAAAATAATTTTCTTGGGTGGCGAGAGCCAGGGTACCTTTTTAGCTAGGCTTGTATAGGCCCTAGGGCCAATAGCCTAGTACCTGCCTATGAACCTATGAACATATGACACATACATTAGCCTGCTTAAAGGAACATAGTAAACAGAAATACTAAAATGTCATGATTAAAAAAAGTTTAGTACATATTATTGCTCATTCACATTAAAAGTCCAACTTTTAATACACAGTCAGATATAAATAATTAAAATATGTAAAAAATTTTGCTAAAAAACTGTAGTAAAATTTATAACCAGTTGATAGTTTTGACGCTCTAAACTTCAGTATTGGGGCAATAGAAGTATGTTCATTGAGTCCGGGAAATGTAATAGCATTTAGCCTAAGTTGCCATATCAATTCTATTTTCTCTAATTCTGTCTCCCAAGCACCCCCCCCATGTTTTTTTTAAACTGTTTCAAGTATGCCAGAGAGACATTTAGTAAAAGAGGGGCAACTGATTGTATGCTTATATAGGGAATTGTTAATATTTTTCTTAGAAATAGCATGTACATGCTTGGAGATTTTTCTACGTAATTGTTTTTCAGTTTTCCCTGTATAGAAGTGTCCACATTCTTCACAAACTGCCAGGTATATAACACCTGTTGAAGCACAGTTACCATCTACTTAAAAAAATTGGATGTGGGTGCCCCTATTTGAATTTGAACTTTTGTAGAATATATCTACACTGATTAGATGCTCCAAACTGTCTTATACACCTTTCCTGTGGGCTTGGGGAGGTATTTCCTTGGGTGTTGAAGGAGATATTTAATGTTCTTTCCTGTTTTAAATACAAATCTTGGTGCTTTCCCTAATGCTGTAATCATCTCTGTGTTCCATTTAAACAAACAAACAGTTTTTCAAAAGGATATTCTTTACTTACATACTGGGAGACATAAATATTGACTGGCAAAAAATCATAGACCCCAATCTTTCCCTGTCTATTAACCTATTCAGCTTTACTCAACTTATTCACACCATCACTAGACCCAACAAAACCAACTGCCCCAGCTCCATCCTAGACTGGATACTAGTGTCTCACCCAAATAGAACCACTACATCAGGTGTCACTCCCGACCCATTAGGTGACCACCTCCCTGCATTCACCCACAGAGCCACCTCCTCCTCCCCATACTTCCACCACCTCCTACATACCCGTAACCTAACTAACTTTAACCCCTCCACCTTCACTACCTCCCTTAAGCTCATTAACTGGAACCCTCTAAAAACACTGCCTCTTGACAAAGCCGTAGATTTCTTCAACTCTACATTCCTTTCCATCTTAAACTCCCTAGCTCCAACACGAACCAAAAGGGTTAAAGCCAAAACAGCACCCTGGCTCACTAAAGCTACCAAAAAAATTATGCAACAGAGAGACAAATGTTGGAAAAGCTACCACCATCATAAACAACCTGAACTGTTACTAAAATATAAACAGCTACAAAACCTAGCCAAAAAACAAGTCATTAAAGACAAAAAATCCTACTACAACCACCTACAAATAAACCACACAAAAAACCCAAAACAATTCTGGAACTCTATAAACACCCTCCTCAAGCCAGGTACCACTAAAAACCCTTGTCTCGACACTAGCAAAACTGACCAAGAAATTTCCAATCTATTCAATACCTTCTTCACCTCCTCCATTGCTGAGCTGACCAAAACCTTCCCAAATAACATCCCCCTACCCACCTCCTCCCAAGATTGCACCCCCTCCCCCCTCCCCCTAACTTTGAACTTAAACCAATATCAACCAACATTATAAAGAAGTTTCTCTATAGACTAAAAACCTTGCACCAATGCTCCAGACAACATTCCCTCCTCCTTCTTAAAAATTGCCTCTGACAGTATTGCTCTCCCTATCAGCATCCTGATCAATAGATCACTTCTTGAATCATATGTACCAAAACTATGGCGTTCTGCTTTTATCCTTCCTCTCCACAAAGGTGGAAAAAACTATAACTTCTCTAACTTCTGCCCCATAGCCATCCTCTCTAAACTTTTTGAAAAATGCATTCACATACAACTCATGCCATTCCTAACCGAACATCAACTTCTGTCTCCTACCCAACATGGCTTCCGCCCAGGACACAATACCAACACAGCCCTCCTCTCCTTCCTACACTCTATCAATTCAGCCCGAGAATCTGGCTACTTAGTTTCATCCGTTCTATTAGATCTATCTAAAGCCTTTGATACCATCTCTCATACCCATCTACTTAACCATCTATCTAACCTTAACATCTCCACAAAAACTCTTTCCTTGTTCTCCAGCTAGATAGGTCCTGACAGGTCCCAAGCAGTGAAATGGGGCCAATCCTCTTCCTCCTTCCTTCCAACACCCACAGGAGTTCCCCAAGGTTCCATTCTTGGCCCTCTCCTATTTAACATCTTTATTAATGATTTTCACATAGCCATTCCTAACACCAAAATTGTCCAATATGCAGATGACTCCACTCTCATCTGCCATGCCTCCAAACAAAGTGAACTCAAGTCTCTAACTCAGTCTGCCTTCTCATCCACTGAAAAATGGATGCACCGTAACCACCTCTCACTAAATGATAATAAAACTAAAATTCTCCTTTTCACTCCCTCCAAATCTACCCACATTGACAAACACTCATTTCAAATTACCAGCCTCAACAACTCTGTCATTGATATTGTTCCTTCCGCCAAACTGTTGGGGGTCACCATTGATGAACACCTAAAATTTAATACCATATCCAACTCAACATCAAGAAAACCCACATAAAACTCTGCCTTCTCTACAGAAACAATCACTTCATCTCTCCCTCTACTAGACTGACCCTGGCCACAACATATCTTCTCCCATCTCTTCTTTATGGTACTCCTCTGCTTACTAATCTATCTTCCACCCTTACCTCCAAGCCAGAAGTAGGCTACAACAAAAGTTCCAGGTTTGCCACAAATGCAAAAGCCTCCTCCCACCACTGCTCTTCCCTACTAACCATAAACTGGCTTGAACTCCCCAATCAACTAGACTTCCTCCAAATTGTCTTAGCCCACAAATTACTTTTTCAACCCAACAGCTGCCCTACTTTATCCAATATCCTCCAAGCTTACAGCCCCCCAAGACCCCTTAGATCCACTCACCAAAACCTCATTACCATCCACAAACCAAAGCGTCCTGCTGGTCAGCTTCTACTATCCTTCATCCTAGCTAAAAAATGGAACGTCCTGCTCTCCACCCAGAGAACTTGTGACAACCTAAATACCTTCAAAAGTCTACTTTACTCCTACCTGCTTCTTCACAGAAAATGTAACTGCACTCCACACCCCATACCTCCCAAACTCCCCCCTTCCTTCTCTCCCAGCTAAACTCATCGCCTTTCAAACTACTGACTTATACTCCAACTACAACTCATAAGCTATCTCCTCCCAGCATATCACTCTTTGACTCTAATTTCAGTCCTTTCATAACTACTTAATCTTCTTAGCTATCAAGTATTAGACTCCCCCTCTATCCATTTCCCTTCCTGGTATAAAACTTGTTTACAACTCCATACTGAATGCTATGTAAAAGAATCTATCGTGTGATATCTCAATTTGATACACAACTTAGCAATGTAAAATATTTCTATATGTTTATGCAATTTGTTTTGCAGTGTAAAAGTATTTATTTTGTGTGATATTTCAATATGATATGTAACTTAACAATGTGAAGAATTTCTATATGTTTATGTAACTTGCAAATCTTCGCAATTTATCAATGTAAAAACTATTATGTAACTAGTTATGTGGAGCTTTTCTCCCCGGGCCTCCACTGAAAATGGGCTCTCAAGCCCAGTGGACCTCCCCGGTCACCAAACTGGAATAAATAAATAAATTTATGCCCCTAGAATATGTCCCATAGGGAACAACCATAGAGTTTGTAAATGCATTCAAGTTGGTTGGGTCCTTAGATGTTTTAAGTTCATTAACCAATTGATTAATGGAGCAAGGGTTGTATTTCTTGCCCCAACCACTCAAAACTTCTTTACCTATTCTTTCCAAAAGTTCCAAGGAGTATCCCTTTTAAGGAACATTTTTGTTAAATTATTCACTTCACTCTTAAAATTTCCTATGTCAGAGCACATTCTGTCAAGTCTGACAAGTTGCCCTTTGAAAATGTTCCTTTTTGTGTTTCCCGAATGACAACTATTATATTCAAAATAACTGTTCAAAAATGTTGATTTCCTAAAGATTTTGGAAACAAAGCAACCATTCTCTATATCTTTATAAATTGTTACTTCCAAGTTGTCAAGTTTATTAACAGAGTGGGTATGCGTAAAACTAAGGAAAGAGGTTGTAGAATTAATATAGTACAAAATTCTTATCTAACTGAACCTGAGCCCTTCCAAAGTGTAAAGATGTCATCCAAATAGCAGAGATAGGTAAACCAGTGGTCTTTGAAACTTACTGGAATTTTATTATATAAGCTGTTAATTTAGTTAATGAATCAGTTCTGATGAAGTCTGAATGTGTCTAGGGATGAAAGTGCTTAACCATTTTATTTTGTGCTGTTATTCAAGTTTTTATTTAATATACTGATGTTTATAAAACTTTACCAAGACTGGTGTCTTCTCCTTTGGAGTTATTCTTATATGATTTAACAACTGGTACTTGAACATTTTTTATCCTAAAGACTCCCTGGGGTACTACATGAACCTAATTTTGTAGAATTTAAAAAGGTGATGAAGCACCAACATCCTGGTACAAAGCTGTAGTGGTTGCAATACCTAAAGACAGTAAACACCCATCACACCAGCTTCATATAGGCCCATTTCAATATTAAACCATCCCCGGGATTCATGAACCTTGCGCCAGGCGCACGCATAGCGTAGGCGTCACAACACCAAATATGGCCACCGAGCGATTCAGGTACGATCCAATTCCACGTGCACTACCGGCGTGCGCTGGATCTGCGATGCCCCCATCATAGGTATGCTAAACACCCCATGTGCGGTGTTGCACCATGCAAATGAAGGCATATAGCGATCCACGAAGTGGCGCAGGCGTAGCATAAGGCCACGGCAATGTAAACCAAAAAAAAACGGTTTACATTTTCCCAAACATAACATAGGAGTAACGGAAGAGTGTCAGCCTCAGGTATCACACTGTTACCATATGCCAATGGCGAAATACACAGAGAATGTCAAAAGAAAACATGCACAACATGTAAAAAATAACATAAATGGTATGTCCACAGCAACTCACAGCAGAACCCCAGGACATGTTTGCGGAAGGTGCAAAACAATGAAATAATATGACAATGTTATAAAACAGCAGCGTAATACACAGCAGCTTCACAGCCATAATACACCATGGTATGCATGGAAAGCCACAACCACGGTGCAAGGGTTGCCAAGGACTTGTGGCAGTGTTCGGCGTGGTAACTATGAATTAGTAGTCAATGCCATGCAAATGAGGCAGATAATACTGAATCGCAAAACCCCCGCCAGCGTAAGGCTGTACCAAACGGCGCAGCGGTAATACACCGAGGAGTGGCTCAGAGGGAATACATGTCATCTGCAGAGGGGTGTGCCACCGTAGGAGGAAGCACATTGGAGCTCAGCAAACCTGGGCTGTACATCGCACATCACAGCTGCAGGACCGGGGTGTGGGGCAATAGTTGAGCTGAGAGCACACAATGCGCGCAGAGGTGCATGTGCACGAGGATGACTACGTTCCCTTAACCCAGTCATGTGACGCCCGCCCCGCAAACAACATCGGAAACAGGAAGGTGATGTTAAGAATATGAGGAAATGCGGAAGAAGTGTAATTGGAGTAATAATGAGCAATCAACACTAATCAACCCACGAAGGCCAATCGGCGGCAGCTGACAACTCTGCATGCAGAAACCTGCAAAACGGGATAGGGGAGGCATATGAATGCAAAGAAAGTAGGGGAGGTAGCAGATTGCAAAGATTGAAGACCTGACACAGCAGAGCAAAGCAGACAGGCAGCACAACGGCGGTGGCACACAAAACGCACGATATGCCATGTCCCAGAAACTACACATGACAGTGCTCTGCAGGATGCATGCCAGGAAATAGTAGGTGCAACGTGCAGAAATAGTAAGGGAAGGTCGAAAGGTAATCCATGGCAGGCAAGAGTAATGCAACACCAAAGGCAACAGCGTTGTAGTGCCAACGGTAAAACACGGAAGATAACCCCCAGATACGGCCATACAGACACACCCTATGACATCACCGGGTGCACAGCACAATAGTATAAAGTGTGAATGCACACAACACACAGCCGTGTATTCCCAAACGCCGCACCATAGGTGTAAACACACGGGGAACTTTTAAAATGTACATGTTGGGTGCTGCCGTGGCTGTGATCCATCAGCATGTGTTAGAGACAGACGGTGTTGTGGAGGAGGGTGCCGACAACCACCGTAGGCCTCGGAGGAGAAGGAGAGTGTTCAGACCAAGGGTAACCTACCAGGGGCTACAAGACCTGGAGATAGTAGAGCGTTACAGGGTGGATAGGGACACGTTACAGCAAATAGTGGAGCTGTGCCGGCCACGCCTGAGAACAAGAAACAACAGAGGGGAACCCATCCCAGTGGACACAAAGGTATGTGTAAGCTTGCGAATACTGGCCACAGGTACCTTTCAAAGGCCAACTGGGGATATAATGGGCATCTCACAGGCATCAGCATCCAGGGTACTACACCAGTTTCTGGATGCCATGTTACCACATGCCAATGAGCATATATACTTCCCCAGATCTCAGGAGGATTTGGCTAGCAATATGCGCCACTTCCACCGTGTGGCACAATACTCGGAGGTACTGGGAGTGATAGACTGTACGCACATACAAATCAAGTCACCACCTAGGGAGCAGGGTAGACGCTACATAAACCGCAAGGGATTCCATCAATTGCCAGGTCATGTGCAATGCTCAGGGCATTATCATGGATGTGTGTGCTGGCAGCCCCGGAAGCTACCACGACTCCCATATCTGGCATGCCTCACAGCTGTACCAGGTATTCGCCAGGGGGGACATCCCACAAGGCCACCTCGTGGGGGATGCTGGCTATGCACTGGAGCCGTGGATGATGACTCCCATCAGAAATGCACACACACACATGCAAGAACGCCATAATGAGGCACACGCACAAACCAGAATAATCATAGAGCATGTGTTCGGGATGCTGAAATCACGGTTCCGGTGCTTGGATACATCTGGTGGAGCCCTGCAGTACTCTCCAGGCACATGTGCCCACATATTCATAGTATGTGCCATGCTACATAATATGATCCTGCGGAAGCAGCTGCTGCAGGGACATAACGGTGAAGGGCCACAAAGCCCACCACAACTGCCAAGGCCAGTCCAGGCACAGAGGGTTCTGGACCAGGAACACACTGTGCCAGCCCCAGTAGGCAGACGGAGGCGTACCCAATATGCCTATGCCCTGGCAAAGAGGGAACGTATAGCACATACTCTGACAGCGTAGGCCCCATGGACTGACACCTCCCTACCTGCACACACAGTGAAATGGACGGCACACAAACATGACCACCTGTAAAGTGTACCGTATGGGTGGCCTCATGTGTGACTCCAACATAGGCAGCCCCCAAACACTGTACACCCAACAGCCAGTGGAGCATGTAACGCCAACACCCGAACAGTACGCGGGTCCTACAGCATACGGCGTTGCTGTATGCTGCCACGTTCGCCACAAGGTGTATACATATAAACATATATATATGTGTATATACATATATGTAGATAGATATAATTACATATATAGAAATATATGTACACATATACATATAAGTACTACAGTTAAGACAGGGAATCAGAGGGATGTAAGGTGACTGAGATGTAACACGCGATATCTGTACATAGTATACATAGTGAAACGACAACCTGAGCATCCGGGAGGTTCAACATAAGAGGATACCGCCAACCATGGAACGGGCAACATACCGAAATGCATAACCGCGAGGCGGAAAGATCGCCAGACCACAGTACTGTAACAGTACATGCGCGGGTAATAGTATGATGATATGAAGGGAGAGGTAGACACCGCCGCCGGTGTCGCGGCCCACGCAGGTACTGTGTGCAACCGTCCCCGTGAGTGCCGTGAGTATGTGTACGTGTGCGGTGAGGGTGCCGTGTGCGTTGCTGTGTGAGTGTAATGTGTGTGTCTCCGTAACATGTGTATGTTGGTGCCACGTTAGAGGCAGAGTGGAATAATATGTGTAGGCATACGGTACACTAGCCACAGGCATATGTACACCAGTAGTCCCAAAGTAGTAGTGAGAGCCCCACCCTGGCTAGGCGTGTTGCGACGTAGAACGATACAAAGTGACAATGTCCCAGATGGTAGCACAGGAATATACCCCATAGGAAATGGAAAGGACGTATGTAATACTCATGCCCGTATGTATGACACCGATATGTTAATTGCAAAAAGATACGTCGGCAAAGTCACACAGCAATAGGTATGTACCGCGGAAATACGTATGTGCTACCCCAGTACTGACCGTGGCCACGTGTCGGCCCGTAAACACCGCTGTGTGTTCTACAAGTGTCAAACAATCAATCCCCATCTGAATAGGTGGCAACCACTGGCAAACAGGCCATCCCAACAACAGGACCACAATGACTGTAAATATCTGGGACAGAATGACAAGGGATAGTTGTCACATACACACAACCGCTGATATACCACAGATGTGATGGAGGAATACATGCATCAAGCACACCCGCAGGCGATACCGACACCACATGACAACAACACAACCTACAATCCCATACCAACAGACAATTAACTGTCAACTCTCCAAGTAGGGACGGAGCACACAGACAACTATACTGGTTATGTAGAGATGCAAGGCCCACAAACCGTATCCGTGACGTACAACCACCGACATCCCCCACTGTACATAATAAAGGAATACAAACCGTAACAGCAGCACAAACATACAGTCGGTCAATGACATCTGCATAACTACAACATATCGCGTGGGGTACACAATTAAAGGCGGCCGCATAATTGCATGCGTTGTAGACATGCAAACAATAGCCATGTTACAGTTTTGAATGCAATACTCCGTCATCATACGTCGGAAGGACAGGTACACCCACTTGTTGAAACAAATACTACACCTGTCACACACAATCCATGGGTGACATGAATGCAGACCATACTTGTCCCCACGAATAGCAGATGCAGTCACACATAACATAAGACAATACAGACCATCCCCACGAAGATAGGGCGAATATCTAACGCCCAGGCGGAGAATCCAATTATAACCCAGTATCGACACGTAATTACCGAATGGGGAGATGCACAGGTGATATGCACGTAATCACTCACGTACACATAGCCGCTGATATACCACAGAGGGTGCGGGGTATACATGCAGCAAGGCCACCTGCAGATGATATTGGAACCAATCAACAACAGCCCAAGTTACACTCCCATAACAAAATACTATTAACTGTCAACTCTCCAGGTAGGGATGGAGCACACAGACAACTATACTGTGTATGTAGAGATGCAAGGCCCACAACCCGTATCCGTCACGTACAACCACCGATATCCCCCACCGTAGATATTAAAGGAATACAAACCGTAATAGCAGCACAAACATACAGGCAGTCAATGACATCTGCATAACCGCAACATCTCGCGTGGGAAACACAATCAAAGGCGGATGCATACTTGCATGCGTTGTTTAAAGGAATACAACAGCCATGTTACACATTTGAATGCAATACTCCATTAACAGACGTCGTCAGGACAGGGACACCCACATGTCGAACCAAATACTATACCCTACACACACAATCCACGGGTAACATCACTTCGAAATATACCTGTCGCCACACATAGCGGTTGCAGTTACACATAACATAACACAATACAGACCATCTCCACGAAGGTAGGGCAAATAGCCAACGCCCAGGTGAGGAATCCAATTATACCCCAGTATCGACGCGTAATTTCCGAATGGAGTAGATGCACAGGTGATATGCACATAATTACTCACTGAGGAACAGCAATTGGTGGGATGAACTCACATGTTGCAGGTATCGACGGATATAAGGATGACTCTCAGGATATTCAAACCGTATGCTCATACCGAACCAGCAGTGTACAACCGAAAGCGAAAGAAAAAGGAAAACCGATACACGGAACGAAACACGGAACGAAACACCGACAAGGTATGTAGAACACACGATATGTACGGTTGTGTAACGCATGATGTGTATGACGAAGCTGTACTGTATGGGAATGGTGGTTGTAAGTAATGACACTTGTCCGTAATGCAGAAAGTGGTGAAAGGTGGTTATGTAGTGCTATCCTGCTGAGCATACCAACGCCTGTGGACACCGTGTGCACAGCAGTGGGACATCATGTACACAGCCGAGACACCACAAGGGCTGCCACAGGGGGGCATTAGAGAGAACAATGCCAGACCACACGCCGTTGCTGGCAGTGGATGTCCAACAAGGAAGTGCCATAGCAGGGGATAGGACATGTATGTATACTGTCACAGCACGCATGTGTATGGGCATATACCGTTGATGTCATACGTAAGGTGCGGCCGACGTGCAAGTATGCCCTGCATTAGGGATACTATGTCAACTATGTGTAATGTAAAGCTGTCAGGGTAGATATGACAGATATTATACACAGTATCACAGGCATATCATGCATAACAGAGGTATCGCCTATTGGTATGTACAATAACAGGATACATATGGCCTGTAGGTATGGGACAGAGTAGTAGCATGATAGCTAGCAGAAATGGAAGGGACACCAAGTAACCATGCCCAAAGGATCTGTAGCAGGTGCACCGTGGGCAACAATGCAGTCTGGCGGGTCCATGTGTAAACACATGTGCAGTGTACACAGTAGTGTCACCTCCCCATGGTAGTGTCCTGTGAACAGCAGAGGCGGTTGTCAACTGCACGTCTACACAGTACCGCTGCTGTGGTGGTACCAGGACTACGTGTCACCCAAACAGCAAGGGAGGTATCACATGAACAGTGCTACTGTGTGTCCCTGTGGGATGTGCACAGGACCTATGTTCCACAGCATGGTGTGTGTTGTGTCTGCGGAAGTAACACAGAAGCCCAGCCCATGCAGTGTGGCGTGTGTGCACATATCCATGAGCGGTCCGTTCACACTGCCCACCGCAAATGTCATGTATGAGGAGTATATGCATCAGTAATGCGGAGGACATGGGCCGTGTCAGAGCAGAAGACACCCCTGCGTATGTGGTATGCAGATGTGTACAGATGTGTTGTCCGTATGTCAGCCGCATATGTAAACCGTCCGAGCCTGGTACACATCGTGGCATGACAATGCTGTGCCATGTAAAGTTGTAGCTGTTGTGGAAGGTACACCATAAATGTGGTATTGTACCCTTGACTGTGTGTAGATGTGTGTATTTCACAGGTACAATGGCTACCTATGTACCAGCATCACACACAGTACAGATAGGTGTGGCCCTGCAGAAGGGTATCCATGCCACAGTGGAATACGGTAACCACAGGACTGTGTGGGGCATATGTGTGTACAGCAACCATGTACAATGTGATATGTATGTACAGGGCCAGTATCCATGTGATAGTCAGTGGGTGAATGTTGTTATGCAAAGGTGATGTGCATGCACCATGTGTCATGCATCCTGATGCCATGATACTCATATGATGTATCCGCCACACTGACACCCGTATGGTCGGTATCGGTATGAGCTGGTGGAGCAATAATGGCGCCAGGTATGTAGGCGTGGGATATCTAGGCATGGACAGTACTCTGTGACAGCATGTTGTGTATGTAAGCAAATAGTGAACATGAGGGGCCCCATGACTGAGGACTGTGTAATGCCATATGTACCTGACATGTAGTAGGTACTATGATATGCTCGCACCACTGTGTGTCCTGTCCACGAGCCATATAGCATAACATCCTGAGACACAGGGTATGATGTGCAGGTGGATGTGTACGTTGCCAATACCAGAACGTGGAATGGTGCTGAAGGGCAATGTGAGGACAACGTCTGATGTGTTGGCCTCTGTACCACCCCAACCGCCCATGCAATGGTATGACAGGTGGCCAGCATGTGTATGTGGCGTGCTGTGGCATACACAAGCCCAACATGGGTGCTAGGAAAGGCCTGGAGGCCATCAATGTGCGGGAATCACGTTCGTGAGGATGTGCCCCATTGCCATTCAGAATGGTCCAGTCATGGGTGTATGACTGCAGTCCCACACGTGCAACGCAGTGCCACCCATGGGTAGTGCGAGAGATGCCGCTGTGCGGCGGTCAGGGTACACAATGTCCGACAACAGGCTAGCAGTGAATATAGCGGGCTGGTGCGGAGACATATACCAAACAGGTTGGTGGGACATAACAGCCAGGGACATCGGAAGGTGACATCGGGCCAGCGTCCCAGGACATAACGTGTGCATGTCAGTACCATGTATGTGTCCACAGGGACACTATGATGTCCATGTATGGATTGCGACCCTGTAGTGAGTGAGAGTGTGTATTGTTGGTAAATGCGCCATCGCCTGGCACGTTGCCAACATTAGCTCGGTCTGCAATGCCTGGGTGACTATTGTATGTGACATCGAATGTGGATGTAGCCAAACAATACAGACATACCACCACAATGCCTGAGGCCCCACACCGCAATGTGCGGCAGTCATGTTTAGGTAGCTAGCCTTGGAGTATGTGATGGACCTCGAGGACCCACCATGGCTGACAAGTGATGCACCCACACATGTGAATATACACCACTGTGCAACAGCCTGCACATGTGGTTGTACATCATATGTGCATGGAACATGACCACCACAGTGGCGTCTGTGAACAGGTCAGTACCGCCATGTCTCTGTGTGGAATAGCATGGTCTCTACAATTGTGTACATGCTACGGAAGCGCACTGTGGTATGTGTCAGCATATGTATGTACACTGTCCATCTGCCGGGGTGTCATGCCGTTAACAACTGCTGTCAGCAGACGTCAGTAGTACTGGTTGTAGTACACATGTTCCGTGTATGCTGCGATGGGTGTGTTTCCAGGGTGTGGCTAGCAGGGCCGTGAAGCATATGTGTTTATCCACCAAAGGGGGGATAACCCCAGGTGCGACACACCAGTCACATGGAGGTATTGTGCATGCTAAGGGTAGTGTAGGTATGGTATGTGTTGTGTAATGTGTCAGCCAGCTGAGCGGAGTGCATGCCTCAAGCATGTGTAGGTACATGGGTGTCTATTCCAGGAAGTGTGGGTTGCTGTCAGCACATGGCAGTATTAGCTGTCTGAGGCCCAATGTACAGTATAACAACACAGACGGCATGTAACCTGTGGTGTACAATGTCGACTCTGTCGCGTGTTACAATGTGTATAGCGGTCACAAACACGGGTATCCGCACATTGAGCACCTATGATGCATTGTGTTAGGCAACTATCCAGGATGTGTGCAAAACACTGTGTGATGTGTGATCCCCTCACCTGTGGGTGTTCCAGTCCAGGTATGTGCCTGGGAGGTACGATCCGTGTACAATCCGTACTCGCAGGCGTGCTGCGCAGAGCATGGAGGCAGGTCCCAGTCACCGCAGAGAAATGTGAGTGGTGCAATAGTGTGTGTGCCTTGCTTGTGTGCAGCACAGTGGAAGATGCAAGCATTGTCCCACATGACCCCATGCCGTGCCTGCCTGTTACAGCCCTGCCGGAGACAGTTATGTGACACCGCCACAGAGGCAGTATAGCATGTGAAGATGTACATGTGTGCTCCACACCCCAGGCCGATGGCTGCAGGTCATGAGTGCCACAGCAGTGTGGTCGACCAGGACTGTCATAGCGGTCAGATACCACATGCCTGTACAATAACAGTAGGAGCATAGGCAACAGTTGCAGTGACACAGTAGGTCAATGTACAGTGTCCCTGTGTTCAGACCACTGCCTACTGTACACTTGGCTAGACACACACCCAGAGGGTAATGACACCGGTGAGCCATCGCATGTCCCAGTACACGTAGCCTGTGTATTGCCATCACAGGGCGGTCACAATAACACGTTGTATGAGAGATATATTGTACCAGGTGATGTGTCATGTGTGCATATGTTGAGTTGCAGAGCTGTTCACACGTCCGCAACATCTCAGTGCATGATGCCTAGTGTAACATGATGTGTGGAACTGCACTGTGATCCACAACAGGGTCATCCGTGACAGGTGTGTTGTGAATGGTGTAACCCATGGGTCCGCGGGATATACACTGGTGCTGTCGGCTGCCATGCTGGGGGCCACCAGTGGTGCCTACAGTGGTCATACAGACATACTGCATACATTGTTCTGGCAGGAATGTCCATTGTTGTAGATGATGTGGTACTACGTGAAGGTAGGTGTGTGTTGTGAATGTTACCCATCCAGACGTGACCATCAGGTGCAGTCATGGTTGTCGACAGCATCACACCCATCCACAGCTGTCAGCACCCTGTCCCCAGAATGGGTATCAGTCGCCCTCGTACTGTGTGACTAATGTGCAGATGGCGGAACACCTACTACTGGCTGGCTAACAGTGTCATCTAGGAAGGCTATGTGATGGCTGGAATACGCCGCTCTAATGTATAATTATGGTATCCCAATGAATTACATTGAATCACATATAGTAAGCCATGGCTGGCATGTAAACCGTGTACAACAATGACTGTGTGACAGACCCAACCAATGCGGAGCCGTGTTGAACATGCACCCGTTAGAACACCAAATGAGGTATGTTGCACGTATTGATGTACAACTGTCAGCTATGGGCACAGCATGGATGCAGACGCACATCCCCACAGGCAGTACCGCTCCATGTTGGTAGGGGGCATTGCAGTACATGTGACAGTTGCTGTACTGCCACATGTACTGCATATCCGTCATATAGGGGTAGCACTGGTACGTGACTGTCGGACATGCCTGTACATACGACCATGTCCCACAGGATATGTGTTACGTGTGTACAACACCTGTCGTACCGTCATCAAGCTGTGAAGTGTATGGCTGCCAGTGTACCTGTG
The DNA here is from genome assembly GCF_019279795.1 of Protopterus annectens. Classification (NCBI taxonomy): domain Eukaryota; kingdom Metazoa; phylum Chordata; order Ceratodontiformes; family Protopteridae; genus Protopterus; species Protopterus annectens. Next base: position 782,193,083 of record NC_056746.1, on the reverse strand, counting down.
TGACATGTTGTGCAATGGGTGCAAAGGTGCAGTAGCGCATTACATGCCCACATGTCCCGCACAGGTGCATAGCCTGAACATACAATACAAATAGGGTGTTGGATAATAGCAACCCACAAGAGGTGATGGGTACGGGTGGCAACCCACTACCACCTGTCCGGGTAAGGTGTGCATGTCCATGACACATTAGCACCTGAGATGTTAGCAGTACAGCTGTACAGGGCGGCATGCATATTTGATTACTAATACCCTTGCGTGTTCCACCACTGGCCTGTTGACAGACAGACACCAACACAATGTGCAGCATTGACATGTGCACAGCACATCACCGCTGGCTACAGTAGAACAGGGTTACTGTGTTGACATGTGCACAGAACATCAGCGCCAGCCACAGTCGAACACGGTATGTGTTGAACCCCACCGTCATTGTAGCCCATGCCACAGACAGACGTTTATGCATCTGTGTATGTACGGCTGGGAATGTCCCTGGCCTAGCAGTATAGCTGTGTCAGTGTTGCGAACAACATACTGAATGGGCTGTGTGTGTGAGGTGTGCGTCATACGTGTATGGTCTGATGGATGATACCAGCAGTGCCCCGCTATGTGAACATCCCTGTCCCCATAAATGGATACCTATGCTGTGCCCAACACCATGGTCCCTGTGGGAGGGATGGTGCTGTGCGGTGCACCGCCGACATGGCGGTGGCAGCAGGCACTGGATGTAGACATATGTGGTACCCATGTCAGGCCGGGGTACCATCCATGTGCACGGGATATCATCGTGCGGGCACATACAGCACTGTGTTGAACAATATCACAGCACATAGCACCTGTCAGGGGTAATGTGTATGCATGGATGTGCGATACCAGCATGCACCATACACACCCCCACCAAGCAGCATGCTGCCTACCTTGCAGAAGGCCATTGTCCACACCATGATGATAGACATGCGTAATGTCCATATACCCATAGCAATGACATATGGAATGGACAGCCACCCTCCCAATACCAGTATCCCCCAGGCGGGACACATCCCTGTGCCATGTATGTGACATACCCTGCCATACCATGCAGCCCTGTCCAGCAAGGCTGCACGTGCCATCACAGTCATACATGGTGCGATGGCCACATGGCACTTGCACTATCAACTGTCCAGAGCAGTAATGTGGCACTGATGCACCTTGTGGTGTCACAGGTGCTGTGTGTCGGCGTGTACAACGTGTGCATGCACATGCTATGTATGACCATCCCTGCTAATGTCATATGATTACACATTGTCCCATGTGTATCACATGTGCAATACAGGCGAGCCGTGGCAGGTTGTCCAACACCCGTACAGTGCTGTGTAGATGTACATGGCACAACACATGCATGTACAGGTGTCCACGTGTATGTGTGCAGTGCCACCGCTGATGTCCATAACGGCTGCGTCTGTGATGCCTAGCGACATATACACAGCATCCAGGTGAACAGTAGAACTGTGCGCACATCGGGCCACGTGCCGACTGGTATGAACACAGGTGCAGGCAGGTACACATGTCCACAGCAGGTTACCATCTACATGGGGTATGTACAGTGTGATGAGTTGACACAGAGATATGATATGATACCCGCTGCATAACGGTGTGACAGGTGTGACAGCAACACGTCAGCTGTGTCAGTGTCATGATGCATCTCAGAGATTACTGTGCAGATGTCGTACATGTCATAGCAATGTATGTCCAGCGGTATGCCAGTACATCAGTGTGAATGTGACCTGTCACCATCATTATGTCTTACAGATAATGCCTCGTTCACGACTGCCAGCCTTCAGCCGCCAGGAGGATGACGTAATCATACCGTTGCTCCATGACAACTATGACCTGCTATTCAGCCATGTTCCACAGCAAGCGCAGCAGCGGGATGACCTGTGGCAGGATATGCGCAGGAGGGTGAATGACGTGGGTGGCAACAACCGCACCTACCAGCAGATATGCCGACACTGCACGGACCTCATACGGCACGCGAAACAGCGTGCCGCCGCAATCGCCAGAGAACAAGGTGGAACAGGTGGTGGGCCACCAACCCAGCCCCCACTCACACACACGGAGGAGCTCCTGGCCAGTCTGGGGACACCCAGGGAACAGCATGCAGAAACACTAGCCGCCATCGTGGAGGTGGGTGTCTCCCAACCAATGAGCCTGGAGCTGCCTGGTAAGTCAGTCTTGCATATGTGTATGATATCCGCTGTAGGTGTAGGTGTCACTGTACACCATGTAATGTACCAACACATGCCAGGTATATGGGCACACAAGCCGCATACTACAGTATGCTACGTTGTGTTTGCAGACGTGTGCATACCACATGCTATCACACAGGTACATGATGTGACATGCACAGTGCGAACTGTGGCTACAGTCATGGATAATGTTTATACTGTTGTGTCGCCCCTATACAGGTACCTCTGGCGTGTCGCACAGCCATGGGTCCATCGCAGGTGAGACTGTTGTTAGTAACAGGCATGTTACAGTGTAGAGTTATTCGCCATGTGGCCAGGTATAACATGCACACCTGGGTTCTGCTCCAGTCACGGTATACAGGTCGCACCACCAGACACACACATGCCACCCATGTGCAGTAGATACAACCGTTATTATACACCGGCATGAAACCACAGTACCTGTCAGTGTGATATGTGCGGTCAGCTATGCATACAACGGTGGAGGTGTTCTACAATGGATGCATATGTAGTATGCATTGGAACACCATTTGTGGTATGCACACAGTACCACACAGTGAGCTGTGATCTGGGCAGCACACAGGTGTTACCAATGTGACATATGCCCCTGCATTGTGTGCACACGTTGTGACATGGCACCCGACATGTCCCACGCCCGTGGTGTTCTGTCTGCAATATTGTCACACCATCACATGACCTACGCCCGACATAGCAAACATCCACACTGTTGTCTGCATAGCCCTCTGGATTGTGACACCTCCGACATGTATGGGTGTATGTCACATGGGCCACCACAGGGATGGGTACACGATGCCCATCACACACAATTGTCCAAGACCCAGTCACACATGGCCATGGGTGATAGCCACAGGCATGTTGCCACACAGTACGTCTGAAGTGGATAGACACCGTTGCACATTGTCCACACATAGTGCGATCATAGCCGTAGTGGACCACCTGTACATTTGATGTGGTACACCAGACAACCGGAATGCCTGTCTGCAGCCACCGGAGGTGCCACCGATGTCTACCATATACGTGCTGTGGAACAGCATGACTGTGTTGCAGTCATGGCAATGCAATGCGTCCATGTTATGCATCGCACAGCAACATACATGTGTCCTGTTGCCATGCAGTGGCACAGTGCCTGTACTCCCCACTGTATAGCTATGTACATGGCTCACACCAACCACACCTGCACAGACATCTTTGTTAGACATGCATTCTATCCGTAGCCTGTACACATAACACTGCACTGTGAAGCCCAGTATGATGCGGTGCATGTGGCGGGACACCATTGTCACATGTCCACATGTTATCGCACATGTCGGCGGATTACATGTCAAGGTGACGCCAGCCATGTGTACTGTTAACCTGTCTGTGGCCACATGGTGTATCACGGTGACGCATGCAAACTACCATGAATGTGTGTACTGCATGCCTACTGATATGACACCTGCTTGATGTAGTGTGCACCCCAGGGCAGTATGCATACTAACACTATTAATGTCTGGCCTGCATTCCCTGTGCTGTAGTGTGGGAATGCTGCATGCCATCTGCAATATCACATGCATGATGTGTCTGCGTGTGTGTGTGTCTGCGTGTGTGTCTGCGTGCATGTGTGTGCGTGCATGTGTGTGCGTGCGTGTGTGTCTGCATGTGTGTGTGTCTGCGTGCGTGTGTGTGTCTGCGTGTGTGTGTGTGTGTGTGTGTGTGTGTGTGTCTGCGTGTGTGTCTGCGTGTGTGTAATGTACCTTACAGTATGTCTTTGTATTCACAGGTGGTGTAGGTGCGTTCCCCTCCTGCGGTCCATCTGATGTTAGTGTCCCCACAGATACTAGCGGTGATGACCATATGCATGAGGTACAGGCAGGGTTGTCAGGGGCAGAAGCTGTGCCATTGGTTACCATCCCACCTATGTCCCCTCATCCCGCACGGTTCTGATGCCGACACATACCACATCACCGTTGCCCATAGAGGAAGGACAGTCAGCGTCTGTTGGCATTGAGCGGGAATGTGTGGTGGCTACAGAAGGTGCGCGTACACACCATGTTGCCAGTGTAATGACTGGTGATGTGCCGCACAGGCATGTGGCTGGTGCTGCTCGTAGGAGGACCTCTGGCAGACATGCACCTGCTGTACAGGGAGCAGCAGCTGGTATCACCAGACGCATGTTCCAGACTGTAATGGCGGCACAGGCACGTGCTGAACGGCAGAACCAAGAAGGGCAGAGGCTGCAGAGGGGCGCAATCTATTCCCTAAATGACAACATCCAGTCATTGGCGAATGCTCAACAGCAGATTGCTAATGTACTGGATAGGCGATTAGGTGAGATGGTTGGAATCCTCGACCGAGGCATGTCAATCCGCAAGTGTGAGCTGTCTGTGCTGGAACACCTGGTAGGGGTGAGGCGTAGGACACGTGGGCGTAGGCCAGCAACACCACCTAGTGTAGGTCGACGTGTGCGTGCCACCTCTCATGCCCACTCACACAGTGCCGGTAGCAGCAGCAGTGCAGCTGGTGCTACACCGACCACACCAGGACACAGCAGGCCACGTGGACGTGGCCCTGGCCGGTCCCAGCATGGACACGGTTCCAGCGGACATGTGTCATCGGAGAGTGGCCACTCTATACCTCCACCCGGTAGTGCCCGTGCGACCCCAGGCAGGCACGGGTCACGTGGCCGCAGACGGACACAGTGAGCTGTACAACCTGCACTGTACAGTCTGGGGCTGCCAAGTATACCCCGTGTAGGCATCACGTATGGCTGAACTGTGTACACACATACCCACACACGGCAGACACAACTGTAGGGCTCCACCACATCCACATGCATTCTGCACAGTCATGCCCAGTAAACGCACCGGCCCTTACACACACACATGATGTCATCCATTGGTACAGCCTATGCCCCTGGCAGACATATCACCCTGTGCATATGATGAAGCCTCTGCCGCATCCCTGTCATCCACACCATCGGTGCAGGGTTATGCAAATATATTCTGATGCACAGGGTGGACAAGATAGTGAGAGGTGTATGTGATACCTGTGTATGCATAGCGTGTGATGTGTATGTTGCAGTGGTTGTGTATGAAAACTGACAGGTGCGTATGTGACATGGGTTGTGTACTGTCATCATGCAGCAGACATACCATGTAGTGCAGGTGCAGCATGCATTGAGCTGTGTTCACGGTATGTGTGACGGTTACATGTGTAGCACCATGTTGGTTCTGTTAACCTGTATGCCTCATATGGTGTACTCGCATGTGCCTACTGGGAGCACTGTTATCAGTCCCCACGTGTAGCTGTGGGTTACCCACAGGCACATCCGGCAATATCAGCATACCACATGTACCCGCAACCTGCCTGGACACCTACATAGGTTCATAGGTGCATAGGTACATACTAGGCTATGTGCCCTACGGCATGTATAAGCCTAGCCAGAGTGTGTGTGGCTTTCACCACCCCTTAGGATGAGGATACTATACCCATTGGTCTGCTGTGCCTCTGTCCAGCAGTGACACAGAGATGATTCCCGGGGTATACCTACGATCTCCCATCCACACGTCAGGCTTTCTCTTGGACAGAGTCAGTGAGGGGCTCTGCCTCACAAGGGCTGGGATTCTGTTCCATGGTGTAGGGAGTCTCTGGGCGATGAACCTGTCCCTCCAGCACGTCCTATTTATATCCGTGTTGAGGTTTGTGTCTGTTGCTCTCGTGGCTCTGGTTGTTTGGATCCTATGAGGTGGAGCATGTCCATGAAACCCGGGTTGGACATGGCCTTGTATGTCAGGCACAGATCACATCGGAGCAGACGGTATAAGAATGTATAGAGCCGGAGTTTCCTCAGTCGGGCAGCGTGTGACATATGTTTGAGCCCCTTTATCCTTGTGTTGGGGAACGTTTGGGGTCCTTCCAACTGCTGCAGGTGTCGGGTTAGGTACATTCCGAATGGGGCGTTGTACCCAATCATTGGTCTGATGAGTGAAGAGTACAGGGGTACAATGACCTCCCCTGATCTGGATGTGAATCCCTTCATGACCAGGTGGGCAATGTGGAATGTCTTCCTAACCACATTGGCAATGTGAGTGTCAAGAGAGGTTACTGACAAGTTGGGTCCCCAGGTCCCTGATCACGTCATCCGTGTTTAATGGATTACCACCTATGTGGTAATTCGGGGTTACCTTGTCTTTCCCAAAGGGTAGGACTATACCTTCCCTGGCATGTAGCTTCAGGCCATGGCTCTGGCACCAGTTATCCATTTCTATGAGACCTCAGGTGGATGTCTGTGTCTGATGGGGTGTCGATTATGGTGGATGGTTTGCAGTCATCTGCATACCTTGTCTGCCACAATCCCCCTATGTTTGCCTGCACATCGGAAAGTTAAATGCCGAACAAGAGGGGGCCCAGGACTGAGCCCTGTGGGACACCGCTCGGGACCGGCTTGGAGTCTGACATGGCACCAGGAACACTAACCCTGTGGGTTCTGTCCTTGATCCGGTTGGCAACCCATCGTGTGACATATGGCTCTACATCTACGCTGGTGAGCTTTTCTATGATGCCCGCGTGGGGTTTGGGTCGAACGCTGTTGCTAGGTCACGGTAGTCTGTGCGAACTGACTTACCCCCATCAATGGCCTTAGTGACTCTTCCGAAAAGGTCGACCAGGTTCAGGAGGCAGGATCTGCCCTTGACAAAGCCGACGTGGGTATGATCCAGTATATGTAGGTCCCCAATGTCTTCATTTATGGGCTCCATTATGATCCCCTCCATAGCTTTGCAGACAAGGCTCGTCAAGCTTATAGGGCGGTGATGTCCAGGGTCCGTAGGAGCACCGCCTTGGTGGAGTGGGACCACAGTTGCCGTACGCCATTCATTGGGTACGTAACCTGTAGTAAGGCTAAGATTAAACAGCAGCCTTATGTGCGGGTTGAGGTCCTCATTGAGGTTGTGTAGCACACAGCCGGGGACACCGTCCGGTCCCATTGATGCTGTGTTTTCCGCTTTAGAGAGAGCAGCTCTCACCTGGGCATCTGAGATGTTTGGGAGGCTAGACTCTGGTGGGATAGATACCTCCCCTCTTGGGGGGGAGGGTAGATATATGCACGGAACCTGTCTGCCAGTATGTTGGCAATGTCTGTGGGTTCAGTGATCATTGTACCATTCTGGACTAATTCCGAGCATAACTGTGAGCTTCCACCCATGTTTCTACCATAGCTAAGGAAGGCCTTATGGTTGTCTTTTGTGTCCTTCGCGAGTCCTCTCCCACAGGCGGCCTTGGATGATTGTATGAGTGATCGTATTTTACTGCCAGTATTGATCAGTGATGCCTTCCCTGTTAGTGATATTGCTCTGTCATGTAGTAGCTTTCTCCTCTTGTTGTAGGGTTTGTTTATGGCTGGGGTCCACCAGACCGTGTGCCTGCCTTTGGTGGACAAGGTCCTGATGTTATTAGGGATTGCTTGATCCATACATTCCTGGGGGTGCTCGTAGAAGGCATTTGTAAGGGTTTCAGCAGCGTGGCCTGTGTTTTCCACTGGCTCGGAGGCCTTGTAGGGTACCACTCCAGTCTTATGATGTGTGGGGTTTGCTGTGGAGAGGTTCTTCACTGTGGTCTCCTTTGCCGGTGTTGGGGGCGGGATGCGGATCTCCAGTGAGATTACTATATGGTCTGACCTCACCGTTGAGGGATATACATCCTGTGTGGAGCATGTCGTCCCCATGTGTGATGATCAGGACTAGTATAGTTCCTCCTCTTGTGGGTATGGTGCGTAGTTGTTCCATAGCATTCGGGTGTATGAACACCTGGAACCTTTGGTCTAGGGTGTTGGGTCCTGGGTAATGTTCCCGGTCTATGTATGGGTAGTTGATGTCACCCAATATGATGGTGTTTGGAGAGCATTCATACTCCCCAGTGTCTTCAGGAAGGCTGTGTGGGTATCCTGGGTTTGGGAGGGTGGTCTGTAGCATGCTACAAACTGTAGGGCAGTTCTACCCATGGTTAATTGCACCTGGATGGTCTCCGCTGCTACGTGCATTGCCGCCAACCTGGAGGTGTGGGTATCCTTCATGCAAATGGAGACTCCCCCTCCTTCTGTGGTTCGGTCCGGATTTGGGTCCTGAACGCGTGATATGAGGTATGACCTGATAGTGCTGGGGTGCTCTCAGGAGCCCTGAACCAGGTTTCAGTCACAGCACTGACATCGATGTCCTCCATACTGAGGAGGGCTTTTGAGGGCGTGCAGCTTGGGCTTAGACTACTGGCATTGAGCAGTATTACCCTTAGTTCTTTCCAGGTTTGTAGTCTAGGGCGGTAGGTTTATCATTTGAGCCTTGCCTGAAGTGGGCACTATGGGGGTGGCAGGAGCCTTTGCAAAACTCCGGAAGCCCAGGGGTGACAGGTGCAAGCCGTCCCTTGCAAAGGAGCGTGGCGTGTCAAGCATGTCATCCCAGGCAAGAAGACATTGGACCCCCTCAGACTGACACCGGTAATTAGGCCAATTATTAAAGCTGATCATTCTGACTCTGTATTGTGGCATCATTCTTGATGAGGGTAGGATACTGCTCAGGGTCAGGGTCATGCCGGCCTGGGCTACATAATCTGAGAGCCCCTCTATGTCTCCTTTCATGTAGCCCAGGGAGGTATGTCTCCGGTCGTTGACACCGGCATGGACAATGACCGCGTCATACTTGTACATGCTGCGGAGTGACCTGAGTGCTTGTGTTATGTGGCGGATTCCAGCGCCCGACAGGCAGCCTACTGTGATCATTCCCTTGTTCAGTCTGGTGGGTGGGACGTCGGTGTGTCTGACTATGGCGTCACCTATTACAAGTGTGTCTGGCATTGTGTGTGGCCTTAAGGGCTGTGACTGTTTAGCACACTGACGTTGAGAACTATGTGTTGCATGTCCTATGTCTTGTGGAGGCAGTTGCTTGGGTGTCTGCTTTGGAGGCCTCAGTAGGTTTGGTATATGTTTGAACAGTGCCTCCGAGTATGTCTTTGTGTGTTTATGTGTTTGTTTTGCAGTTGTGATAGTTCTATGTGACACTGGGTTTGTGGTGTGCGTGGTGTCCTTCTCCTCCCGTCTGGTCTTGCCGGTCCTGAGTTGAGAGAGCTCAGCCTCCTGTTTGGCTATATAGTTGCATCTCTCACATGTATTTTGTTTTGTGCGGGTTGTCTGTGTACATGAGGCAATTGTAACATTGCCTCAGGATGCCCAGATTCACCAGCTGAACAGGAGAGGTCGCTAGCAATTGACCCTTCGACATGCCAGAGAACGTGAATGCGTTTGCTGTGTAACTGGGTCAGAAGGGACCTATAGGGAAGTGGGTACTCAAGGGGATTCTAGGCTAGTGTAGTACTCCGTCTAGTATATATGTACTTTACCTATATAAGAATACTTTAGGAGCAAGTGCTGAGCTTTTGTGATAGAGAACAGACAGTTTAGATTGCAAGTAGAGAAGTTCTAAGGGAAAACCTGCGGAGCACGGAGCCAGACATAGTTTAACGTTGTTTACACAGTACATGACACACATGTCCACACATATACTGCACCTGACGCCTGTGGTCGGTGCCACAGGCTACGGTGGACAGAGACATCACATACATGGCATGACACAGTACAGGTATGGTGACATTGTGCAGGTGTCGTACACAGCGTGCTGGCCACTGACCTCAGGTGTCACCTGTCAGCTGTGGTGCATGCTGTGCAGCAGTAGGACGCTGTACCGGTACAGGAATATGGCCGCAATCGCGGGGTGTACACCACTATGGCGCACACCCCATAGTGTGCAGATGGGGACACCTGCCTGTGTGGTCAGCACCCTCACAATACAATGCACCCACACGCCATGTCACAGGGGGCGGACTTGCACAGGTGGCCAGTATGGCTCACACCTATGGCATTGACAGGGTCGTGCAATGCAGCACCAGTACGGGATGGTCACCCTGTGTGGTTAGTGTCCGTTCACAACACTATATCTGCATACACCCTCACACCAGGCAGCAGACATACAAACATGTTGACACACTCACATGGTGGTGACCACACATGTCTACATGGAGAGACGACGTGTTGCATGTACTGCACCATCCACATCCATGCACCCCACACTGAGGTATGTACAGATCTCTACTATGGTGTACAGTGATGTGTGGCACGTGGGACATAGTCCCCGATATGTGGCATACATGGGCACACATTCCTGCACACATGTCGGTGCTGGGAATGCCACACCCGCCATATGAGACATGTGCAGGCGTGCAGCGGTATGTAGTGCATTATGCGTACCAACACTGTATCCGGCAGATGTGCCGATATATGCACTTGGGAGGTGGTAGGTGTTACAGTAGCCATGTGACATACGGTCGATGACACCTGACCGATGGGTATGCATTATGGCAGCACTGTCATGTAACGGCGACATAGCATACTGTATGCACATGGCAGGGTAGGATGGTGTGTGACACACCTGTGACCACCACCTGCACACATGCATGTGGACAGGTGTTTAAACACATGATGTACACACATACCGCCATGCGTGCTGTTACTATGCCACCATATAACGGCCCCCATGATGGGTATGCATGTGGTAGGGAGTTGCAACTATGTTATGGACATCGGCCACCGCACATGCATGGCTGCACCATGCACGGTACACGTGTCACATGTATCCCCTGTTGCCATGTGTGTATGCATTGCTACGTTGTGACATGTGTGTCGACATACATAGAACATGGACTGTGGTATGGTATCACAGCTGTCACAGGCGAACTGTACAAGGGTATGTGTCCCAGTCAACACCGCTACACCCTGTAGTGGGAGCATACCACAGACATGTGTCCACCTTCCATTCATGTGTGTATTACCGCGTACGCCAGTGTTATGCATGTGGTACATCACAGGCTTCGTATGTGTCCTGTGTGCAGTCCATGCACACAGCCAGACAATCACTTATATGACATATCCGGACGTTGGTTCACTGTGGTACAGCAGCAGTCATGTGTCATATCTGTGTCAGGGCCGTGGTATGTGTGGAGCACGCCTGTCTATGTATACTGATATGGGCGGACTACATCACACATGTGGGATCATTGATAGTACATGTGTACTCTGCATGACTGGTGTACACCGCTATACAGACCTGTGGACATATGTCACATGCTGTTGCTGGACCGTGAGGCATACTGCTGCACCGATGACATGGTGCTGGCATGGCAGCTACAGTGTTCACTGCAGTGTGTACATGTTCGGCCTGCACCCGTGATGCCTGTGATGTCATCTGTGTGTGTACGTGTAACTGCATGTGTGTCCACCCTGTGCATGTGGGCCGTGACTTTGCGGTGTGTACACTCCTGCATGCCGGACGGCGTGTAGCACATACTAAGTGTGTGAGCATGCCGGGTTGCTGTTGTGTAGGTGGACACACACGACGTTCCACACTCTGCCCTTCCATGATTCCACCCCATGTGTATGCATGTCTGCACTCTGCAAATGCTAAGTGTGTGAGCATGCCCAGTAAGCAGCTGTGTAGATGGACACACAGTACAGTGCACACTGCCCGTCTGTGAAGATACCCCGTGTGCATGTATGTTCCCCCTTTGCAACCGCCAAGTGTGTGAGCATGCCCGGGTTGCTGTTGTGTAGGTGGACACACACGACGGTCCACACTCTGCCCTTCCATGATTCCACCCCATGTGTATGCATGTCTGCACTCTGCAAATGCTAAGTGTGTGAGCATGCCCAGTAAGCAGCTGTGTAGATGGACACACAGTACAGTGCACACCGCGCCCGTCTGTGAAGATACCCCGTGTGCATGTATGTTCCCCCTTTGCAACCGCCAAGTGTGTGAGCATGCCCGGGTTGCTGTTGTGTAGGTGGACACACGACGGTCCACACTCTGCCCTTCCATGATTCCACCCCATGTGTATGCATGTCTGCACTCTGCAAATGCTAAGTGTGTGAGCATGCCCAGTAAGCAGCTGTGTAGATGGACACACAGTACAGTGCACACCGCGCCCGTCTGTGGTTATACCCCGTGTGCATGTATGTTTCCCCTTCGCGACCGCTAGGTGTGAGGGCATGCCCAGTACGCCATTCGTGGGAACACAGTACAGTCGGCACCGACGTCTGCTACTAGGCGTGTAGCCATGGCCAATGACATCCTGCATAGCCATGGTGGCCGTCCAGGTGAGTCATATGTGGTTGATATGCCACAATGGCTGCCTACATCATGCACGCCGGTTGCTCTCTCATAGGGTATACTGTCTGTGGTGCATCCCGTATCCATGTCGTGATGTTGTGCTCCGTAGTTAGTTGGTATTCCCGAGTGCAGCACTACCGTGTTACTGTACGCCCACCTTGGGATAGTAACATGCTGTGTGACTGCGCACTCTGTCTTCATTCCCTATCGGCTGCCTTGCCTCTGCAGATGATATCACCCACCTAGGAGTATGCCTCTTGACAGTGCTGTGCTCAGTAATCTCGGTAGCACATTCTGTAAATGCATCATGCTGTAGTGTGTTCATGTAGGTAGGCGTAGGTTCAACTCCCGGCCCTTCCCCGTGTGTGTGTGTGTGTGTGTGTGTGTGTGTGTGTGTGTGTGTTTCCAGCTGCCCCTGGAGATAGTAATGCTTTTAGATGCTTCGCAACACATACCTTGGCTATCGGCGTCTATTCCTTTACGGATGATGTCACCCGCCTAGAAGTATGCCTCTGACAGCACTGTGCTCAGTAATCTCGGTAGCGCGTTCTGTAAATGCATCATGCTGTAGTGTGTTCATGTAGGTAGGCGTAGGTTCAACTCCCGGCCCTTCCCCGTGTGTGTGTGTGTGTGTGTGTGTGTGTTTCCAGCTGCCTCTGGAGATAGTAATGCTTTTAGATGCTTTGCAACACATACCTTGGCTATTGGCGTCTATTCCTTTACGGATGATGTCACCCACCTAGAAGTATGCCTCTGACAGCGCTGTGCTCAGTAATCTCGGTAGCGCGTTCTGTAAATGCATCATGCTGTAGTGTGTTCATGTAGGTAGGCGTAGGTTCAACTCCCGGCCCTTCCCCGTGTGTGTTTGTGGTGTGTGTGTGTGTGTTTCCAGCTGCCTCTGGAGATAGTAATGCTTTTAGACGCTTCGCAACACATACCTTGGCTATTGGCATCTATTCCTTTACGGATGATGTCACCCGCCTAGAAGTATGCCTCTGACAGCACTGTGCTCAGTAATCTCGGTAGCGCATTCTGTAAATGCATCATGCTGTAGTGTGTTCATGTAGGTAGGCGTAGGTTCAACTCCCGGCCCTTCCCCGTGTGTGTGTGTGTGTGTGTGTGTGTGTGTGTTTCCAGCTGCCTCTGGAGATAGTAATGCTTTTAGATGCTTCGCAACACATACCTTGGCTATTGGCGTCTATTCCTTTACGGATGATGTCACCCGCCTAGAAGTATGCCTCTGACAGCGCTGTGCTCAGTAATCTCGGTAGCGCGTTCTGTAAATGCATCATGCTGTAGTGTGTTCATGTAGGTAGGCGTAGGTTCAACTCCCGGCCCTTCCCCGTGTGTGTTTGTGGTGTGTGTGTGTGTGTGTGTGTTTCCAGCTGCCTCTGGAGATAGTAATGCTTTTAGACGCTTCGCAACACATACCTTGGCTATTGGCATCTATTCCTTTACGGATGATGTCACCCGCCTAGAAGTATGCCTCTGACAGCGCTGTGCTCAGTAATCTCGGTAGCGCGTTCTGTAAATGCATCATGCTGTAGTGTGTTCATGTAGGTAGGCATAGGTTCAACTCCCGGCCCTTCCCCGTGTGTGTGTGTGTGTGTGTGTTTCCAGCTGCCTCTGGAGATAGTAATGCTTTTAGATGCTTCGCAACACATACCTTGGCTATTGGCATCTATTCCTTTACGGATGATGTCACCCGCCTAGAAGTATGCCTCTGACAGCACTGTGCTCAGTAATCTCGGTAGCGCGTTCTGTAAATGCATCATGCTGTAGTGTGTTCATGTAGGTAGGCGTAGGTTCAACTCCCGGCCCTTCCCCGTGTGTGTTTGTGGTGTGTGTGTGTGTGTGTGTTTCCAGCTGCCTCTGGAGATAGTAATGCTTTTAGACGCTTCGCAACACATACCTTGGCTATCAGCGTCTATTCCTTTACGGATGATGTCACCCACCTAGACGTATGCCTCTGACGGTGCTGTGTTCAGTGGTCCACGTAGCGCGTTCCATACCTGTGTCATACTGTCGTGCGGTTGGGTAGGTGGGGGTAAGGTCAATCCCCATGCCTGCCAGCTGTGTGTGTGTGTGTCTATGCTCCCAGCCGCATGGGTTCATAGGTTATGGTTTTAGACGTTCCGCAGAACACTTATATCCTGCCAACATCTCTGTGTTTGTGGATGTTGAGACGCGGCTAGTGGACTGCCTGTGTGCCTGCTGTGGTTGGCGACCTCCGTAGCGTGTTCTCCACGTGCGCCCTGCTGTGGTGTGATGGGGTAGTGCTGTGTACGTTCCACTCCCGGCCTTGCCACATGTGTCCGTCTGTATCTCTCTCGATGTATATATACATACATATGTTATGCCCATAGCGCTGCTCTTGCATGGACAGCTGTCTGTCCCATGTATCGCATATTTGCACGGCTGACACATAGAACTGTGGTACGATGCATATCCACTCATTGTCCATGCAACGTCCGTATTCCGGCACGCCCTAGAGACATCTGCTGTATATCTTGGCAGACAGCTATCCTTGCTGTACTGTCACTGTACTCGTACACGCCATAGACCTTGTGTATCATTGCCTGTTTATGGTGTGTGTATGTCTATCTGAGCTGTGTGCATGGTCGTGTGTATGTCCCGCTATAACCGTCTGTGCAGGTGTCGCCACTATGGGTAATCCTTGTAGACCGCTGTTTCATGTGCACTTCAGCACATACCTGCGGACCGTACTACCCCTCCTACGGCAGCACGGGAGCGGCCTTAGGTCAACCGCTGCCCTAGGCGATAGGGCTCCATGGCGCCCCCCACCACAACACATGGTGCCCCCATCCTGGTGTACCTACATGACATAAATACTGGAAAGGTGGCCCTGCTAGAGCGGCGCCCTAGGCAGCCGCCGGGTTGGCCTATGCCTAAGGCCGGCTATGAGCACATCCCATCATTTTGAAGTGGATCCTAGTGTTTCCACACACATGTATCTGTGTCTGTTCATAACACTCCACCTCAGGGGACGTATATCTGGACACGGCCTTAGGAGATAGTGGGACACTCGGGGCCAGTCATGTCATGTTTCTCTTAGAAACATTGATAGTGGGCACAGTGATATGTTATGCATGCGTATGGCATTTCCGTCCGATGTGGTGTCTTCCTCGCATGTTTGTCGTTGTGTCCTGTCGTCAGTTATCATGTGGGCGCCGGACTGCTACTGTTACGTGGAACACAGCGAACATATGAGGCAGACTTCTACTCAGTCTGCGTACATCTGTGCAGTTGCAGGGTATGTGACTACTACAACATGCCTACTGTCTGCCTACAATACACACACAGTGTGTGGCGGCATGACAGACCACATGGCATTACTTTGTATTTGCACGGCACACCCACGCAGACAGTTGTGTTCCTCACACAGGTCTACATCTGCTTATCCACACTACTTGTTCTTTCCTGTACCATATGTGTGCGTCGTATTTGCGCTTCCCGTCGGTGGCGGGGCTCACGTATGGCTATGGGGGCCTGACATTTGTTATGTTGACACTTCATGGCACCCTGGGGGACACGTCACCTTTGTGTCTGCTTACCTTCCACATTGACCTTCGCGGGGCATACGTTGTCATTCACAGTTACCGGTAGGACATATGCATGTTTGCACATTTGTCCTGCTGTCTTTCTTCCCACCTGTCCACCTAGGATCACCGGTTCAGTACATGTATTCTGGACAGGTAGCTCCTGCATACCCTGACCTGTTGTCATTATGTGTAAACACCCTGACGTTCGGCCATTGCCCTTGTTACATTTCGCATAGTGCTGTGCCTTCCTAGCTGATTGCTGCCTAGGCATTCCGGACTGTGCGGTGGGTGATAGGGAGCGCTATTTCCATTGCATGAGTAGTGACACTCATAACATCCGTATTCATGGCTACACCAGCATACCTCTCCAGTGTACCTGGTTATGAGGGACGTACCTCATTTGGGGTCTTCAATGGGTCATGCTCCTCGGAATCCCTCAAAGTTCCACATTGAAAGGGTCTGTTACACATTCAGTGTTAGGAATGGTTTAGGTGAAATCCATGGTCAATTGACATTAATCATATTAATTCATTAAAGGATCTTCTTTATAAGTGGGAACGGCATAGTTTAACCATCCTATGACCTTCCTAGTTGAAGTTGTTAGTGAGCCATTAGTATGTGTTCCACAGGTCGCCCATTTGTTCCGCATTATGGAGGCGAGTGATCCCCATTTTGGTGATGGCAGATTGAGAGCTATGTGCCGGTATTCGCACGACGGTCTGACTTTGTATGGGGAATTTCTAATGTAGTCCCTATCTGTATTTCCTGTGCTATGCCTTACTGCAGCTGTGTAATTCCGCCAGATTTCCAGTTATGGGTGCCATCTTGGTCGTGCAGCGTGTCCATCCATGGGAATCGCCTACTGGACACTGATATAGGGCTGTACACATTTCACACCTGCTTTCCGCATTATCCGGTGGATGCTTTGCACCATTAGTGGGGATTAAGGCATGTGCTATACCCACATCCCTCCCACGGGGCGGGCCAACGGATTCTCTGCCAAACAACACCGAGGCCCATTTCTGCATACCCAGGTTCCCATGGCTGCAACCCTCGACGGTACACATTACACATGCTTAATGTGTGCGGTACTGGGATGTGGACGCACTTCTATGGACTCGCCAATCTGGGGATTTCTGTTCATATGTCCTGCATTTCCTGGACACGTGTCATCAACCTTAAACACGCTTTTGGTGCATATGTCTAGCTGTTCCGTAGTCGCGGCTGTCACTTCTTTTGCGTCGATCGCAGCAGGGGTTGCGAATGGAGCAATTTTTGGAGTCCTACAATGGACACCAGTGTGCATCTGTAAAGTGTAGAACTTGCTGGACTGTCACCATCTGGCCAGTGGTTTTGACTGCTGCTGTATGTTCCCGTTCGCGGATGTCTGTTTGACTACCCATATTATGTATTACTTGGCATATCTATATCCATGTGTCATATATACGGGCCGTCGGACTGTTGTGTGTACATATATACATGTGAACCCCTCGTTTCATACCTTGCTTTGTTACTGTCTGTGGATTACCTGTGTACACACATCTATTACCATACCATACCTTTCCACTGTACAGGTTCTGGCAGGGTGTACGGCTGGTTGGCCCTTTATCTTGCTGTGTGTTACATTGACCTGTGTCTATCTGGCAATTCGCTGGCATGTCATGTGAGACTTACTTGATTCTATAGAGACCTGATTCCGTAATTATGACGTGCTTCCACTGGCCATATATTTCTCTGTCGTCTGGAATCTGTATGTAACCAGTCCTTTCAGGACACTTTCTATTGTTGTTCTTTTTTGGTTACATATATGAGTACTTTGGTATGTTGTGCTATTATTGTGTGTGGAGCATTTCTCCACGGGCCTCTGCTGACACTGGACATATATCCAGCTAGCCTAGCCCGGTCAACAAGTGTGAACCAACAAAACACAATTCGTACGGTGGCACCTTCTGACAAGTGGGTCGGGTTACAGATGCATAACCGTCGTCAATCCCTGCTACTAACACACACGTTATTCTATCCACATTCTATGTTTGTCTTATCACATAGCATGTGTTTCTCACTATTTGTACCGGTACTTTGCATGGCATTGTCCGGTTCCATACTTTCAGAGGCTGACAGTTTTGAGACATGTATAACTAACGTGGAGGACACAGCATTAACTTTCCCTGCTGTGAGCGGATCACACACGCACAGGCGCACTTGCATTTCCTAATTGTGGGTTACGCGCAGGCGCACATGCATATCCGTATTCTGGTTACATATGTTTACTGGGTCTGTGTGGTTACGTGGTCTGTATTAGTTGTGACTGTTCCGGTAACATATCTCTGATCCGGTTGACGGACGTGTGCGGAACACACTTTCACCTTTACACATGTAACTGTCTTTGCGGCACAGACGCATTACGTACACGTTCACATTTATATGTTCTATAGTCGTAATTCAAACGGGACTGCATTCACGTTTGCCGGTTGCTGTGACCACTACACGTTTGCTGTTCTGTCTCATTTATATGCATACCCATGGTACATAGCTACATTAACATATCCCCCCCCCCGCACTCACGTACGTCACAGGCATCCATTCTCCTGCTGGGAAAAGTGCGGTACTACATGTTACACATTCCCTATTCCCTACTGCTCATGGCCCAGGATGCATATGTCGTGACCGCAGGGATATTCGGATCACGGGGGCTTATAGCCCCAACGCATACAGGCCTTCGATTGTCAGGGTGTTCCTGTGGTGCTTTGGGTTTGGTCTTGTCCGCCTAGTGTACGGAACTGCCCTGACCGTGTACGAATGTCAGACGAGTCACATGGGCACGGTTTGTCCGTGTCTATGATACCATAACCCCCCCATTATTCCTAACCATGCACGCTGATTGGCCGGCGTGCCCGTTGTAGATCGTGTTATAGTAATGGCACACGGTCTGGTCGACCGGACCTATTTCCATTAGTATACCTCGGTATTTATAACCTGTCTCGCTATGTTACATGGGTTTAACATTGCGTGACAGCTTTAACTGAGCCACGGACATGTCCGTTGCTTACTTTGGGGCAGTCCCGCTCTGCTACACACATTTAACATGGCGGAACAGGTTGTACAGCACAGCAATGGGGACATCGGGCTCTCCGTCGCTGTTTTGTATTGAATTGCTATGTTGACTTTGTTTCACATAGCGAGACAGTGTCGACATTGGCAACGGACATCTCGCGCAGTACGTCCGCACCGCCGCGGGTGCCGTATATCTGCGGATGGGCGGCGGACAGGCATTATGCTGTGCCATTATGTCTGGGAATTTATAGTTTCTTTCCCTAGATGATATGGCATACTAGCAATGACCCACGTCTGGGTGTGGGTACTGCTGTATTTACCCACGGTTGCCTTTGTGTGGTCCCTCGGGCATCGGCCTCGGGACCGCACCACGTCTACCGTGGGTATATCCAGCATTACCCACATCCGGGCGTGGGTTATTGCTATGGTATTCCGTGTGTACAGACACGTGTGTTTGGACAACCAACAATAGCTTCTGCTATTGGCATACAATGCTGTGGGTGGTGCCGGTTATCATACATATGCCATGTTCTGCGTTTGTCCCATTCACACTTGTCTATCCCCTGTCCTCATTCATACGTGGATATTTATGTGGCACATGATTGAACTATGTATTACCTGCAGGTATGCTGTGTACAGTGCACATATGTCACGGTTGGTTACAGTGTATCTGTGTACCTACCTCTGTGATACTGAGGACTACCACACATCCTTCGCAGCATTACATGCGTATGTCCATACTATTATTCGGTGGCCTGTGGGGGGTTGTCGGAGCAACGGTTACCTGTGTCCCTGTTTGTGCACGCATCATGGTGGTCTTTGTCCGGCCTCCGTTGCTATCGTGGGTTGGACGGTGGTGTTGGTGTGTGTTTGGGTTGTGTTTCTACTGCCGATACGTCAGTGGGGGGTGGGGTTGGCACGTGTTCCTCTTTGCAGGGGGCCCCATCCTGGACATTTGTGTCCTGCGTCGACACTTGACACGTGCCATATGTCCTGTGATATTGCCACAGTCGTGTATGCCTTCCTGCATTACTACTGCGTGTTACTGGCATTTTGTATCTGGTACGCATGGCTATTATGTTGGATAGCTTAGGCTATTCCCATGCTATGACATACCCATTCATCCGGGCATATACGTGTTATTCAATCCTTTGCATTGGCCGTGGGTGTTTGGCCATACGGCACCACAAATATCTACGTGTGATGTCCCACCTTCACCTTCTGTGCATGTGGCACCCTGCTGGGGTGACCTGCTTGGTGGGCGGATGTTCCGCCCTATGTCTTGTGTTTGACATGTCTGCATAGCTAATCATCGGTACAGTGGCTGCACATACTGCTTTGTCCAGATGTGTACAGTTATGGACACCGTGGCGTGTGAACACCTATGGGGTTTCGACAGGTCCGTACCACATGCGGGATGTACGCATTCTGCCGACACATTCACATGCGGCCATTTGGATATCAGTACCTGGGGTGGGATGTTGACATGTGGGGTACATATTTGCACGCGTGTCACTGCCTAGGACAATACTTCCTACTACATTTGGGGTATACCCACTGTGTGTAGGTGTGCAGCTGCGCAAGGCTGCTAGCTGGATTGGGTGGACGGTCGTACATGGGTGCGGGTTACGTGCTATGATGGGGCTGTTGTGTATTACATTTGCATGCATGGGTTCTGCTTCTGGATATTCCGCTTCGGCATACGCCATCCTATGTGTATGCGACAGGTACGTTGCTGGGTCTAGCACATGTTGCTATGCACATGTTTGTCTGTGTTTAGGGTATCTGGTTTCTTTCTGGTTGTTATATAGACACGACTGCCCAGCTGTGTACTCTCACTACCACTGTGGGACTGCTGGTGACCATGCCCATGGGGCTACTCGTGTGTAGGTGCGGCGCACTGACATGATGCAGTACACCTTCACTGGGTATGCCTGCTGACAGTGCATTGCGTGACGGACACGGTATTACGCGTATCCTTTGTTCCTTGGACGGGTACAATTTGGACTTCGTGGATTAATGTTTGGTTCTCCATTTTGTGTGGACGGGTACTATGTTGCATACTCTGCGTACGTTTCATTATCCACGGACACTGGTTGGTGCGGTTACTATTGCAGGCGGCCTGTGACAGTCAGCACTTTAGGTTGCTCCTCGCCTGCCAGCTTGGCCACGCCTACGGGCGCATCCTACTTGGGCTCGCGCACGTGCCCTCTGCACGTGGTTGTGGTTGCGGCGCACACTCATTACTATGCATGTGGCGCTGCTACGCCGGTTATACACTGCACTGCCGGTGCAAGCCTTACACCGGCCTTGCGCCGAGCTTCATGAATCCGGGGGCATAATTATAAATGGCTAATAGCTAAAAGATTGCTAGAGCTGTTGCTACAATGGATAGATATGGACCAGTGTAATTTTGGGAGAGGAAGCAAACATTTGACAGCATTAATAGAAGAATAATGATCTGGAGGGAAGCAGAATGTAAGAAAATACTGCTGCTGTTGGTGGGTCCTGATGCATAAAAAGCATTCAACAGAGTAAGCTGAGATTTTATGGGTAGGACAATGAAAGCATCTGAATTCCCTGATACAATAGTAAAGTTATTTAGGAGGATATATAAGGGATCAGAGGCAAGAACTAAAGTGGGAGGGTTCCTTTCTGATAAGTTATGTCAGAACAGAGGAACCAGGCAGGGGTGTCTTCTTTCCCTTCCATTAGTTGCTTTATATTTAGAGCCATTGGCAAAGAAAATAAGGTTATCAGATATTCAGTGATATAACTGGTACTGTAATCAGGAAATGTTGGCTTTATTTGCAGATATTATTTTGTACCTGATAAAACCAGAGAACATTTCAGTGTTGTGGAACACTTTGAGACAGTTTCAAGACTTTTTGAGATATAAAATTAATGAAGATAAAACAAAGATCATAGCTGTAAACTATATACCTGTGAACTGGTTCAACAATACCCATATTTATGGGGGACATGACAAAGTTAATACTTAGAAGTATGGATTAGAAAGGCTTTTGTTATGCAGCTGAAGATATGTATTAAGAGACTAAACAAATGATAATACAAACACTTAGAAACTACAAGTTCTGCTTTATGGAAATGGATGGCAAGATGCAAGCAGTGAAAATGCTTTTGCTCCCTTTAGTTTTATGTACAAGTCAGGCATATTTTATCAAACATAGAAGTTGTGGACAATAATTTATAAAGAGTTGAAGAAATTTATCTGGGAGGTGAAGAAGGCAAGGGTCAAGTGTGATCAGCTGAGCCTTCCAGTATGACAAGGTAATTAAGGATTACTTGATTCAAAGGGATATTTTACAGCTACACAGTTAAGGCTCATATATATATTCTTAAAGAGAATAACAACAGCTGTACAGGATATTAAATTCATAAAGTAGCAGAAAGTATTCTAAGAACTAAGGTAACACAAGACTAGAGAAAGGAGATTTTGCCAATAGGGTTTTAACAGCAGCTGTACAGAATATTAAATTCATAAAGTAGCAGAAAGTATTCTAAGAACTAAGGTAACACAAGACTAGAGAAAGGAGATTTTGCCAATAGGGTTTTAACATCAGCTGTACAGAATATTAAATTCATAAAGTAGCAGAAAGTATTCTAAGAGGTAAGGTAACACAAGACTAGAGAAAGGAGATTTTGCCAATAGGGTTGACTGCAATTAGGCATACAGAGAATAAGGCAAAAGGGGCTGGAATTTACTGGAGAAAAACTGGCAAAAGAACCAAGGTACTGGGAGCAAATAGCATGAGAGGGGAAGATAACAGAATGGGAAAAGTCCAAGAAGATATTTAGACTGCAGGCTAGAGACTACCTTCCCTATCAGGGACTGATATCAGAGTATAGGCAAAGAGAAAAGGATAATGGAAATATTAAATAAAAGACCTGCTCTGGCAGAGTTTTAATTGAATCTAGAACAGAAACTGCTTATGAAAAATGGATAATTAGTAGGGCATATAAAATATTGCACAATAAGTATGGTAATCAATCACAGCAGGTTAGAAAAGATTAGGAAAAGACATTGGATAAGTAATCCACAAGGAAACAATGGGTGAAAGTGTGTATGGCTCCCAAGTATGCAACAATGTCTAGAAAGATTTAGGATTTTTTGAATGGAAGTGTTTCTATAGGTATTTTATACACAAGTGAAGATTTTTTCCTCAGATAGATGGCAAATGTTGGAGGTATGATGGGGAAGAATGAGGTAACTAGGAACCCATGTTTTGTGAGTATAGTGAGTTAGCCGACTTAAAAAATTCCCTACAGAGTAATATGTCAGAAATATTGGGTGAGCAAATGGGTGTAACTAAGGAAGTGATTTTTGAACTGGGATACAAGATTTGAATTGCCTAGACATAGTAAGGCCTTATTAAGTTAAATTCTGGTGGCTGCCAAGAAAGCAATTACTAGAAAATGGAAATCAAAGTCTAAACCAACTGTATTTCACATAACTATTGTAACAGAGTTAAATGTACTGAAAGTGGGATCTTGTGTGAACAATGCATGCACACTAAGTTTTCGAGAAGTGAGATTTAAGGAAAAGCAGGAATTGAGCAATTTATGTTTGCGTAGGTATTTTTATACCTTAAGCTGATTCCAAATCATTTTCCTCAGGTAGTTGGTAAATGTTGGAAGTGTGATGGGGAAGAAAGTGGTAACTGGGAACATATTTTTTGCAAGTGCAATGCATTGGCAGACTTTAAAAATTCCCTGCAGAGTACTTTGTCAGATATATTGGGTGAGCAAATGGGCGTAACTAAGGAGCTGATTCTTCTGAGCTGGGACTCAGAATTTCAATTGCCTAGACTTAGTAAGTACTTGTTAAGTTTAATTCTGGTGGCTGTCAAAAAAAAAGAAATCTTTAGAAAAGCATAGAACAAGTTACTAGGAAGATTTGAATTTTTGGGGAGAATACATGCTGAATAATATTTTGGAGGAGAAGTGAGGTTTAAGGGAAAGCAGAAATTGAGCGAGTCATGTAATGTTGGATTGATGACAGCTACACAAAAGAACACATTTAATATATACTGTTTATAAATGTAAACATGTTAATATGGTTTATTTACTTTTATATAAATGTATGATTGCCCTTGCCTTAAGTGATAACTCAGGAAAGCTGTTTAAAAAATAGAATTATTCAAAGCATAAGGATAATTATGATTCTCAACCTCAAGCCACATAATACAGGACTTTTTAAAGTCAAAGTAAAAGTAACCTTGAAAAAGCCTGAGACTACTCAGGTGAAAGCGCTTGGATTTTACTTGAATTTCTGTCTGTTTTATGAATAAAAGAACTATCGTTGTAGCTTTGACCATCTGTGGTTTCTAACGTTGGATTTCTTGGACTTGCAATTTACTGATTTTACTCACATTTCCAACTGCAGCCTGGTTCGAGGGTACACTCTTGGAGTGCAGGACTTATTTTGCTGTCTGAGTCGGGTGGTACTCCTTTTTGTGTCTATTTGCTTTGTTCACCTTTACTGGGTCTCTGTTTTCAAAGTAAAAAAAGTAAACTTTATTGTCATTTAGAACTGCACATGTGTAGCCTAAACAAAATTTCATGCATCAGCTCAATTCTTGAGATTACAAAGGAAAGTGAAACATCACATACAAGTAGAGGAATAAATATAACTAGCAAATACAATACTACTCCCAATACATGCAAGAAAGAGCAGAAATATTTACCAACACTCATATGTGAAAAGAATACCCTCTCCTGAGTTAAATTAGCTACCCTGTTTAAAGTAAAACAAAACGTGCTACAGATTGAAATGCATACATTATTTGTCTAATATTGCACTTGAATGAGTTAAATAATGCTAATAAATAAATACTGCACTTACTTGGAATATATGTAAATAAATAAAATAACAAATAAATAAAAATTGACTTATGTGAGTTCAGAAGTCTCAGTTTCAGGGTAGAAACTGTTACTGAATCTTGTAGTCCTGCAGGGATGCTGCAGTATCTCCTGCCAGATGCTTAAACAGTCCATGCGCAGGATGAGTGTTGTCCTGTATTATTTTGGTGGCCTTTTGGATGCTTCTTGCAGAATAAAGATCTTGTATCAGTGGAAGACTGGAACCTGTTACCTTCTCTGCAACCCTCACCACTCTTTGTAGCACCTTCCTTTCTGTAACCGTGCAACTTCCAAACCCCGCACTGTGAAGCTGCAGAGGAGGATGCTCTCTATTGCACCTCTGCAGAAGGTAGAGAGAATATGAGGAGGAAGCATAGCTTTTTTCAGCCTTCTTAAAAAATGAAGGTGTTGGTGTGCTTTCTTGACCAGCTGGCTGGTGTTTCCCGAGCACAAGAGATCCTGTGGTATGTGTACACCCAGGAATTTCATGCTCTTAACCCTCTCCACACACTCACCATTGATCCTGAACACTGGGTGCTTTGTTCTCCTTTTCATGAAGTCGATGATAATCTCTTTGGTCTTGCTTACATTCAGGTCAAGGTTGTTCCCCTTGCACCAACTGACCAGAGATGCCCTCTCCTCTCTGTATGCCCTTCCATCCTCGTTTGTGATGAGCCCCACAACTGTGATGTCATCAGCAAACTTTATGATATGGTTGGACTTGTGCTTAGCATAGCAGTCTTAGGTCAGGATGGTGAATAACAGTGGGCTGAAAACACATCCCCTTAATCATGAAGCACTTTGATGTGTAAGAACACATCACCTGAACACACCCTCTCTGGTCTCTTAATCAGGAAGTTCAGGATCCAGTTACAGAGATGTTTACTGATTCCTAAATGTGCCAGTTTTCCTATCAGCTGCATTGCTACCACCATATTTAATGCAGAGCTGAAGTCTGTGAACAGCATCCTCACATAGTTGTCTTTGCCCTCTAAATGCTCAAGGGAGATCTGTAGTGCTAATCATTTGGCATCAGCCGTGGATCAGTTAGCTCTGTACACAAACTGCAGAGGGTCATAATTAGAAGGTAGGCATGATGAAAGATGCTTTTTGATCAGCTGCTCAGAAAAATTCATAATAGTGGATGTCAGAGTGACCGATCTGTAGTCATTTGGGCTAGAGGGAATGGTTTTCTTAGGTAGTGGAATGTTGTTAGTTTCCTTGTAGCATGAGGATACTTTTGCCATGGCAAGAGAGGTGTTAAATATTTCCTTGAGGACTGTATCTAGTTGAAAAGCACAGTTTTTTAACACCTTTTCCAGTAAGTTCTCTGGGCCAGCAGCCTTCCTAGGGATCACTCTCCTTAGCTCTCCTTTTACTTGCTCTGTGCTGAGGCTGAGTACTGCATCCTTCTCATCAGTGGGTAGCTGTAGTGCCAATCTGTTGTTTCTTTCCTCAAATCTACCAAAGAAGATGTTCTGCTGTCCTCACACTGAGCTGACCTGATTTTGTAGTCGGTGATCTCTTGTATGCCTTGCCATAGTCTCCTTGCATCCTTCATGTCTTCAAAGTGGCTCTTTACCTTTCTGCCATATTCCCTCTTAGCATCCTTTATACTCCTCCTCAGATTACCTCTTGCTGCACTTGGGGCTGCTTTGTCCTTGCTCAGTAAGCTGTGTTTCTCTCCTTCTGAAGCTTATATACCTTAGGGGTGAGCCATATTTTCTGATTAGCTCTAACAGATCACTATTGGTAATAGGTCTTAGTATTTGTTACCCCATGAACACAGTTTGAAATGTATGCTGTCACTACCTTAGTGTATTCATCAGTGTTCAGATGCTGATTCACTGTGACTGTCTCCTTGAATTTATCCAAGCTGGTTCTTTCAAAGCAGTCTTGGAGGGCCTCCATAGCCCCCTTGGGCCATACCCTGATTTGTTTCTTTGTGAGTTTCTCTCTAACCATTGTAGGTTTGTCAGCTGGCAATAGCAAGATGGTATAATGGTCAGACTTTCCCATTTGTGGAAGTTGAACATCTTTATAAGCTTTCCTTAAGTTTATGTACACCTTGTGCAGGATATTATCACCCCTTGTAGGAACATCCACATACTGATGGTAGTGTAGGAGTACGTCTTTCAGATCTGCTTTATTAAATTCACCAGCTGCCACATGTACAAAGTCAGGATATTTGTTCTGCAGCTCACCCATGTGATTGCATAATTTATTTACAGCCTCAGTGGTACTAGTGCTGGGTGGGATATACACCACTGTTACACTGACCTCAGTCACCTTCCTGGGCAAGTAAAATGGTCTACATTTAATGGATAGAAACTCGTCTCACAGCAGTGTGATAGTATGATTTTCACAGCTGCTGCACCATCTTTTGTTAACATAGATGCAAACTCCACCTCTTCTGGCCTTTCCACAAAGTGTATGTCTTCTGTCTGCACAAAACAGCATAAAATTCTTTAAGTTTACTACATTATCAGGAATCAAACACTGTACCACAGGAAGAAGCTAACTTAGTCTCTGCTCTAACAAATAAAGGTTTAATTAACTAAAATTGTAACACTGAATTTTGGATCTTAATGCTGCCCATTCATGGCTAGACTTGTTTTCATTCTGCAATGTAAAATTAAACTGGATGTATCAGGTGTTCATTAAAAATTACAGCATGCAGTCTGATGGATTCTCAAAATGAAGATGTTCTTCCTGTTTCACTGTTCCAGTTATCACACTTGGGTTATCCTGCCAGGGGTAGCCCTCAGTCGGCCTGAATACCAGAGGCTTAGTATTTCTGCGTCGGTTGCTGTCGCTCCAGGACTGACGTCAGGTCATCACTACGTCGGTTTGTGTCGAATATTGGTAGTGCGAAGAACTTCCTCAGATGCCGGTACCTGCAGCCGACGCCATTACATCGGTCTTGCTGAGGGGCCCGAAGCAGTAGCAGTTTGCATGAGTGCCTGTCGGCCGCCACCTGAGTTTTCATTTCCGAAATTGAAGTTGAAGTCTTATAAAGCTAAGTACTCCATTGAGGATCCTTTTTTCTTGCTCTAACCGCTGTCAGAAAAAGTTAATAATTGTCTCACATGTAGAAAGCAGATTTCCATTCTTACTGCGTTACCTGTTTAGGCCCAGACCATGACGTCCCTCGCTGTCGGTTTTGTGCTTTGTTCAACACCAGAACTATATGTTGTCAGGCCCTTATCGTAGCTAAATACTTTCGCTCTCGATATCCATATTCCAAATGGCTTCAGTAAGCCATCCGTCTACCGATCTTCTGAAAAAACGTAAGGATAAAGACAGAGGCAGACTGCACAGATCCAAAACTGCTGACGATGCTTCCGTTAAGTTAGTCGCCAGTTCGCCGGTACTCAGTGAGGCACTTTCACCGCCTCTGATGCCCGCTTCTATGGATTCATAGGCCGCTACCCGTTCAGAGTCCGGTATGCCAAGAGACTCTTCTTTGACTACGGAACCTGCAGATGTCTGTACCTTGGATGGGTCCAGAGCCGCTGTGCAGGTACCGGCATCTGAGGAAGTTCTTCGCACTACCAATATTCGACACAAACCGATGACTTCTTTCACATCTTCAGTTCTTTTTAAAACTACCAAGTTTCTAAGGCCCAGGGTACGAACTACTCCTAAAAAACTGACGACCCAAGCTGAAGCGCCTGCCATGCCTCAATCTCAGATGCTTAAAATGGCAGAAGACCTTATCATGCTGATTAGGGAAAGCCAGCCTACCCCTGCTAAAAGAAAAAGAGACTTGTCCCCAGCAGCTTTATCTGACCAAGAGTCCGACAACTCTGAGGTTTCTGATTATGAAGACATTCCCTTATCTGCTTATGCGGATTCAGATGCAGAGGAATCCATTCCTTCTACCTCTCTTCCAGAGGATTTTTCTTTTGGTGAAACCCTACATACCTTGAGAGAGCATTTCCATTGGGAATGCCAGGATTATCCTCAGTCCAAAAAGAGACTCAGGGAATTTTTAGATTTACCACAGCACAGACCCTTAGCTATTTCTCCTGTTCTGGATGTTGGGGATGATGTTTTTATGGAATCCAGTTTAACTCCTGATACTCTACCTCCTGCTCCCAGGAAACCTGATAGGTACTACAGAGTACCCGACTCACACAAATTCCTTTTCAAAAATCATACTGCTGACCCAGAGGTCATCTCCCAAGAACCTAAAGGAATAAAAGCAACCACAGCTAAGAATCCCACCCCTTCAGACAGGGATTCCCGAGCTTTAGAAAGATGGGGTAAAAAAGTATACACCTCTACAACTCTTGCTATTAGAGCATTAAATTGTCAGTTCTACATGCTGAAATACCAGCAACATGCTATGGAACTTATTAAACAAAAATTATCTACCTTCCCTGACTGTGCAGAAAATAAAGAATTACAGGAGCTTATGCATTCTGCAAGCCAAGTCAGTAAGCATACCCTGCAATGTGGGTTTGACACCCTAGAAGCATCCTGCAGGGCTGCAGTCACAGGTTCTGTACTTAGAAGGCATACATGGCTTAAGGAACAGATCTTGCCAGACCGTGTCAAATCAAAATTATTGGACGCACCACTGAACAAAGACAATCTGTTGGCACCAAAGCAGAAGAGGTTTTAAAAAAGATGGAAGAAAAAGCTAAGTCTATGCAGACAGTTAAAGACTTTTTGCAAGTCCAGTCTCCAAGATTCAGTAGGCATTGCCCCTCAAAACATTGGTCCTGTCCAGCCCCCTCTAGGCCGCCTCAGACTAGACCTAAGGGAAGCATCCCCACAGTCCCAGGGGAATGCAGAAATCTAAGCAATGGAGTACCTCCACTTCTAAAACAGGGAGTGCTAAGCCATCCCCTTATGGAAAGAATTCACAATGACTTCTCAACTCCACCTCCCACCACTGCCCATCTGCTTGTGCCCCTAGGAGGAAAACTTGCCTCCCATGCAAAAAACTGGGCCTCCATCACCAATGATTGATGGGTCCTCAACATAGTGTCCCAGGGGTTCAGATTTTATTTCCACATGCTGCCAACCCCATAAGGGTTCACAATCTTCCTCCAAACCAGTGGGCAGAGGCACAAAACCAGATTCATTCCCTGCTCTCCATAAGGGCAATTTAGCCTGTTCTTGCAGATCAGATAGGCCAAGGTTTCTATTCCAGACTTTTTCTGGTGCCCAGAAAAGAGGGCACCTGGTGCCCAATCTTAGGTTTATCCATTCTAAACACCTTCCTGATGGTACCAAAATTCAAAATGCTCACTCTCCAGCAGCATCTTCCTGTGCTGTCCAAAGATGCCTGGTTAGCCACCCTAAACCTAAAAGAGGCCTATCTGCACATCCCAATCAGAGACTCTTGCAGGAAATCTCTATGTTTCAGGACAGGATCTATGCATTATCAGTTATCTGCACTTCCCTTTGGCTTATCCACTGCTCCCAGAGTTTTCACAAAATGCCTGGCTCCAGCCATTGCTTTTTGCAGACAAAGAAATATTCAAATTTACCCCTACTTGGATGACTGCCTTATTCAGGCAGACAGTCAGGAAAAGCTGTTGCAGCACCTGACATTTGTAAAGGACCTACTAACCTCACTGGGGTACACTATAAACAAAAAGAAATCCAAACTAGTCCCCAGTCAAAAAATTGTATTCCTTGGAGCAAGCCTGGACACAGCATCCCAGATGGCATTCCTTACTTCAGAAAAACAAGCCTATTTGACAGCCCACTTCTCTCAACTGGCCACCAGAACCCAGTTATCCACAAGGAAAATCATGCAAGCTCTAGGGTTCATGGCCTCCTGCATTCTACTAATTCCATATGCCAGACTGCATATGAGGAAACTTCAGTGGTACTTAAAAAGCCTTTGTTGTCAACATTCTCAGGACCTGGAAAGTATTATACCTATGATACCTTGTCTAAGGAAAGATTTTCTTTGGTGGGCAGCAGCATGCAGCCACAACAAGGGACTTCCCTTTTCACAACCCCATGCCACCCAGACCCTAACCACAGATGCATCAGACTATGCCTGGGGTGCACACCTGGACGGCAGGTGCATTCAGGGCCACTGGAGCCCAAATCAAATTCATCTGCAAATCAACCAAAAAGAAATGCTAGCTGTTCAGCATGCTATGACAGCTTTCAGACCCCTACTCTCTCCGGGGCCTCTACTAATCAAAACCGATGACACCACAGTGATGTGGTACATCAACAAGCAGGGGAGTAACCCACTCTTACCCACTCTGCAGGCTAGCCATGACCCTTTGGAACATGGCCTCAGCCATGCATATTCACCTGCTAGCACAATTCCTGCCAGGCAACCAAAATTCTCTTGCAGGTAACTTAAGCAGAAATCTCCTAGACCCACACGAGTGGCAATTAAACCACAACACCTTCAGCCTTGTAACCGAGAAATGGGGAACCCCAAAGTTGGACCTATTTGCCTCCCCCAACAACCACCAGCTCAGCAAATTCTGTACCAGGGAAGCTCGCAGCAAGGCCTGGAAAGTGGATGCCCTATCCTTCCAATGGGTAAACCTCTCGACTATGCATTTCCCCATCTACCACTTCTTACAAGGGTATTACTCAAAATAAGGGAGGAAAGACCAAGGGCAATCCTGATTGCCCCAGAATGGCCATGCCAACACTGGTACCCAGTACTGCGCAGTCTGTCACCGTTGCCTCCATGACACCTCCCTCAGATTCCAAATCTCCTGACTCAGCAAGAGAGAGAGTTCTTGCATCCACAATTGCAGACCCTGAACCTAGTAGCCTGGCTTATTCCTTGACTTCTCCTCCAGTGCCAGCCTAAGCAAGCAGGTCCTGGATATTATACATAAGGCCAGATGACCCAGCACTAGAAAATCCTATGCTAACAAGTGGAAATGGTATTGTTCCTGGATCCAGGCTAAAGGAACTGACCCAGCACAACCCTCCTTACCTCTCATCCTGGATTACCTCGCAGACCTACTCCACATAGGCCTATCTTTCTCTTCCATTAAAATCCATGCCTCTGCCGAGCCACCTCTCTTTTCACACCCTCTCATCAAGCAGTTCCTTAGAGGAGCTAACAACTTAAGGCCACCTAGAAGAGCCCCTACACCTGCTTGTGACCTTAACTTTGAGTTGGAAAAGCTTACGCTTCCCACTTTGAGCCTGCAGCTTCAGCAGAGTTAAAATTCCTCTCTTGGAAAACAGCCTTGCTACTGGCTATCACTTGAGCTAGAAGAGTGTCTGAGCTACAAGCATTTATGGCTGTGGAACCCTTCATCATTTTTCATTCTGACAGGGTCTCCCTCAGGACTAACCCAACTTTTATGCCTAAAGTGGTGTCCAGTGTGGCTCTCAACCAATCTATTCATTTGCCCACCTTTTTCCCTAAACCTCAAAATAAGGGGGAAAGAATCCTGCACTCTTTAGATGTGTGCAGACAGCTCAGATTCTACCTGGATAGGACTAAGCCCTTTAGGAAATCTGACCAGTTACTAGTCAGCTTTGCACCAGGGGCAGAGGGCAAGGACATATCAGAACAAACCATTTCCAAATGGATAGCACACTGTATCCATTTCTGTTACAAACACCACAGGAAACCACCCCCACAGGGGGTCAGAACACATTCCACTAAGGCAACTTCAACTTCTGCAACCTTTCTCAGAGGGGTCCCTACCATGGACATCCTGGAAGCTGCAACATGGAGTTCTGTTCATACCTTCACCAAGCATTACCACCTGCCTATCTTTTCCAAATCCAGGGCAGGCTTTGCAACCACAGTCCTAGCCAGCCCCAACTCTTCTTGACTGCCACCACCCGTTCTTCAGCTTTGGGAATCAACCCATGTGTGATGACTGCAACAGTGAAACATGAAGAACATAGTACAATTGTGTACACTTACCATAAATGTAGATGTTTGAGTGTATTCACTGTTGCAGTCCTGGTTTCCCACCCTCCAGCCCATTTCTCTCTTTTTCTCTCTCTCTCTCTCTCTTCCTCAATCTTACAGGGCTATTGGCATTTACTTTCTACTGGTGGTATTATTCCACCATATCCTAGCTCCCTATTTGTGGGCTCCTGAGGTTTTGGGGCAAAAAAAGCTGATGTAATGGCATCAGCTGCCTGTTATTATACTACTGACGACCTGATGTCCTGGAGCGACAGCAACTGACGCAGAAGTACTAAACCTCTGGTATTCGGGCCGACTGAAGGATAACCCAAATGCGATGACTGCAACAGTGAATACACTCAAACATCTACATTTATGGTAAGTGTAAACAACTGTATATGGCTAGTGCATTCTTGAATTTTATTTAACTGCAGCTTTCCTCTGTTCTTATAAGCACATATTAGTGGTTGACTTCTGTAATTATTACTATACACAAGGGTGAGTTAAAAGTAGTATTGGGCAGTTGCTGTCCTGTTACTCATACAGGAGTGCTTGGAAAGTGTTGCCAACAATGTATATTGTAACTTGTAAATAATGTTGCCTTGTATTGGAGTAAATTATGACCCTTAAATGCTGCTGTAAAAAGGATTGATTCCCAGTCATAATATGACAAGATCCCTTACAGCTGGGTTGCTGTTGCATGATATTTGAAGCTCAGGTATACCAGTTTTACTTGTTGTAGGTTTACCAATGAGAGTATCTTTTTTCACTGAAGAGGTGATGTAACCTCATTGTCATCTATTATACTCATGTAGCAGAAGTGCTGGGCTAGATGCTTTAGTTGTTATTCAGCATTCTAGCTAGCACACTGATCAACAGCCAAGCACACAGTGTCTTTGTACTTACTAAGATAAAGAGTAAAAAGCACTAGTCACAATAAAGAATTAAACTGTATTTATGCTACTGTTCCAGTCACTGGCACTGAATGTTTTCTATGGACTAAAGCCTTAGCTTTTTATAATAAAAATAGCAAAGTATATGTTATTTGTTACTGCTACATGTAACATAGATCTTGTCAAGCTCATACAGGAGCAAAAAAAAAATCATCTTTTGTTTTAACTTAATAAATCCTGGTTTAAGTAAGCAGTACCAGATTGATTCATATTTTCTTATTTTTAATAAGAATGCAAAGTGATCAATGAGATGGATCTTGCATAAGATTTGACAATGGGCTATATTAATAATTTGAATGTTGGTATTGAGTAATTCTTCCTGTACAATGTTTTCCTTTTTCATGTTTTGTTCTTCCTTAAGGAAAGTGTTCACTTTCTTAAGGCTGTAAAACTGCTTTCTTTTATTAGATTACATTTTTCACTTAAAGTACTTGTCTTTACTTACTCATGGTAATTAATTTTATTCCTTCATTGATAAATATTTGTAACAGTCTTGGTGTTAATATGTATGCAACAGCCTGGATATGGGACTTTGTCATTTGGCTCAGAATAACATAACTAAAAGTACACATGACCAAAAAGACATCCACAAGTGATAACATACTGTTTTTCTGGAAGGGGTATAATCAACTCCTGGTTTATTTCACCTCTAGGAGATAAAACAGGAACTCCCTCGCTTAAAGATTTATCAGCTCTGTTTTTCAGCTGTGATATAATTTTGGACAAGTGTTTCTAGCTAAGCAACCAACTTGTCTGTATATCACAGAGGTCAAGGGGAGCACAATTGTAAATCTACTTAAATTGCTATTATTCTGATGGTCTCTCTAGTTATTTAAGAAATCCACATGGATTTAGAACTGGAGCCCAATCTTTTCAATATGTTGTTGTGGTTACTAATTTAATTTGCAGTGTGGGTCAAAATTATTATTATTTTCTCTTTTTTTGTAATTTACACTTACAAAAACAGCATACCATTTTACCAGCACTTGACATATGATGTACTAGGCTATGTACGATATAGGCTATAATTTAATACAGGTAACTCTTTAGTTCTTTATTTTACACAAGAGCACAAGAAATCTGGACAAAGCCAACAATAATGGTGGAAGAAAGGCTCAAAGTTCAGGACAAATAAAAAAAATGGATTTTATAAACTTAGAAAGTTGCTAAAATAACAGGTTTTGTATTACCATGTATTTTCTGAAGGATTTAAGTCTGAAACTTAAATGTCTCTCATTGTTTAGTGAATTCAGTTCTCAGTAATTTGTCAGAAAACCACAAATGTTATGAGGAATAGACCAAAAATGTAAGGCAAATATCTAGACATTCTGTGAACATCTGGACAGTCGAGAGGTATGGCTAGAACTGCTCTGACATTTTGTAATTAACTATTATCTCTGAATTTTCTTTATGTAGTTCAAATGAAATATTACAATGGCTATGTAATAGTCCATGTAAGAAACTTATGCAGTACACAGTTTGTCTCTGTTCATTATATTACTGATAAAAACTGTGAAGAAAAATGTAATGCCTGAACACAAGATTATCATAGTTCCATCATCATAAGGGCTGTGTCGCATAGTGTGTTCCATTATGAGTAGAATTGTGGAGAATGCAGAGGGAATCCCTCTGCATTTAGACAATTTGTTCCATCATTAGAAAGGTCTGTGGAGAGTGTTGTCATGTACTGCATGTCCCACAATCTGTTCCATCATAAGTAAGGACAGTGAAGACTGCAGAGATATTTATTTATTTATTTGTCATTTGTTATCCAGGTTAATCCAGCTGAGCCATTGGCCCATTTTCAGTGGAGATCCGAGGAGAAAAAGATATCACTCTGCATCTAGACAGTGTGCTCCATCGTCAGTAAAAATTATGAAAAGCACAAAGTGATCATTGTGCATGTGCCACAGCATGTTTTGTCATCAGTAAGGACTGTGGAGAGTCCTATCCTTTCATATTACTTGTCTCATACTGTGTTCCACCATCAGTAAAGACTGTGGAGAATGCCATCTTATCACACTGCATATCCCAATGTGTGTTCCATCATCAAGAGTATTTTTAGGTTATGGAGTAATAGTTTGGGTACTTTTTTAGCAGTGGAGTGTAGGATTTTGTATTTGGTGTAGGATAGTAATGTATGTTTTAATAAAATCTAACAAGTAGGATTTTCTCTGTGCTGAAGAGCGAAATTGAATCTGTGGACAAGAGTTAGTAGGTTTTTGTGGAGGACTTGGTTTGAGTGTAGGTAGGGCATGATTGATAAGTAGTTAGATAACTTGGCTTAGGGTGGCTGTAGTTCCTGTTAGGGAAAGTAGATGTATGTGCATGTTGAGAAGTGTGAAAATAGTTGTATAGAAAAGAATAGAGAGGAAATGAGAGAAAGAAAACTGCAAAAATATTGGGATGCACCTGTTGGGTAGGGGTTGATAAGAGAAGGATGGGAAAAAGATTGTTGTTTTCTGATTTGTAATTAATTGGTTGGTTTTATTGGCAGATATGGGTAGTAAAGAGTCAGGTGATATGTCTTGCCAGTAGAGTTTATGATATGGGAGTGTGTAGGTTAGGTGATATGCTTTGGTTCATAGGTTTGTACTAGGCCAATGACCCTGGAGCCTTTACAAGCCTAGCCCATAGAAGTGCCCATTAGTTCCCGGTGCCTCTATCAAATAGAGCCACTGGATTGATCCCTGGAGTGAACTTTCTATTTCCCATCCACTCATCAAAATTTGTTTTGAAAAGGGCCAATGAGGTACTCTGCTTGACATGTATGGGAAGTCTATTCCAGAGCATGGGCAGTCTCTGGGTTATGAACCTGTCCCTCCAGCATGTTCTGTTGATTGTGATAATGAGGTTGAGGTCCCTGGAGCATGTGGTGTGGGATTGGGATTTCTTTAGGTGTGACATTTCTAACAGGGCTGGATCAGACATGACTTTGCAAGTCAAGCAGAGATCGCCTCTTAATAGACTATATCAGACAGACAAAAGCTGGAGTTTTTTTTTAGTCTGTCCATGTAGGGCATGTGTTTAAGGCCTAGGATCCTCTTCATGTGGTACTTTTGTGGCCTTTCCAGCTGTTGCAGGTGTTTAGTGAGGAACATGCCAAATAGGACATTATACTCGACGATTGGTCTAATGAGGGAAGAGTAGAGAGAGAGAGATGATGATCTCTTTCTTCCTGAATGCAAAACCCTTAGTAATGAGATGTGCCACATAGAAGGACTTTCTGACCACAGTGGCAATGTGGTCAAAGGAGAGGTTGTTGTCAACCTGTGTCCCCAGATCTCTTATAACACCTTCAGTGTTCAGTGGGCTACCATCAATGTGGCAATTAGTGGGAACTGAGTTTTTCCCAAAGGGACTGATGACACATTTTTTGGCATTAAGCTTAAGGCCATGGTTTCGACACCAGTCGTTGGTCTCAGTGAGGCCTTTCTGTAGGATGCCTACATCACTTGGGGAGTTAATAATGGCTCCCAGCTTGCAATCGTCAGCGAACTTGGTCAGCCAGACTCCCTCCGTGTTGGCCTGGACTTCTGAGAAGTAGATGCCAAACAGGAGAGGACCCAGGACCAATCCCTGTGGTACTCACTCATGACTGTTCGGCAGTCTGACTTGGAGTCTGCTACTTTCACACTGTGTGTTCTATCTGTGAGCCAATTTGTAACCCACCTAGTGATATAGGGGTTGATGCCGAGTTTTGTGAGTCTATCAATAATTCTTGAGTGAGGAATTGTATGAAAGGACTTGGCCAGATCAAGGTAGGCTGTATGAACTGCCTTGCCCTCATCCATAGCTCTGGTAACTGACTCAAAGAAGTCAGCTAGGTTGAGCAGGCATGATCTACCCTTTACAAAACCAAATGCGTGGGATCCAGAGTTTGGAGATTCCCTATATCCTTGTTAATTAGGCCCATGATGATGTGCTCCATAGTCTTATATACCAGACTCATTAGGCTAATGGGGCGATAATTCCCAGGTCTGTAGTCACTCCCTCTTTATGGAGAGGGATAACTGTAGCAGTGCGCCATTCTGTAGGGACAAAGTCTGAGGTAAGGCTGTGATTGAGCAGGGCACACAGATGTGGTGCCAGTTCACTTTGTAGTTCATGTAGAACACAAGCAGGGATATTGTTGAGTCCCATGGAAGCTGTATTCTTGGCCTTTGATAATGCAGCTTTAACCTGTGCTGCAGTAATGCTGGGTGCCTGGCATTCTTCCAGTATTGTGATTGGTTGTTTAGGGGGGAATAGAGGGGTAAAGTTGGCAGTGAATCTGTTGGCCAGTATGTTGGCAATATCTGTTGGCTCAGTATAGGAGGCACCATTGTGCAGTAACTCAGAGCAAATCTGGGTATTGCCATGGAGATTCTTGATATAACTGTAGAAGGCTTTGTGGTTGCTTTTAGTGTCTGCCACAATTCTGCCTTCATAGCTAGCTTTAGAGGTTTTGATGAGAGATCTCAACTTTTTGTTGAGGTTAATAAGAGAGTTTTTCTAGTCTTGGGACTTCAACTTTTTCTGCAACAGTTTCTTCCTTCTGTTGTAGAGTTTGTTAATGGCAGGGGACCACCAGAATGGCTTCCTTTTTCTGGAGGAGAGCTTCTTGGTTCTGTTGGGTATGGCTAGTTCCATGCATTTATGTACGTGTCCATACAGTCCACTGCTGTATGATTCAGTGGTCATGCACCGATTTTCCATTTGCATTGGTGCCGTGAAGTTAGCCACCTCTGTTTTTAGGAGCCCAAAGTCAGCTTTGGAGAAGTTTTTCATTGTGGTTACCTTTGCTGGTGGTGTGGATTTCAACGGTAATTAGTTTGTGGTCGGATCTAACCAGGGAGGAATTGATTATTGGTGTTGAGCAATGGTTGCCCATGTTAGTAATAACCAGGTCAAGGATGTTGCTTCCTCTAGTGGGGGTAAGAATGAGCTGGTCCAACGCATTGGAATTAATGTATTCTAGGAAGCGTTGGGCAAGTGTATTGGTGCATGAGTAGTTCTCCCATTTGATGGAGGGGTAGTTGAAGTCATCCAGTATGAGAGTGTTGGGTTGGACCCTAATAGTTTCCAGGGTGCTTAGGAATGTGGAATGAAAGGCTTGGGACATGGTTGGGGACCTGTAGTAGGCTGCAACCTGAATCGCAGTCTTACACACTGTTAGTTGTACCTGAAGTATCTCCGATGCGTTATGCTGGGCTGCTAGTCTGGAGGTGTGCATATCCTTTATGAATATGGAGACGCATATCCTTTATGAATATGGAGATGCCACCACCTTTGGAGCTTTGGTCCATTTCTTTGGCCAGCAAATTTAATGATGTGGGGTAAGTGGTAATTTCGGTAGGGTGGGGAGGGTAGCAAAGCCACTCATAGCCTCTGGAGAAAATAGTCAAGACCTGAGCTATGGTAATGTACAAAAACTATTTATTCAGCAGCAGTGTAAACAAGAGTCTAATGTTAAATATTTTTTTTTTATTCTTTGGACTGAAATCATTTTGAAAGTGAGGGTTGCAATTAATCAATGTGTTTGTGCACAGGAATGAACTAACAGTTATATACATCCACAACAACATTTACAGTCAACTTTTTTTGTTTAGATTGCATTCAAAAAAAGATAAAAAAATGAATAAGTAGAATATCAGCAGCATAAAGACAAATGGAAAATAGAAACACTGGACCAGATTCCAAAACAGTTGCTCTCAGTGTAAGTCTGTCCTCATTCTAAATGATCTGCTACAAGTGCAAATGACTTACTTAAGCTTAAGGCATATCAGTAAACAGGCTTACATTAGGGTCCAGATTCCAAAAGACCTGCTGTTGGCCTGCTGTCAATGTAACTGGTCACTTAACACTGAAAGCAAGTCTTTTGAAATCTGGCCTATTAGCTGCCTTTATCCAGATTGTCAGCATTAGCTAGCTGAAAGTGTTCAGAAAATGGATGTTATGATTGTTGTCTATCTAATCCAAGCTGCTTACAGAGTTTAAAAGATCACTTTATATGGGTATAGCCACTTTCAAATTAGATCACTCATCTGCAAAGTCACAGCACTTAAAGGGGAAATTACTCAAACTTAGAGTTAGAAAAGTACAAGGTTTCATAGGCACAATTTCACTATGGTATTATGTAATGGGATGTCCTGTACAGAGGAAAGCCAGCAGATAGTTATTTAGAAAAGCCTAACAGCTGCTTTAGAAAATAACAACTGCTAAAGAATAAAATTAAAGAACAAAAAAAACCCTAAAGCTGCTTTAAGTATGACTTGCAGTTTTTCTGCAGTTGGATTAGGTTTGCTAGTAGAATGGCTAGAGAACTGCAGTCAGTGGACTTAATTTTATTGCAAGAAGTCAGGCATCCATTTGAAAAGATTAATAGGGACTGGAGCTCATACTTTTCAAGATGGTGACCTCCAGAAGTAACGCAGATGGTTTAACTTTTTTTATTGTGCCCTGAAACAGCAAACTCTCAAGCTTTTTGGCATAAAAAACATTTAGTAACATACAACTCTTTCTGATAGTATGTTGAGCAGCATCAGAAAAACAACTAAACATGTAACAGGGAATAGCACATCCACCAGATATATGCAGATATAGTATGGATTTCTTGCATGTAACTAAGAGTAGAACTAGTTTAAATGTTAACAGTACAAAAAAGTAGGTAACATAAGACACAGTAAGGTTATTGCAGCTGTGAGCAGTTCAGGTAAAAAAAAAACAGTTTATAGTATTGTAATGTGTGTGAGACAAAAAAAAACAATTTCAACAATAAACAGGTTGGCACATATAAAAGTGCTGCAAGCAGAAAAACAGTATGCAGTGGGAAGGATATTGGTAATGAGGACAGTTTACATCAGATATAAAATAGTTCATTGCAAATTGGATTCATGTAACACAAAGTAAAGGCAGATTAAGTAATAAACAGGTTTGCACATCTAGGAGTGGTACAATTAGAAACAATATACAATCAGAAGTAGGTCAGAAAATTATATGTTAAAACATTACATAAAACTAAGGAGGTTAGGTTAACCTGCCTTGTGCAACTGGATTCCTGGAAGGAGGCACCAGAAGGACTTGGCATTTGAAGCCCATTCTGCTCTTGGACTAAAAACAAAAATGTAATGTCTAGTAAATGTATGACCAGCATTGTAGGTCACAGATGAACAAATGTCCTGGAAGGAGACCATTCTAAATGCAGCACTGGATGTGGCTAGTTCCATGACAGAATCTACTTTCAAAGGCCCTGTAAAGTTTAAGCATTTAGTACTTACAGTAAGTCTTGATCCTCAGGGGTAATGGATCCAAGCTGTCTTATTGTCAGAAGAAAAAATTCAAGCGAGTCACATCTGCCTCAGGTGATGAAAATTTCCTTTATTTGCAGCTAACCAGATTACAGCAACATGTTGGCCAAGATGATCTCAATCTGATCAGTTTGGTTACTGACATCAACTTTTATACTTTCCTGTTACTAGCCAAAATAGCTTTTGTTACATTTCTAACAATTGACAGTTGGCTATGAAAAACATCTAGGATCACAATTTACCTCAGAAAAGAATGCTTTACCTCAAAACCACAGCTAGTGTAGAATGTTTACCTCAAAACCACAGTTAGTACAGAATACTTAGTTCAACAGTGGTAGCTGGAATTTTCCAGAGCCTGCCTCAGTAAATTAACTCTTATTCAGAAGTGTAGAAAACAGATGTTATTCAAGTTCATAAGCAAACTACATCTATCATAGGTAAAGCCCATCTTTAATAAACATGGTTCAATGACCTTTTCTTACCAACACTTCAGCAAATAGCATATTCATTTTGCTAGATGGGAGAAAGAGACAAATAATAATGTGTTTTAAAACTTTTTCTCTTAACATTTCCCCCCTCAAAACACTTTTGTCTTTTTTATTTCAGCAATATATGGTAAAAACTAAGTTTTTCTTTGCATTCCTTACTTCATTTGCAAGACAAACTTTTAAACTTCAAAACATTTGCAAAAGTCACATTTCAATGTATTCACTTTCACCAGTCTGTTGCAACTGCTGGTACATCGTCTTCGTAACAGCAGTATCAACCAGTCTTTGTAGAAGACCTCTGATACAGGGTATACAACAGCAACCACATACCACCACGATAGCCCAGCGACTCCGACGGACACCAGGAAACTGCTGATGAGATGACTCCATTTTCCAAACCACGCTCGTAGAAAGTCTGTAAAGGGATTACTTACCCCAGAGTTCTCTGCCAATTCTTCAGATAACATCTCCAAACTTTCAAAGCTCGAGTGATGCTCCCATCAGGGGCAGTGTTATTCGGAATATATGTACAACAGAAAGTCCCAAACATTTTACAAACTCCTCCTTCTTTGGCCAGGAGCATATCCAACGCAATTCGATTCTGCCATGCCACCTGCGAAGTGGCCTCCAGTTGTTCAGCAATACCTTTTAATGCATCTTTGGTATAGTTCACAAAACGCTGCTGGTTATAGTAAATGTAGTTGATCCAGTCCACATTCTTATTGGGTTGAATCCAGACAAAGATGGATGCAAAACCAGCCGCTATTTGGTTTATTGCTTTGTATTCATCAGGCACGCCTCTTGGTACGCCAATGCTATTGATGTAGACACTGCTATCGAAGGATTGCTTCGGTGCCTCTATTTTTCTCTTATTCAACCACCTCTGCTTTATTTCAGGTTCTCTTACAAAATTGCTTGCTGGAACTGGGAAAATGTAGAATGGCAGAATTAACTTTACAAGTGCACAAGTTCCCTTCCAGGGAATCGTAAGCCTTGATCTGAGTTTGTTGTCTCCACATAACCACCATACGTCTGCTAAACTATGAGTTTGGTTCTCCAGAAATGGATTCTCATTGCCATTCACAGTAACATTGCAATAGTTCTGTCCCATGTTGCCATAATTCTTTCCTGTGCCATCTCTGGAAATGCACATATACGAACCTGGATAGGAAATCGCTGTAGGCGGTTTCTCAACTTTGCTTATGACTGGAAAACGCTGGGTTTCATTTTTGCATTTATCTTCAGTTTTGTTGAAGAATAACTTTAACAGACACGTCAGATTACCTTCAGCTTGCATCAATGGGACTGTCGCTAGTTGCTGTTTACCTTCAGCACAAGAAACACAGTTCTCACAATGTGCCTCTCGGGTACTATATCTAACCCAAGATAACCATTCATTATGGTGTACGAATCCTGTCTCGAGTAACAATTGTTCTTCTTCTGTGAAGGCAAAATCTGCTTTACTTGTAGCATTTTTAAGGCTTTGCACTTTAAGTTGGAGGGTCCCCAAAGGATCAGTTTCAATGGGAAGAGACACTCCGATTCCATAAACTCCTGAATCACTTTCTTGTGGTGACACGATGGTTATAGTAATTACTTCAGTACTTTGGAAATGCGCTTGCCCTCTGAAGGTGTCAACTCAATAAAGTCCATACAGAGTGTGTGAAATGGATATGGAGGGGTAGGGAATGCCTGCTGAGATTTTTTAACTCCCCCATGAGCATGATACTTTGCACATAATAAACAAGATAAACAGACTTGCTTTGCATAAGTTGAAAATCCTTTACACCAAAACACCTTAGACACTGTTTGAACCATTGTCTGTACTCCTGCATGGGCAGGTCCATGGCTACCCAATGCAGCATACCTAAAAAGATTTGAGGGTAATACCATTTTGCCATCTGATGCCCTATACAACCCATCCTGTTGAGTGATACCATATTTCACCCAACGGCATTTTCCTTTCTGTGTTTTCAATGTTTGCATTACTTTTAGTGTCTCTAAGTCTAAGAGGTGTCCGGGCTCTAAATCATTGTCATGTAAAAGCAAATCATTTTCTTGAGCTGCCTTTTTTGCAGCCATATCAGCAAGGGCATTTCCCCTGGAGACAGGATCTTTTCTATTGGTATGTGCGGAACATTTACATATCGCTATCTGGAGTGGTAATTGCACTGCATCTAACAACTGTAAAATTAAATCTCTGTGATTTATTGGTTTGCCTGTCGCAGTAACCATTCCCCTATTCTTCCATTGTTGGGTGAAAACATGCACAGTGGAGAAAGCATATTGACTATCTGTATAAATTGTCACTTTTTTACCCTCCCCTAAGGTACAAGCTTGAGTCAAAGCCACTAACTCAGCTGCTTGGGCAGAATAAATGTTTGACAATCCTTTTGCTTCCAAACTTCAGTTTCTGTGGTGACTGC
Organism: Protopterus annectens; assembly: GCF_019279795.1. Classification (NCBI taxonomy): domain Eukaryota; kingdom Metazoa; phylum Chordata; order Ceratodontiformes; family Protopteridae; genus Protopterus; species Protopterus annectens. Next base: position 782,149,127 of record NC_056746.1, on the reverse strand, counting down.
ATACCCTACTAGTGTTTTTCCTACAGTGTCCTTCTTTGCTGATACGTCTACAAACAAAATGAGATCAGAATCTACCAACGGAATATCCGTTAAATCTGGTCGGGGAAGTACTTTGTCATGAATGCTCTCTAAACAAACGTGTGGAGTACCTTCTTCTGGAGTCGGCAAAAGTGCCGCCGGATTAAGAGTAGTACATCTTTCTATGGTCATATGTGGCTGTGTCAGCAGCATTGTCATACACGACAAATGTCGACTGGGAGATAAAAAGGTTATTTTATCTTGCAAAAGTATAGTAGCTACTGAATGTGGAACTCGCAATTTTAATGGGTGAAACAAAACTAATGATGCTGAGGCTTGCACTGCCATGGCGGCTGCCACTACAGCTTGAACACAATGCGGCAATGCCCTTGCAACAGGATCTAATCTGGAGGAATCAAAAGCTATCGGTCTCTGTTTATCCCCATGTACTTGTACTAGAACCGAAGTCATATATCCCCCCTTACAATCAACCATTTGTACAAACTGCTTAGCATAGTTCGGAAAACCCAAAACAGAGGATCCTGCTACCAATTGCTTAATTCTATTAAATGCTTGTATTGCCTTATCTGTCCACTGTATATTACTTTTAGCTGCCACGGGAGTGTCATAGATCAGTGCGGTCAATGGCCCTACTTCTTCAGCATAATTAGGAATCCAACTTCTACAAAAATTAGTCACACCTAAAAACGACATCATCTCCCGCTTAGTCGTAGGCATAGGTGCTTCAAGAATTGCTTGTTTTCTTTTATTTTCCAATTGTCTACTTTCCTGCGAGATTAAATAACCCAAGTACTTTACTTGTGCTTTCCACAACTGTAACTTTTCTTTATTTACTTTATGTCCTTGCTCAGCTAAAAAACTAAGAAGGGCTAGGGTATCCGTTTTACAACTTTCCTGCGTAGGTGAGGCCAATAAAATATCATCTACGTACAACAGAACCTGGCTTCCCTCTGGGGGAACAAACTAAGCTAAATTCGCAGCCATTTCTTGTGCGAATATTGTCGGACTCTCACAATAACCCTGTGGCAATCTGGTGTATGTGTATCTTTTACCTTGGAAAGTGAATGCAAACCAAAATCTACTCTCCTTGTGTAGTGGTATGGAGAAAAAGGCATTGCTTATATATATGACAGAAAAATATCTGTGCTGAGGTAGTAAATCATTAAGTAATGTGTAGGGGTCAGGGACCACTGGTGCTCTTGGGATCACAGCTGAATTAACTGCTTGTAAATCCTGAACCAACCTCCATGACCCATCCAGTTTCTTTACAGGAAACAACAGAGTATTGCAGGGTGAATCTGGGCATTCAACAAGAATTCCTACCTGTTTTAGCTGTTCAATAACTGGTTTAATTCCTTCCTCTGCTTGCTTACTTAGTGGATATTGGTGCTTACCTAAAACCTGACTTTGCAGTTATACAAACTTCACCTGCTGTTTTCATTAATCCTACATCTCCCTTCCCTTTTGACCATAAATCTACAGGCAAGGCACTTAACGCACTATCTTCCTCTTGAGTTAGGAGGATTTGTCATGCCATTTCTGTTTTGTCATCCCTGAGGTGCACATTTGGTCGTGCCCAAGTCACCCAATTTAATCTTTGTACCTGGATCTGTTGATCTTTCAACTGACTTTCAGACATTATGTTCCAAATCGTTACCTTTTTCGCCAAATCTACCCAATATGTCCCCACTGCTTTAGTAACTGAGATATGTGGGCTATAACTTAAGCGATATAAAGAACTTATTTCCTTAGTCAAAGTACAGGTTACTACTGTATTACCTTGCGTATCCCAAAACATATCATTCAAAATTATCCTTGCACACTTGTGCTTAAAGAATTCTTTTTCAAATTCTTTATCCGGACCAGGGGTCTTATAGAACATTGTACAATGTAAGTGCCAAGAACTCATGTGACCCGCTCCTAGATTTACTTAGAGCTAGATTGATCAACTCTGTATCAACCCTCCCCGGGCCATCTGAAATCAAGTCTAGACTATACCAGTAAAACAAGTCTTGTACTCCCTGTACTACTAAGCCATCCGCTAACCTTTTTGCCTCAATACCTTTAGGTGTGGGAATTGCCGCTATTCCAAACACATGCATCAAATCTCTTCCCAGCAAATTAACTGGACAAACTTTTGATAGAATCACCCTAAACCTAACAGTTTGGTTTGTTTGCGGATCTGTGAACAGGTAGAGGATGAGACAGTGGTTCCTTATAAATTTTCCCGTTTGCCGCTTTTACAAGGACAAACTCATCTGTTTCGCAGTTCGGAGGCAGAACTGCTGGACCCAAAAGTGTATGCGATGCACCTGAATCACATAAAAACTCCACTTTTTGTCCCTCAACCAAAAAACTCTATCATGGGTTTCTGATCTAGATGCACAGCAATACCCAAATTTGCCAGGTTTATGACTTCACAGTCACAATCCAGCCCTTCCATTAGAGTGTTTCTGACATTCATCGTAGAGAGTGTCTGCCTCTTCACTATCCCCATAATGAAGATGGCGCCTTTCTTTACTATCATATAGTCATGCAGAGCCCTTGTTCGTAAGCTGTGGGGGATGTTGCCACTCTTCATAGTCGGCAGCAAAGTGCCCACGTCTACCGCATTTAAAACATTCTCCACGTTTTAACCTTTCCCTATAGGCTGACTCTCCACCCGGTTCATTTAACGTTTCCCAATGCGGGCCCCCATGTTTTTTTTTACGCCACCACGGCGCCCTTGCCCCCTTTGGTCCTGTACTAAGAATATCCCACCATCATCCCCTACTGCTAACACTTGTACTTTCTTTTTCTTTTTTAGATTAAAATGTCACTCAGCATGTCGTGCATATTCAAACAATGGTTGCAGTCTACATGTTCTATGATCTACCATGTGCTTAGTAATAAAACTACTTATCGGAGCCTTACAACCTTTAAGAAAAGCATTCTTTAATTGCTGTTCATATGAACTATCATTAGTCTGATCCTGCGGAATCATCATTCCACAATGGTTATTGAACACTTCTGTCAGTCTTACAATATAGTGATCTACAGATTCATCATCATTTTGAATGCACTGATTTATTACTGTCCAGTCTGCTCTTGGACGCCACTTATCAGAAATTCTCTTTAACAGATCAGTGACTCGTGTGTCTAACACCCCAGAATTATGCTTTAATGTAGTGCCGTCATCTGCCTTACATATATCCAAGTACCACGAACTAAGTGCCAATCTGGACCTAAGATTTGTCGCACTACTTGTTCTACTTCTAAACAATTTAGATGATAACTTAAACGCATACCAACTATGTCCTCGGAAAACTTTTGAAAATTAACCTTGGGATGAGGAATACCATCCGTAGCTCGTTTTATATCCTCTCTAGCCCAGGGACGATAAACTAAAATAGTTGGTTCTTGTCCAACATCTCCTGCTTGTGGGTTTGCAACTTGTATTAAGGGAAGAGCTTCTGAATGGCCAGAAAGTTTAATAGCCCAACGTCCTTGCCCTGCTGGTCCTGACCTTAACTGCATAGGTTGGTCTACCTGTTGCAAAGCAACTTTAGGTACTACGGGAATTTGTGGGTAAATTGGAGGGGTCACAACTTTTCCTTGAGCAGCTAATAACCCACCCTACTGTACAGATCCCACATAAACAGACTGATATTGAGGAGGATCCCCCGGTATGGCAGCAGCAATTTCACCATAAGGTGGGGTGGTTGCCTGCCTTTGTACTGCACAAACTGTGTGCTCATCCTCCTTATCTAAAAATAAAGCTACTTTTCCACTTGGCACCAGTGATCCCTTTTGATTTATTTTCTCTTTTTCCTGACACTGTTTTTCTTTTATAGCTTGTTTATTTGCTTCTTCTAACCATTTTTATGCTTGGGGAAATCCCAATTGTCTTTGCCTTTTAGTTCTAGTTCCTGCATCCTTTTTCAAATCTCTAACCAATTTTGCACAGGCATTCTTATTCAGTGTACCATCAAAATCATATTTCAACTTCCACTTCTCAAAAATTTAACATTATTTTTGTTTAAACTTTTCATATACTTAGCATCAACATTTAAACAGACATCACTCTCACACTTGCAGCAACTTGAACCCATGTTTTCCTAGATTTCGTATTTTAGGACTGTATATTTTAGGACTGCATTTCTTATTTTTAGGACTGTGTATTTTTGGACTGCATCAAAATTATTTTTACAGGGCTTATTACAAAATGGGGCTATCTTAATGGGGATCCTAAAAAAATAACAGGTAATCCTAACAAAATAATCTTAACAATTATTCCTACCCACCCTTAACTAAAAATAAAAACCCTTAACTAAAAATAAAACCCTTAACTAAAAATAAAACCCCTGTCGACAAGGTTAAATTAAATTAAAAGAAAAAAGGTATTTTCATCCTACCTGAACCAGATGAGACTCCGTTTCTCCTTTTGGTTCGGAAACCGTCCCTCAGATATGGATCAGAGAGCGGCCGGCCTCTTTCCAACGACAAATCAGTCGGAGGGCTTTCCGTCGAGGGAATCTTAAGATAAGAAACCCTCACCTGCGCAGGTTTTTCGGTCTCTCTGTCGGTCTGATCCGTATCTTCGTAGAGATATGGAGGACCAAAATGTCAGAAGAAAAATTCAAGCGAGTCACATCTGCCTCAGGTGATGAAAATTTCCTTTATTTGCAGCTAACCAGATTACAGCAACATGTTGGCCAAGATGATCTCAATCTGATCAGCTTGGTTACTGACATCAACTTTTATACTTTCCTGTTACTAGCCAAAATAGCTTTTGTTGCATTTCTAACAATTGACAGTTGGCTATGAAAAACATCTAGGATCACAATTTACCTCAGAAAAGAATGCTTTACCTCAGAACCACAGCTAGTGTAGAATGTTTACCTCAAAACCACAGTTAGTACAGAATACTTAGTTCAACAGTGGTAGCTGGAATTTTCCAGATCCTGCCTCAGTAAATTAACTCTTATTCAGAAGTATAGAAAACAGATGTTATTCAAGTTCATAAGCAAACTACATCTGTCATAGGTAAAGCCCATCTTTAATAAACATGGTTCAATGACCTTTTCTTATCAACACTTCAGCAAATAGCATATTCATTTTGCTAGATAGGAGAAAGAGACAAATAATAATGTGTTTTAAAACTTTTTCTCTTAACACTTATGAAGAACTATCATCTTTTTTCTAGGTAAAGCTGCTAAGCAAACCTTTCATAGCAGTGCAACAGGCTCCACCTCTATCTTCATTGTTTTATATATATATATATATATATATATATATATATATATATATATATGTATATATATATATATATATATATATATATGTACATACACAAACACACATAAATATATATACCAACAGGAAAGAGGGGTGGACCTACCATTACAAGACTCACTCATTCTCTTGCAGTGACCTCTGTGGACAGCCACTGCTACCTGCAGAGTTTTCAAGCAAAGAGGAGAAAGTGGATGTAGGTGCAAGGTTTTTGTTCCATATTAAACATGCATACACTCTCACCTACAGGCAATTTATAGTTCCTGATCTACCTTGTGGCATTCTTTGGACTGTGTAAAGAAACAAGAGCACTCCAAGAAAACCCGCATAACACAGGGAGGACATGCAGACTTTTCAAAGAAGGTGCCCCAGCTGAGCACCAAAACAGAGAACCTCTTGCCGTGATGCAGCACTTCTGCCCATTGTGCCACTGTAAGACTATACAGATAAAACAGGGGTGGATCCTACCATTAGAAGAGTATGCAGATAAAGGAATGGTGGACCTTCCCATCCGAAGAATGAATGAATGAATGAATGAAAGAAAGGTGGTCGTCCCATAAGATTATTTATATATAGGATAGGTGGATCCTTCCTTCAAAAGACTATCTAGGTAAAGGAGGGGTGGGACCACCAGTGAGAAAACTACCTAGATAAAGTTGGGATGAATGCTGCCTACCCTATTTTATTGTTTGGTCCTGTTTTCTCCCCAGTGACCACGAAGTCTCTTTCTGTCTTTTTCTACTTCCCCTGAAAACCATACCCAAAAACTTTTCTGCCTTTGCCAAAATGGCTCATTCATTCCATGAGTTGGGTATTCCCGGGCTAGGTGAGAGAGACCCACAGCCCATTCATTTCCACCTGGGAACCCCCCATCATCCATTCATTCTTTGGCGACAGTCAGGTAGTAGGAACAGGGCTAGCTTGATAGTCTTGGGGAGCAGCCTACCATCATTTCCCTAGCAGCTCCCCTCCTCCTCGGCTTCTCCAAATCTGAAACTGCTACTTCCCAAGAGGGGTGTGCCTTCGCATACTAGTTTCCCCTCGGCTGTGCAATGTGAATGTACTGTGGTAGAGAAAGCTCATCTGGCTTGGAGCTCCAATAGTTGAACATCTAGTGATCTTACTAGGTGTTACTGATATAACAAGCCATAACATTTTCCCTCCTCCTGGGATTGGGAGGCTGACAGTGGCTGCTCACTTCCATCCTCCCTGGTCTGTTCATGCATGCACCCAAAACTCTATAATCAAACTTGCATCAGCTGGAGTGTAGTCAAAGCTTTATCCCTCTTTGCCAAGGATATCGTTTGACTGTCAAGTATCTTGACACTTAGCAGTCCAGTCAGGGAAGATCAAAGAGTCTTGAATAGTGACTGCCATCAGTTAGAAGGTAAGAAATTTTCTGAACATGCCTATCATCATCACAGTCTCAAAAGAAGCATTACACTTTCTTTGCCTGGTGGCAGAAAGAGACAAAATAACTGCCTTGTATGTGCATTTAACATTATAAACATCCTTCATCTCTATCTTTTCCCTCATACATTCTGTACTTGTCCCATGAATTCTTGAAAGGGTTCATGGTCAAGTCCACACACTTAGTTAAACAGAAAAAAAACTCTACCCCCAGTTTCACTAGCTTCACCCTTCCCTTCTTAACCCTCCCCCATGAAGACGTTCCTTCACAGACCCATGGAATAGCTAGTCACTACAATCTACTGTTTGTGCCCCTTCCTTTTCCTGTGTACTTCCTGTTCAGGATGATTTATTCACATTTTCCTGAAATAATTTTGTGAATTAATAACACTCCCCATCTCTTTTGTTTCTGGTGAGCAAAGCTTTACCTTTTCAAGTGTCTGGTCATAAACATTTCTCTTTTTACATATACAAAACTTCTTACCACCTATAACATTATCCAGCATCTGTCTGCTTGTCCAGCAGTAAATAATATTCTGCACAACTATGTTCCCAGTAAGTCATTATGATCCAATGAAAAAAACATCCTCTCTGCAAAATCTCCCGCCTGTCTGCAAACCATTCAAATCTGCTGGGCATTCTCTGTATTCATACCATGTTGTTAAGGCATGCAGCTCCTTAACTGTATCCGTCATTTCAACATCCTCCCTCAAATTCTGGGAGATTTCCTAGCCAAATGCTGGCTATGTTCAAGCTCAAAACTAGTATAGATTATATCCCTAAATGTGAACTAATACATATTCATACCCTACATCTCCTTACTCTCCTTTCTTCACTCACTTCTTTACTTCTATCAAATTCCCTTGCCTGGCATTTTCTCCAGATGTACCATACACCTGCTTTTCTCTCAACTCATATTGCAGTTTTTGTTTGTATTATTCTAACTTAACTCTAATTTCTCTGTAAATAGGCTAACATTTCTGTCACTAATAATTATTTACACTGTAGTATTCTTTTGTATTATTTTTAAGGATTGTAATATTGTTGTTCTTAAAATGTTTTGTAACACTTTGGAGCTTTTCTTCTTAGGCATCTAATGAAAATGGGCTCCTACACAATCAGACTTTCCTGGTAATCAAATTTCAATAAACAATAAGTAAAAAATATACAAAATAAAAGAAGACAATGAAGCATTTAATATTACAAAAAAGCAATATAAGAAAAACAAACTAACCTTTCTCTCATAGCAGTCTGTGGTAGGGTCTGAGTGAGCTTTTCCAGTAAACCCTTGAAATGTTTTATGTTATCCCTTAAATGCAAAGTTTATTTCCTAATCCCCCCCTACGTTCACAGGTAATTAACCTTCACTATCCTTTTTTAATTTCTGTGCGACTCGCAAGAGACACAACTTTGGTGTTTTTCCTAATTTAAATATGCAACTAAAAGTAAAATATAGTTAATACACAGTGTAATAAAAATCCACCACAATATACAAAATAAAAGATTGGAATGAAGCAATAAAAATACAAAAAAGTAGTATAAAAATTCCTAACCGTTCCGTCACAGCAGCCTATGGCAGAGTCTGGGTGAGCTTTTCCAGTAAAACTTTGAAATATTTTATTTTACCCCTTCAATCCAAGATTTATTTTGAAGATCCTTCCTCAATTCACAGGTAATTAACTTTAACTGATCTCTTCTAATTTTTGTGTGACTCATAAGAAACACATATCTCATCTAATTCCTAATTGAAATATGTAGTTTAAAGCAGAATTAAATCAAAACACAGTATAATGAAAATAAACCACAATATACAAAGTAGAAGAAGGCAATGAAGCAGTACAAATTACAAAAAGGAAATATAAGAAAAACAAACTAACCTTTCTCTTACAGCAGTCAGTGGTAGAGTCTGAGTGAGCTTTTCCGGTAAAACCTTGAAATGTTTGTTTTACTGCAAGGGATAGTTCCTAGCTTCTTCTTCAGTTCACAGGTAATTAACCTTAACTGACACATTCTAATTGGTGTGTCTTACAGTAGACACAGCTATGGTCTCTTTCTCCAGTTTAATTATGCAGTTGAAAGCAGACTACAATTAAAACACAGTGTAATGAAAATGCACTACAATATACACAATAAAAGAAGGCAATGAAGCAATATAAATTACAAGAAAACAAAGTAAGAAAAAAAAACTAACATTTTTCCCAGAGCAGTCTATTGCATACAGTGAGTGAGCTTTTCCAGTAAACTCTTGTAATGTTTCATTTTACCCATTAAAAAATACAAGATTTAGTTCATAGCTCTTCCCTCAGATCACAGGTAATTAACCTTAACTGACCTATTGTAATTTCTGTAATTCTCATGAGAGAGACAGATCTGGTCTCCTTCCTAGTTTAAATAAGCAACTGAAAGCAGAATACAGTTAAAACACAGTCTAATGAGAATACACCATGATATGCAAAATAAAAGAAGGCAGTGAAGTAATATAATTAGCATGAAAGCAATGCAAGAAAAACAGACTAAAATTTTCCTCACAGCAGTCTATCGCAGAGCCTGAATGAACTTCACTAGTAAAGCCTTGAATTGTTTAATTTTTACCACTTAAATACAAGCTTTAGTTCCTAACTTCTCCCTCATTTCTCTGATAATTAACCTTAACTGACCTGTTCTGATTTATGTGTGACTCACAAATGACACAGATGTATTTTTCCTAGTTTACATATACATTTGAAAGCATAACACAATTAAAACACAGTGTAATGAAAATAGAACATAATATAAAAGTGGAACAAGACAAAGAAACAGTACAAATTATAAGAAAACAATATAAGGAAAACTAGCTTTTCCCTCACAGCAATATATGGCAGATTCTAAGTGAGCTTTTCTAATAAAGCCTTGAATTGTTTTATTTTCCATTTTAAATACAAGGTTTGGTTCTTACCTCATCCCTCAGTTCGCATGTAATTAACTTTAATTGACCTGTTCCAATTGCTTTGTGACTCACAAGAGGCACAATTCTGGCCTTTTTCCTAGATTAAATATGCAATTAAAAGAAGAATACAGTTAAAATACAGTGTAATGTATTTATACCACAATATACAAAATAGAGGAAAGCAATAAACCCATACAAATTACAGGGAAAATGATATAAGAAAAAACAGCTAACCTTTCCTCACAGCAGTCTATGGCAGTCTGAGAGCTTTTCCAGTAAAACATGAAATGTTTTATTTTACCCATTAAAGACAAGGTTTATTTCACAGTTCCTCACTCAGTGCACACGTAATTAGCCTTAATTGACCTGTTCTATTTTTTGGGTGACTCACAAGAGAAACAGCACTTGTCTCTTTCCTTTTTTAAAAATACAGCTGAAACCACAGTACAGTTAAAACACAGTATAATGAAAATACACTGCAGTAAACAAAAAGAAGGCAATGAAGAAAGTCAAAAGTCAAAGTAAACTTTATTGCCATTCATACTGCACAAGTGCAACCAAAAAAATTGCATTACTTCAGGCTCTATGTGCAGACATCTACAATTTACAATTTTTTTTGTACTGCTTTCTTGCAATTGCATAATTGTAATCTTTGTTGTATATTGTGGTGTATTTTCATTACACTGTGTTGTAAGTGATTTCTGCTTTCAATTGCATATTTACTAGGAAAAAAACTGTGAGCCATGTCTCTAGTGAGTCAAACAGAAGTTAGAATGCAATTCACATTACTATATTTAGACATTTCTGCTATATATTTATTGTTTTATATATCAACAGATATTTAGTAAACTAAAGAGATACAGTATTTATTGCACATAATTCAACATATACGTTTTATTGCACAGTATTCTATTGGCACTAGTCTAAGGAAACTTGATATTTATTGCACAAAAATTGCACAAAGAAAGCAATATAGGAAAAACAAACTGTTCCCTCACAGAGGTCTATGGCAGAGTCTGAGTGAGCTTTTGCAGTAAAGCCTTGAACATGTTTCATTTTTCCCTTTAAATACCATTTTAGTTCTTTGTTTCTTCCTCAGTTCACAGGTAATTAAACTTTAATTGGCTCATTCTTACGTCTGTTTAACTCACTAGTGAGACAGCTCTCATCTAGTTCCTAGTTTAAGCAATTGAAACCAGAATACAATTACAACAAAGTATAATGAAAATACACCACAGTATACAAAAAAAGTTTACAATGGTGCAATTACAAGAAAACAGTACATGAAAAAACAAACTAACCTTCCCTCACAGCAATCTATGGCAGAGATTCAGTGAGCTTTTCCAGTAAAACTTTGAAATGGTTTATTTTATCCCATAAATAGTTTTTCCTCCTAGCTCCTCTATCACTCCGCAGGTAATTAAATATAATTGACCTGTTCTAAATTCTGTATGACTCACAAAAGGGATATGTATGGTCTCTTTCCTAGTTTAAATATAAAATTGAAACCAGAATAAAATTACAATGCAAAGTAATAAAAATGCACAGCAATATACAAAATAGAAGTAGGCAATGAAGCAGTAATAATTACAAAAAAGGAATTTAAGAAAAAACAAACTAAACTTTTCCCCACAGTAGTCTGCAGCAAGGTCTGAGTGAGGTTTTGCAGTAAAGCCTTCAAATGTTTTATGTTTCCCCTTAAATGCAGGATTTAGTTTCTAGCTCCTCACTCAGTCCACAGATAACCTTAATTGACCTGTTCTAATTTCTGTGTGACTCACAACAGACACAGCACTGGTCTTTTACTTGCTAAATATATAGTTGAAACCAGAATACAGTTAAGATACAGAGTAATGAAAATACACTGTAATATACAAAATAGAAGAAGGCAGTGGAGGAGTACAGATTACTAGAAAGCATGTAAGAAAAACAAAGAAACCTCTCCCTCACAACACACTGTGGCAGAGTCTGAGTTAACTTTTCCACTAAAGCCTTGAAATGTTTTATTTTATCCCTTAAGTAAAAGTTTTAGTTCCTTGTTCCTCCCTAAGTTCACAGGTAATTAACCTTCACTGACCTTTTTTAGCTTCTGTGTGACTCACAAGAGACAAAGCTCTGGTCTCATTCCTAGTTTAAATATGCAGTTGAAATCAAAAATACAATTACAACACAGCGTAGTGAATATAAACCACAATATACAAAATAGAAAAAGGCAATAAAGCAGTACTAATTACAAGAAACCACTATAAGAAAAACTAACTAACCCTTTCCTCACAGCAGTCTATGGCAGGGACTGAGCAGGCTTTTCCAGTAAAGCCTTGAAGTGTTTTATTTCACCCCTTAAATAAAAGGTTTATTTCCTAGCTCCTACCTCAGCTCACAAATAATTAATCTTAACTGACCTGTTCTAATTTTTGTTTGACTCACAAGAGACAAAGCTCTGATCTCTTTCCTAATTTAAATATACAGTTAAAACCAGAATACAATTAAAGCACAGTATAATAAAACTACACCACAGTATAGAAATTATAAGATGGCAACAAATCAATAATACAAATTACAAAATATTATTATAACAGAAAGAAAAATGTTTCTTCAAAGCAGTCAACTGTAAAGTCTGAATGAACTTTTCCAATAAAGACTTTAAGATTTAGTTCTTAGCTCCTTCCTCATGTCACAGGTAATTTAGCTTAATTGACGTGGTCTATCTTCTGTATATCTCACAAGAGACACTGCTATGGACTTTATCCTAGTTTAAATGTTCGTTTAAAAGCAGAATACAGTTTAAAACACAGTGTAATGAAAATACACCATAGTGTACAAAATAAAAGAAGGCAATGCGACTGCACAAATAACAAAAAAATCAGTCTAAGAAAAATGCCCTTTTCCCTCATAGCAGTATGTGGTAGAGTGATTGAGTTTTTCCAGTAAAGCCTTGAAATCTTTTATTTTGCCCCTTAAACACAGGGTTTATTTCTTAGCTTCTACATCACTTCCCAGGTAATTAACCTTAATTGTTCTAATTTCTGTGTGACTCACAAGAGACACAAGTATGGTTTCTTTCCTAATTTAAATATACATTTGAAAGCAGAATGTAATTAAAACATAGTGTAATGAAAATGCACCACAGTATACAAAAAAAGGCAATGAAGCAATAAAAATTACAAGAATGTAACAAGAAAAACTGATGTTTCTCTCACAGCAGTCTATAGCAGACTCTGAGTTTTTTCAGTAAAGCCTTTCAGTGTTAGATTATACCCCATAAATACAAGGATACATTCATAGCTTCTCTCTCTCAGTTCATAGGTTCATAGGTTCATACTAGGCTATCTGCCCTAGGGCATTTATAAGCCTAGCCAGAGTGTGTGTGGCTTTCACCACCCCTTAGGATGAGAATACTATACCCATTAGTTTGCTGTGCCTCTGTCCAGCAGTGATACAGAGATGATTCCCGGGGTAAACCTACGATCTCCCATCCACTCGTCAAGATTTCTCTTGAACAGAGTCAGTGAGGGGCTCTGCCTCACATGGACTGGGATTCTGTTCCATAGTGTAGGGAGTCTCTGGGTGATGAATCTGTCCCTCCAGCATGTCCTATTTATATCCGTGTTGAGGTTTAAGTCTCTTGCTCTCGTGGCTCTGGTGGATTTGGATTTTTTGAGGTGGAGCATGTCCATTAATTCCGGGTTGGACATGGCCTTGTATGTCAGGCACAGATCACCTCTGAGCAGACGGTATGCGACTGAATAGAGCTGGAGTTTCTTCAGTCGGGCATCGTATGACATATGTTTGAGCCCCTTTATCCTTTTGGTGAGGAACTTTTGGGGTCTTTCCAACTGCTGCAGGTGTCGAGTAAGGTACATTCCGAATGGGGCGTTGTACTCAATCATTGGTCTGATAAGTGAAGAGTACAGGGGTACAATGACCTCTCCTGATCTGGATGTGAATCCCTTCATGATCAGGTGGGCAATGTAGAAGGTCTTCCTAACCACTTTGGCAATGTAAGTGTCAAAAGAGAGGTTACTGTCAACTTGGGTCCCCAGGTCCCTGATAACTTCTTCCGTGTTTAATGGATTACCACCTATGTGGTAATTAGGGGTTACCTTGTTTTTCCCAAAGGGTATGACTATACATTTTTGGCATTTAGCTTAAGGCCATGGCTCTGGCACCAGTTATCCATTTCTATGAGACCTCTCTGGAGGATGTCTGTGTCTGATGGAGTGTCAATTATGGTGCCCAGTTTGTAGTCATCTGCAAATTTTGTCAGCCACAATCCCCTATGTTTGCCTGCACTTCAGAAAAATAAATGCCGAACAAGAGGGGCCCAGGACTGAGCCCTATGGGACACCGCCAGGACCGGCTTAGAGTCTGACATGGCACCAGCAACTCTAACCCTGTGTGTTCTGTCCTTGAGCCAGTTTGCAACCCATCTTGTGACATATGGGTTTACATCTAAGCTGGTGAGCTTTTCTATGATGCCCGAGTGGGGTATTGTGTCGAACGCTTTTGCTAGGTCAAGGTAGGCTGTGTGAACTGCCTTACCCTCATCAATGGCCTTAGTGACTGTTTCAAAAGTCGACCAAGTTCAAGAGGCAGGATCTGCCCTTGACAAAGCCAAATTGGGTAGGATCCAGTGTCTGTAGGTCCCCAATGTCTTTATTTATGAGTTCCATTATGATCCTCTCCATAGCTTTGCAGACAAGGCTCGTCAAGCTTATGGGGCGGTAATTTCCAGGGTCCGTAGAAGCACCGCCTTTGTGGAGTGGGACCACAGTTGCCGTACGCCATTCTTTGGCACGTATCCTGTAGTAAGGCTAAGATTAAACAGCAGCCTTATGTGTGGGTTTAGTTCCTCATTGAGTTTGTGTAGCACACAGCCGGGGACACCGTCCGGTCCCATTGATGCTGTGTTTTTTGCTTTAGAGAGAGCAGCTCTCACCTGGGCATCTGAAATGTTTGGGAGGCTAGACTCTGGTGGGATAGATATTTCTCCTTTTGGGGGGGAGGGAGGGGAGAAATTTGCACTGAACCTGTCTGCCAGTATGTTGGCAATGTCTGTGGGTTCAGTGATTTTTATATCATTTTGGACTAATTCTGAGCATATCTGGGAGTTTCTACCCAGGTTTCTAACATAGCTAAAGAAGGCCTTATGATTGTCTTTTGTGTCATTAGCGATTTTTCTCTCAAAGTTGGCCTTGGATGATTTTATGAGTGATCGTAGTTTTTTGCTAGTATTGATCAGAGATGCCTTCCCTTTTAGGGATTTTGCTCTGTCATGTAGTAGCTTTCTCCTCTTGTTGTAGAGTTTGTTTATGGCTGGGGTCCACCAGACCGGGCGCCTGCCTTTGGTGGAAAGGGTCTTGATTTTATTAGGGATTGCTTGATCCATACATTCCTGGAGGTGCTCGTAGAAGGCATTTGTAAGGGTTTCAGCAGCATAGGTTTTGGTTTCCACTGGCTCGGGGGCCTTGAAGGATACCACTCCAGTCTTAAGAAGTGTGAAGTTTGCTTTTGAGAAGTTCTTCACTGTGGTCTTTTTTGCTGGGGGTGGGGGCGGGATGTGGATCTCCAGTGAGATTAATTTATGGTCTGATCTCTCCAATGAGGGATATACTTCCGGTGTGGAGCATTTTGTCCCCATGTTTGTGATGATCAGGTCTAGTATATTTTCTCCTCTTGTGGGAATAGTGACTAGTTGTTCCATAGCTTTGAGTTTATGAACTCCAGGAACCTTTGGGCTAGGGTGTTGGGGCTTGAGTAATGTTCCCAGTCTATGTTTGGGTAGTTGAAGTCACCCAATATGATGGTGTTTGGAGAGACATTCATACTCTCCAGTGTCTTCAGGAAGGCTGTGTGGGTTTCCTGAGTTTGAGAAGGTGGTCTGTAGCATGTTACAAACTGTAGGGCAGTTTTACCTATGGTTAATTGCACCTGGATGGTCTCCGATGCTTTGTGCGTTGCCACTAACCTGGAGGTGTGGGTATCCTTTATGAATATGGATACTCCCCTCCTTTGTGCTTCGGTCCGGATTTTGGGGCCGGAACGCATGATATGAGGTATAACCTGATAGTGCTGTGGTGCTCTCAGGAGCCTTGAACCAGGTTTCAGTCACAGCACAGACATCGATGTTCTCCATACTGAGGAGGGCTTCGAGGGCGTGCATCTTGAGGTTTAGACTTCTGGCATTTAGCAGTATTACCCTTAGTTTTTCTCCATTTTTGTTTTCTAGGGCGGTAGGTTTATCATTTGAGCCTTGCCTAAAAAAGGCACTATGGGGTGGCAAGAGCCTTTGCCAATATCCGGAAGCCCAGGGGTGACAGGTGCAAGCCGTCCCTTGTGAAGCAGCGTGGCTTGTCAAGTATGTCATCCCAGGCAGACAGACATTGGATCCCCTTAGAATGACACCAGTAATTAAGCCAATTATTAAAGCTGATCATTTTGTCTCTGTATTGTGGCATCATTCTTGGTGAGGGTAGGATACTGCTCAGGGTCAGGGTCATACCGGCCTGGGCTGCATAATCTGAGAGCTCCTCTATGTCTCTTTTCATGTAGTCCAGGGAGGTACGTCTCAGGTCGTTCACACCGGCATGGACAATGACTGAGTCATACTTGTACTTGCTGTGGAGTGACCTGAGTGCTTGTGTTATGTGTTCACAACTAATTAATCTGAATTTCTGTGTTGTAATTTCTATGTTGCCCACAACAGACACTGGTGTGGTGTCTTTCATTATCTAAATATCCAGTTGAAACCAGAATATAATTAAAACACATTGCAGTGAAACTGTACTGCAATACAGAAAAGAGAAAAAGACAATGAAGCAATACAAATTGCAAGAAATCATTATAAGAAAAAAAATCCTTCATAGTACTCTAAGTAGTAGTCTAAGCAAGCTTTTCCAGTAATGCCTTGAAATGTTTTATTTCACCATGAAAATGCCAGGTTTATTTTTAGTTCCTTTCTCATTTCACAGGTAATTAACCTTAAGTAACCTGTTCTAACTTCTGTTTGAGTATCAGGAGAAACAGTGCTGTTTTTTTTCCTGGTTTAAATTTGCAGTTGAAAGCAAAATACACATAATATGCAGTGTAATAAAAATACATCGTTATAGGCAAAATAAAAGAAGCCAACAAGGCAGTACAAATTACAAGAAATCAATATAAGAAAAAAATACAAACTTTCCCTCACAGCAGTCTATGGTACAGTCTGAGTGAGCTTATCCAGTAAAGCCATAAAAAATTTTATTTTGTCCCTTATATACAAGATTTAGTTTGGAGCTCCACGCGCAGGTTACAGGTAATTAATTTTAACTGACCTGTTCAAATTTCTGTTTTGACTCCCGCTTTCTTAGTTTAACTATGTAATTTAAAGCTGAGTCTAATTAAAACACAGTATACAAAATAAGAGAAGCTAATGAAGCATTACAAATTACAAGAAAGTACTACAAGAAAAACAAACTACCTTTTAGTCACAGCACTCTGGCAGAGTTGAGTGAGCTCTTCCAGTAAAGCCTTGAAATGTTTTCTTTTACATCTTAAAAACAAAATTTGGCTCCTAGTCCTTCCCATGTTTGACAAGTAATTAACCATAGCTGACCTGTTCTAATTTTTGTGTGACTCACTAGTTGGCTTGCCATCTATCTGGTATTTTTCCAAACTATCTGGAAATCAGATTCCCGGTAGTCTGGAAAGCACTGTACAGAGTCCCATATTCTGTTTAGAAGAATGGACAGAATGGCAGAGTTTGTTAAAAAATAACTTCTCTCTTTCCACAAAAAACTTCACTAAAATGATGAGGTGGAGTCTGAGATACTCCCTAACAAAGAAAAAAAGAGAAACACTACACAGATTAGGCACATGAAAATGGACTATAAGGAGTGTTCTGTCTTAATGATGGATGTGTTTACATCATAAAACGGGAGTGGTTGTGGGTGAAGATGAGCTGTGCCTGGGCGAAGTCATGGGCAGAGCAGGGGGCATGGCTTTCATCCAGTTTTCAGCATCGCAAGAGGTGGCAACTCTACTCACTAGAGACATAGTGGTGGTCTGTTTCCTAGTTTAAATATGCTGTTGAAACCAGAATACAATTAAAAGACAATATAAAAGAAACCAGTGATTCAATATAAATTACAAGAAAGCAGTATTAAAAAAAACAAACTAACCTTTTCCTCACAGCAGTCTGTTGTGGGTCCCTAGTAAGTCAGCGAACGCACTAAATTGTGAATGCTGCTTAATCAAACCTACTTACCTGAAATGGAAAAATTCTCGAAAGCACAAAACAGCAATTTTTTCCTAGGGAAAAAAAATCAATAGGCCATTTTTGGGACTTTGCCATTTCCTCCACTGTGGTGCAATCTTGGAGTTAGTATATTTATTTAAGTAGGGGGGGGCAAAGCCCCCCAGTTTATTTTGAGTTTTTTCTTTTAAAGGATCTCGCTGATCTGTTTGTTCGACATTTTATTTTTTCGGTGTTAGTGGGTTGATTATATAGCGTTCGCAATTTACTGCATTCGCTTATATAATATAAACCCGTCTATGGCAGAGCTTTTCCAGCAAAGCCTTGAAATGTTTTATTTTACCCCTTAAAGACCAGGTTTAGGTCATAGCTCCTCAGTCAATCAACAGGTATTTAACCTTAATTGACCTGTTCTAATTCCTGTGTGACTCACAAGAGATGTAGCACATCTCTCTTTTCTTCTTTAAAGATATGATTGAAACCAAAATGCAACTAAAAAAACAGTGTAATTAAAAATATGCAGAAATAAAAAAATAGAAGACAGTTAAACAGTACTAATTATAAGCAAGCAATATAAGTAAAAAAAATAACCATTCCCTCTCAGCAGTATATGGCACAATCTGAGTGAAAATGTGCATTAAGGCCTTGAAATGTTTTATTTTAGCCCTTAAATACAACATTTAGTTCTTTACTCATAACTCAGTTCACAGGTAATTAACCTTAACTGACCTATTATTATTTCTGTGTCACTCACAAAACACACAGCTGTGGTCTCTCTCAATTTAAATATGTAATTGAAATCAGAATACAATTGAAACACAGTGTAGTAAAAACAAACTGCAATATACAAAGTAGAAGAAGGCAATGAATGTAGCAATATAAGCAAAGCAAACTAACCTTTCCCTCCCATTAGTCAGTGGCAGAGTTTTGGTAAGCTTTTCCAGTAAATCCTTGAAGTGTTTTATTTTACCTCTTAAAGACAAGGTTTAGTTCACACCTCTTCACTCAGTCCATAGGTAATTAACCTTAATGGACTTATTCTTATTCCTGTATGAAAGCGACTCAGCACTTGTTTTTTTCCTAGTTTAAATATATGACTGAAAGCAGACTACAATCAAAATAAAGTGTAATGAAAACATACCACACTATACAAAATAGAAGGTGATAAACCAGTTTAAATTACAAGAAAACAGTACAAGAGATAAAAAAATAACCATTCCCTCTCAGCAGTGTATGGCAGAGTTTGAGTAAGCTTTTTCATTAAAGCCTTGAAATGTTTTATTTTACCCCTTAAAAACAACATGTACTTCTTATCGCCTTCCTCGGTTCAAATGTAATTAACTTTAATTGATCTGTTTTATTTCTGTGTGACTCACAATAGACACAGCTGTGGTCTACTAATTTTAAATATGCAATTGAAAGCTGAATACAATGTAGACACAGTGTAATGAAAATGCACCACAATGTACAAAATAAAACAAGGCAATGAAGTATTAAAATTTTCAAGAAAGTAGCATAAGAAAAATAAACCAACCTTTCCATCACAGCAGGCTGTGGCAGAGTTTGTTTGACATTTTTCCAGTAAATCCACAAAATGTTAGCTCCTGCGTCAGTTTACAGGTAATTAACCTTTGTTGACCTCTAATTCCTAATTCCTGTGAATCTCAAAAATGACACGACTCTGGTCCATTTCCTAGTTTAAATATGCAAGTGAAAGCAGAATACAATCAACATTCAGTATAGTTAAAATAATGCACAATATATAAAATAAAACAAGGCAATAAAGCAATACAATTACAAGAAACAGTATAAAAAAATAAACTAATGATGTTCTTCGTCTCCCATTGCTGCAGTCCTGACATATGGGTATTCCGCTGTCCACCATCGGCCCGAATACCAAAGGGCTAGAACCGGCGTCGGTCATCGGCGCCCGAGACTGACGTCAGTACATGTCAGTACAAATGCGCATGACCGACGCCATAACCTCAGTCTTTCTTGCCGCATGGTCCTAAGCAGAAGCAGAATTTGCAAGTGCCGTTCGGCGTTCTGGAATTGTCGGTTTTCGAGTTTCAGACCGGAGACCAAGTTGGGCTAAGTACCCCGTTGGGGACACTTTTGTCTTTTTCTTGCCTCAGTATTGACGGATGTCAGAAAAAGTTAATAACTGTATTTCTTGTGGGAAACAGATTCCTCATAGGGATTACCATTCACTCTGCATTCCTTGTTTAGGGCCTGAGCACGACGTTGTTGGGTGTCGCTTTTGTGCTACTTTTAACAAGCGTACTATTAAACGTCGCTTGGACTGTGCTAGGCTGGTGTTTGGTAAACGTTGTAATTATAACATGCCGTCGGATTCTCCGACGACTGGTTCTTCTAAGAAACGCAAAGAAAAGTCTTTGGGGTCCAAACAGGATGAGGCGTCCACTCCGGACGCCGGTTCTGTAGTACCACTGGCTACTTCAGCGGCTCCTTCTGAAAGTTTACCTGAGTCTCAAGGAGAGCCTTTGTTACTGCAGGAAGTGGCTTCTCCTGTGTTAGGCCAGGCTGAGGGTGCTTCTCTGATGTCAGTGGTTCCCTCCCCTCATAGGGTAGTTAGGCCTCCTCCTTCTCAGAGCAGAGCCCATTCTAAGTCTAAGTCTGCCCCTGCTGGTGCTAGTCCCCAGGGTCCAGCTCCTAGGAAGCCCATGTTAAAGATGGCTGAAGATTTGATTACTTTAATTAGGGGTTCTATGCCCCCCCCCCTGTGAAGAGGCCCAGGGTAGAGACGGAGTTGGAGGGTTTGGTTCAGTCTTCCAATGAGTCAGATTCCTCTGTAGAAGAACTTCAGGATTTCCCTCCTTATTCTGATTCGGAGGCTGAGGACTCTACTCCCTCTGCGTCCCCTCCGGAAGATTTTTCTTTCTCTGAGACTTTGCATTCCATGAGGGAACATTTCAAATGGGAGGGCCAGGATTATTCTGATTCTCGTAAAAGACTAAGAGAATTCTTGTTTTTGCCTCAGCATAGGCCCTTGGCTATTCCCCCTGTACTGGATGTTGTTCAGGATGTGTTTTCTGAGGCTGCCCTTAACCCAGATTCTCTGCCTCCTGCCCCGGTTAAACCAGATAGATACTACAGGGTTCCAGAAGCTCACAAGTACTTATATAAGAGTCCTAGGGCTGATCCAGAAACTATTACTCAAGGCCCCAAAGGGGTTAGGGCTTCTGTGGTTAGGAATCCAGTTCCTCTGGACAAGGATGCTAGGGCCCTGGATAGGTGGGGTAAAACTGTATACCTCTTCGACTTTGGCTATGAGAGCTTTAAATTGTCAGTTTCATATGCTCCGGTATCAAAATTATTTGCTGGGCCAATTGAAATGTAAAGTGGATGCTTTAGCTGAAGGTATTGAATGTAAGGAGCTTCAGGATTTAGTGCATGCTTCAGACCAAGTTGGTAAGCATTCTTTGCAGTGTGGTTTTGATGCTTTACAGGCTTCTTCCAGGGTGGCTGCTACTAGTTCAGTTATTCGTAGGCATGCTTGGCTTAAAGATCAGACCTTGTCAGAGCATGTTAAGGCTCGAATTATGGATGCTCCTCTACAATCTGATGTTCTTTTTGGCCCTCCAGTAGAATCAGTTTTGAAAAAAATGGGGGAAAAAGCTAAGTTTATGCAGACAGTTAAGGATTTTTTACAGGTTCAGCCCCCTAAGTTTAGTAGGAATTGGCCTGCTAAGGGATGGTCTTTCCCCTCTTCGGATTATCAATCTAGGGGCAGGTCGAGGCGAGGTAGAGGTAGGGCTTCCTCTCAGGGCCCTGTTACTTCTAGGTCTTTGAGTTCTTCTACCCCTTCTGCTGGGGAGGGCAGGGGTCAGTCCTTTCGGAAACAGACCCAATGACCCGTGTCTTCAGCTGCCGGACTCTGCCTTGCTGGCAGCCCCTCTAGGAGGAAAACTGAGACTTTTCAAAAGGAATTGGCATTTGGTTACCCAAGACAAATGGGTATTGGACATAATAAATCGAGGCTACAAATTTTATTTTCACACATTCCCTCCTTTCAAAGGTATGCCGGATGTGCCTCGTCAGCAAAGACTGGAAGCACAGACTCAAATTTCTTCTCTGCTTCAGTTGGAAGCAATACAGGCAGTACCTTGTGCAGAAAGAGGCACAGGGTTTTATTCCCGTCTTTTCTTAGTGCCAAAGAAAGGAACTACTTGGAGACCAATTCTGGACTTGTCCATTCTAAATACCTTTCTGGAAATTCCAAAAATTCAAGATGTTAACACTGCAACAGCTGTTACCTATGCTGGGCAAAGATCACTGGATGGTGACTCTGGATCTCAAAGAGGCCTATCTTCACATTCCTATCAGGCCCAGTTGCAGGAAATTCCTGAGATTTCGGACTGGGAATTTGCATTATCAGTTCTCTGCATTGCCCTTTGGCTTGTCTACTGCGCCCAGGGTATTCACAAAAGTCCTGGCTCCAGTAATAGCTTTTCTCAGGCTACATGGAATTCAAATTTATCCTTATCTGGACGACTGTTTGATTCTGGCTCAAGGCAAGCACGAACTTCTTCAACATCTGCAGTATGTAATGACAGTTTTAAGATGCCTAGGGTATTCTGTGAACGAAATAAAGTCCAGTCTAGTACCCTCACAAGAGATGTGTTTTCTGGGTGTGAAACTGAATACAGCTGCTCAGATGGCATTTCTTACCCCGGACAAACAAAGGAATCTTCACCTATACTTCCAACAGCTATCAGTAATGTCCAGGCTGACTGCAAGGACAGTCCTTCAAGCCTTGGGGTTCATGGCATCTTGCATTCTAGTACTTCCCAATGCCAAACTGCATATGAGGAAGCTACAATGGTATCTCAAAAGCGTTTGGACTCAACACTGCCACGATTTGGACACTGTCATTCGGATTCTACCTTGCATTCAGAGAGAATTTCTGTGGTGGGCTCAGGAATGTCACCTAAACAAGGGGCTCTCTGTGACCCAACCAGAGGCAAGTCAAATATTAACGACAGACGCCTCGGAGTCAGCCTGGGGAGCTCATTTCAGAGGAAAATGGATTCAAGACCTTTGGGCCCCAGAGCTACTTCACTTGCATATCAACATGAAAGAGATGCTGGCAGTTCAATTTACTTTGAAGGGATTCAAAAGCCTACTTCAACCAGGACTGGTGTTGATTCGAACAGACAACACGACTGTCATGTGGTACATCAACAAGCAAGGGGGAACTCATTCTTACCCTCTTTGCAGACAAGCAATGCTGTTATGGGAAACTGCTTTGAATCTGCACATCACTCTTCGAGCACAGTTTCTGCCAGGAGCACAAAATTCTTTAGCGGATGTTCTGAGCAGACAGATTGTGGATCCTCACGAATGGAAATTGGACCCTCAGGTATTTCTTCAGTTGACAATGGCTTGGGGAACTCCGGACATAGATCTGTTCGCTTCTCCTCTGAATTTCCAACTGCCACTGTTTTGCACAAGGCTATTTCATCCAAAAGCCTGGAAAATAGATGCACTATCCTTCAGTTGGAGCAACCTTCACGTGTATGCTTTTCCTCCTTTGCCTCTTCTTGCGAAGGTGCTGTTGAAAGTCAGGAGGGACAAACCTTGCATGATCCTTATAGCACCGGATTGGCCTCGTCAGCATTGGTACCCTCTGTTGAGGAGCTTAATTCATGTACCACCTTGGCCATTACCACAAATTCCTCACTTATTGTCTCAGGAAAACAATCATTTTCTCAATGTCAGGGTGCAATCCCTACACCTGTCAGCCTGGCGCATTCTGTTTTAGAGAAGGAGGACCTTCAGCTCCCTCAACAAGTTTTGGATGTTATTTTGGAAGCCAGGCGTCCTAGTACTCGAAAAGTTTATGCTGGTAAATGGAAGAGATTTTTTCTTTGGAGTTCAGCTAAAGGCTTTGATGTCGAATTGCCTAATTTGAGTTGTACATTGCAATATTTGACTATTTTATTGGACAAGGGTTTGTCCTTCTCTTCTGTAAAAGTGCATGCTGCAGCTATTTCTGCTCACTATGATTGTGACCCTCCTTTATTTTCACATCCATTGGTTAAACAGTTTCTTAGAGGGGCGAAGAATATCAGACCCCCACGGAGGGCTCCTACTCCTACCTGGGATCTTAATTTTGTTTTGGAAAAGCTGACTCTGCCTCCTTTTGAACCTGCAGCTACAGCTGAATTGCAGTTGTTGTCCTGGAAGACTGCTTTTTTATTGGCTGTTACTTCTGCTAGAAGGGTATCTGAATTACAGGCCCTCATGGCGGTGGAACCTTTTCTGATTTTTCACAATGACAGAGTTTCCTTACGTACTAATCCTACTTTTCTGCCTAAAGTGATTTCTAATGTGGCATTGAACCAATCTATACATTTGCCTACTTTTTATGCTGACCCCCAAAATGAAGGGGAAAAAGTTTTGCATTCTTTGGATGTACATAGGCAGTTGAGGTATTATTTGAGCAGAACCAAAGAGTTCAGAAGATCTCAACAATTATTTGTTTCTTTTGCTTTGACTTCACGAGGGAAAGCTGTCTCGAAACAAACTATTTCCAAGTGGATTGGCCATTGTATTGCTTTTTGTTACTCTCATCATGGAGAGGATGTTCCGTCTGGGATCAGGCCTCATTCTACTAGGGCTACGGCCACTTCTACTGCTTTTTTGGGAGGGGTAGCTACTAAAGACATTCTAGAAGCAGCTACTTGGAGTTCTGTACATACCTTTACAAAGCATTATCATTTACCTCTTTATTCTAGGTCTAGGGCTGGGTTTGCCACTGCAATCTTACAGAGCATGTCTGCAGCTCCTACTGCTATTTAGTTGACCAGCCTCCCTTTTTTCCGTTGCTCTGGGATTCTACCCATATGTCAGGACTGCAGCAATGGGAGACGAAGAACATAGTACAGTTTTGTACCTACCATAAATGTAGATGTTCGAGGATCTCCATTGCTGCAGTCCAATTTTCCCTCCCTCCTTCCCCCTTTTTTCTTTTTAGGTTGGGGTTTGGGTGGTGTTTTTTGCATTCTGACGTCTGAGGCAAGAAAGACTGAGGTTATGGCGTCGGTCATGCGCATTTGTACTGACACGTACTGACGTCAGTCTCGGGCGCCGATGACCGACGCCGGTTCTAGCCCTTTGGTATTCGGGCCGATGGTGGACAGCGGAATACCCATATGTCAGGACTGCAGCAATGGAGATCCTCGAACATCTACATTTATGGTAGGTACAAAACTGTACTTTTCCCTTACAGCAGTCTGTGGCAGAGACTGAGCAAGCTTTTTTTCAGTAA
Organism: Protopterus annectens; assembly: GCF_019279795.1. NCBI lineage: Eukaryota > Metazoa > Chordata > Ceratodontiformes > Protopteridae > Protopterus > Protopterus annectens. The sequence continues at coordinate 782,123,951 of NC_056746.1, read as the reverse complement.
AGCCTTTAAATGTCATATTTTACCCATTAAATACAAGGTTAATTTCCTAGCTACTCCATCAGTTCACAAGTAATCTTAATTGCCATGTTCTAATTTTTGTCTGATTCACAAGAGATTCAGCTCTGGTGTCTTTTCTAGTTTAAATATACAATTGAAACCAGAATACAATTAAAACACTATGTAATGAAACTACCCTGCAGTACAGAAAAGAAGAAGAAGGAGGCAATGAGGCAATACAAATTGCAATAAATCAATATAAGATAAAAAATAACCTTTCCCTCACTTTAGTCTGTGGTAGAGTCTTAGTGAGCTTTTCCTGTGTGTGTGTCTTTCGGCTTTTCCCGGTTAGGGGTCGCCACAGCGGAACTCCGGTCCGCTAATGATTGGCAGTAGAGTTTTACATGCTGGCTTGCCGGGCCTAACGCACAACCTTCAACGAAGGAACGCCCATTCACGCATGTCGTCACACAGTAGACGCTTTAACTGAGAATCGAACGGCCAACGTCTAACTGTGAGGCGACAACGCTACCGCAGCACCACCACCGCAGTCCTTAGTGAGCTTTTCCTGTAATGACTTGAAATGTTTTATTTTACCTCTTAAGTACTAGGTTTAGTTCTTAGCCCCTTTCTCATTTCACAGGTGCTTAAACTTAATTTACCTGTTTTAACTTCTGCGTGACTCACAGGAGAAATACCTCTGGTCTCTTTCCTATTTTATGCATTGGAAAGTGGAATACAAAAAACATAGTGTAATGAGAATACACAGTGTTTAAAATAAAAGATGCCAGTGAGTCAATACAAATTACAAGAAATCAGTACAAGAAAAAAACTAAGTTTTCCATTTCAGCAGTGTATGGTAGAGTCTGACTGAGCTTGTCCAGTAAATCAACAAAATGTTTTAGTTTATCCCTTAAATATAAGATGCAGTTTTGAGTTCCTTCTGCATTTCACAGATAATTAACCTTAAATGACACAGCTCTGATCCCTTTCTTTAGTTTAAATATGCAGTTTAAAGCAGAATACAGTTAAAACAGTGTAGTGAAAATGACCACAATATACAATGTAGAAGAAGCCAGTGAAGCAATACAAATTACAAGAACACAGTATAAGAAAAATCAGACTAACCCTTCCCTGAAAGCATTCTGTGACTGAGTCTGTCAGCAATTCCAGTAAAGCTTTAAAATGTTTTATTTTCCCCTTAAATATATAGTTTAGTTTTTACCTTGTCCCTCAGTTCACATTATTAAGCTTATTTCACCTGTTCTTATCTCTGTGTAACTCACATGAGACACAGCTGTGATCATGCTCCTAATTTAAATATGCAGTTGAAAGCAGAATATAATTTAAAATCAGTGTAATGAAAATATTCTATAACACACAGAATAAAAGAAGCCAATGAAGCAATACAAATTACAAGAAAACAGTATATGAAAAACAAACTAACCTTTCACTCAAAGCAGTCAATGGCAGAGTCTAAGTGAACTATTCCAGTAAAGCCCTGAAACTTTTTCTTCCCCCCCCCCTCTAGTTCCTAGCTCCTCCCTCAGTTCACATGTAATTAACCTTAATTGAACTCTTCTAATTTCTGTGTGGATCATAAGAGACACAAGAGACACAACACTTATCTCTAGCTGTTTAACTCAATCACTCCAATGGAGCTCAGGAAATTTGTACTGTAACTTCCAATGGGTGGAGCCTAAGCCTTTTGACAGAATCAGATTTTGTTTCACATTTCATACAAATGTTCATATCTCTGGAAATTTACAGGTTATGAAAGATGTATAAATAGCAAACTCTTCAGCATAAACTGTTTTATAGTGGTAGGATTCTTTAGGTTCTAGGTCTTAAACCAAATTTTATAAGTCACAGTAAACACAGTGACTGTTGTTTGTAATATTTTGTAAACAACCACTTAAGCATTTTATTCAACTAGCTGAGAGCTTTCATATGAGGCTAATGAGTTCTGTCTGTGTTACTTGGTTGTTGAATTATTTAGAAAAATGTGAAAATTATATCTATATAAATTAATACCATAAAATCAACAGTTAATATATATTTACATGCACAAGACAGAGGTCAAGTATTAATGCAGTTGAATTTGCCATTGTGTAGGCTTTAAGAGGAAATCTTTTAAAATTGTGTATATAGCATGGTTTTGGAATTGTTAATGCAAATGTGAACAATCAATATTTGACACCTACAAGCATCAGTAGGAGGTAACTGCAGTTCCATCTGGAGGAGTATCTCAGATGTAATAGGTTAAAAATGCAATTGAAACCAGAATAGAATTACAACAGTGTAATGAAAATCCACTGCAAAGTACAAAAAAGAAGGCAATGAAGCAATACAAATTATAAGAAGACAGTATGAGAAAAAAACCTTTCCCTCACAGCAGTCTATGGCAGACTCTGACTGAGCTTTTGCAATAAAGGCTTAAAATGTTTTATTTTACCCCTAAAATACAAGGTGTAGCTCTTCCCTCCTCCCTCAGTTTGTACCTCTCAAATACTTATGGCATGACATTTGGACAAAACCTGAAACAATGGGCAGACAAAGCCCAAAATAAGGGAGATATTTTAAATATTGCTGTTATAAACATAGAAAGTTGTTAGAATAACAAGATTTGTGTTAGCATGCATTTTCTGAATAATATGACATCTGAAACTGAAACGTATGTCATTATTTAGACATTTCAGTCCTCTGTGGTTTTCCACAAAACTACAAGTTTCATGAGGAACAGGCCATAAATATGATGCAAAATCTGGGCATTCTGAAAAAAAATCTGGACAGCTGAATGCTTTGCCTCAGTTAACAGGTTATTCACCTGAGCTGACCTGTTCTTATTTCATAGGTTCATAGGTTCATAGATTAGTACTAAGCTAACTGCCCTTGCGAGCCATTTTAAGCCTAGCCAATTATCCCTTTCATCAGGAATAACCCGATCAACAACAAAGAAAATAAACTTTTTAAAATCGGGGCAAGTGGTGCTGTAAATGAACAAGGCATTGCGTGTGCCATTATTTTTAATGGCTCTAAGACGTTCTACTATTTTGTCTCTGTGCCCTCGTATAGTTTTGCTCACATAAAACCCGGGATAGCTGGTACAAGTAGCCAAAGTAACCAGCATAGATGTATTACAACAGCATCTACCCAGACATGATAGAGACCTGTTGTGCCCTTGTACTACAACATATGGGCCATCATTAATATATTTGCAGTACTTACATGCCCCACATTTATACATAGTTGAAGTTTGTTTGAGACTGGCCTCTCCAAAATATTTTTAATATTCTTACTCCTACTAAAAACCACTCTAGGGGTCTGTCCCAGTCTTTCTTTCATATTGTTGTCAAAACTTATATCCCATACTCCCCTGATTGTTTCTAATAATATGGGTGTTTGATGATTGTATTTCAGTATAAAGGCATCTGGTTTTTGAGGTACAGCTTTCTTCTGTAAACAATCACCCCACCCCATAAAATCGGGGGAAAGGATATACTTCTCCTCCTTGTTACTTCATTGCACACCTGCAAAAGTAATTTCAAAGGGTAACCTCTTTCTAGAAACATACCAAACAGGGTATATACCTCTTCTTGGTATACCCTGTTGTCACTAACCAAACGTGACAACTTAATCATCTGACCCTTTATGATACTTTTTCATTGGTGAAGTGGGTGGCAACTATGATAGTGTAAAAGAGAGTTGCAATAAGTTTCTTTCCTATAAATGTTACTTTGTAGACCCTCCTCATTATTTGTCAGGTGGATGTCCAAAAAAATCTATTATTTCACTGTTCCAGTGACTGGTGAATGTAAAAAATGGGGTGGTGTTGTTCAAATAATCCACAAATAATTTGGCATCTTTCTCATCCCTTTTCCATAATATTAATATAGCATCCAAAAAAATTATTATATAACATTATATGATCTTTGTAAGGGGACTGAATACCAAAAACTTCCTCCCAATGTAGAAGCATCAGGTTTGCAAAGCCAGGGGCACACTTCACCCCCGTGGCTACAACTGATATCTGGTGAAATAATTCACCTTCAAAACTCAAATAATTGTTTTTTAATACAATTTCCATTAAGTCAAGGATGTCAATGTTGTCACCATCTAACTTTCTACTTTTAAGGAGGCTCTCCCTAAAATAGTTTTACCCTTCTTCATGTGGAATAACCAAAAAAATGTTTACCACATCTATGGTGAGGAATGAAAAATTACCTAAATCCTCCATGGCACCCAAATGCTCAAGGCAATGCCAATAGTCCCTTAATATGTGTTCAGTCCCAGTTACGACCTGCTGTATTCCTTTGTCCACAAATGATGCCATGGGTTTTGTTTTGTTTCTGTGTCACTTATGAGAGACATAGCTAAGTCTCTGTCATTATGTCAACTGTTAAGTCTTTGTTCCTCTCTAAGTTCACAGATAATTAACCTTTTCATTGATCTGTTCTAATTTCTGTGTGACTCACAGGAGACACACCTCTGGTCTCCTTCATAGTTTGAATATGCAACTGAAGTATACAAAAGAGAAGAAAACAATGAAGCAGTTCTAATTACATGAAAGGAATATAAGAAAAAGGAAACTAACCTTTCCCTCACAGCAGTCTAGTGCAGAGTGTGAGTGAGCTTTTCCTGTAAATCCTTGAAATGTTTTATTTTATCCGTTAAAGACAAGGTTTAGTTCCTAGCTCCTCACATAGTACACAGGTAATTAACCTTAAGTGACCTGTTCTAATTTCTGTATGATTCACAAGAGACACAACAATTGACTCTTTCCTAGATTAAAGCTACAGCTAAAACAAGAATACAATTAAAACGCAGTGTAATAAAAAAAAATCACACTTTACAAAATAGAAGGCAGTGAAGCAATACTGATTATAAGAAAGCAGTATAATAAAAACAAACTAACCATTTCCCTCACGCCAGTCTATGCTAGAGTCTGAGTGAGCTGTTTCAGTAAAGCCTTGAAGTGTTTTATTTTACCCCTAAAATAAAAGGTTTATTTGCTATCTCCTCCTTCAGTTCCCAAATAATTAATCTTAACTGACTTGTTCTAATTTTGGTGTGACTCACAAGAGACACAGCTCTGGTCTCTTTCCTAGCTTAAATGTACAGCTGAAACTACAATACAATTAAAACACAGTGTAATGAAATTATACCAGAGTATGGGGAATTGCAGAAAACAGAAAAACAATACAAACTGCCAGAAATCAGTATAAGAGAAAAAAAAGTTTCCCTCACAGCAATCCATGGCAGATTCTGCGTGAGCTTTTCCAGTAAGGACTTGGGATGTATTATTTTACCTCTTAAATACTATGCTTACTTCTTAGGTCCTTCCTCATTTCCCAGGTAATTCATTTTAATTGGTCTGTTTTAACTTCTGTATGACTCACAAGAGGTACAGCTCTGGTCTCTTTACTAATTTAAATATGGATTTGAAAGTGGACTACAATTAAAACACAATGTAATGAAAACAGAACACAGGCACTAACTAAAAGCTGCCAAAAAAGAGAAAAGAAACAAAATAATTTAGCGCTTTCATTCTGTGAACTTCTTCACAGTAAAAGAATGAAAGCGCTAAATTATTTTGTTTCATTCCTTCTTTTTTGGCATGTTTTTGCCAGCCTTTAGTTTAGTACCTGTGTTCTGTTTTTTTGTCTCTTAATATTTGTGATTCTGCAGTGTAAAGAAAATACACAATATACAAAAAAGAAGGCAGGGAGTCAGTACAAATTACAATAAATCAGTATAAGAGAAAAAACTAACTTTACCCTCACTGCAGTCTATGGTAGAGTCTGAAAGAGCTTTTCCAGTAATGCCATTAAATGTTTTAGTTCACATCTTAAATACGTGATGTAGTTTGGCACTCTTCCTGAATTTCACATGTAATTAATCTTTACTGACCTGTTTTAATTTCTGTGTGACTCACAAGCGACACAGCTCTGGTCTCTTTCCTTGTCCTTGTTTGAAATGGGAAGACATAATTTGACTCTGTCAGAAGGCTTAGGCTCCACCCATTAGAAGTTGCAGTGCAACTTCTAATGGGTGGAGTTGCAGTGCAAACTTCCTGAGCTCTTTGGAGCTCCTTTGGTCTGCACCTGTCGCCCCTGGGATTCAGGTTGCTGACTAAGGCTCTTGCCACCCCTATAGTGCCTTTTTAGGCAAAGTTCAAAGGACAAAACCACCACCATAACAGGCGCAAGCATGCAAAATCTGAAGGTAATGCTACTCAATGCTAGATGTCTAAACCTCAAAATGCACACTCTCGAGGCACTCCTAAAAATGGACAACATCGATATCTGTGCAGTAACTGAGACCTGGTTCAAGGTTCCAGGGAGCACCCCTACAATACCAGGCTACAACTCTTATTACACTTTTCGGCCACCAAACCAGGATCGAAACACTAAAGGTGGAGGAGTGTCCATATTCACCAACAATATTCACACCACCAGGCTAGCTGCCCAACACAATTCTCCAGGTGCAGCTAACACTAGGTAAGACTGCAATCCAAGTTGTTGCTTGCTACAGATCCCCCAACATGCCCCAAGATTCTCACTACACCTTTCTAAACATACTGGAAAATATTAAGATACAACCAAACACCCTAATACTGGGTGATTCAAACTACCCTGCCATTAACTGGGAAAACTACTCATGTACCAACATCTTTGCCCAATGGTTCTTGGAAATCATAAATTCCAGCGCCCTGGATCAATTAATCCGTATTCCCACCAGGGGCTCCAATATCCTAGACCTTGTAATCACCAACATGGGAAATCGATGCTCCACACCTATGGTCACCCCCTCGTTGGTCAGGTCAGACCATAAGCTAATCACCCTAAACATCCGCATCCCACCCCCACTCCCCAGTAAGAAAACCTCCATAAAAATTTCTCCAAAGCCAACTTCATGCTACTCAAGTCAGAAGTGACAAACGTCATGACACCCATGCAGACGGGAACTGAAAGTTTGACTGCTGAGTCCTACACTAAGGCACTGTACAAGCACATCCACTCATGCATGAATCATGCCATCCCATATAGAACCAAGATGCTCTCCTCCAAAAAAAGGAAGCCAATCTGGTGTCCCCTGCCATAAACAAACTTTACAACAAAAGGAAGAAACTGTTGCAGAAAAGAGGAAAATCCCACGATGCAAAACATTCCCTTACCAGCCTCAGTAAGAAGCTGAGGTCCTTCGTAAAATCCTCCAAAACTAGTTACGAAAATAAAATTTCTAAAGATTCCAAAGACAACCACAAGGCATTCTATAACTATGTCAAGAATCTAAATGACAATGCTCAGGTCTACAACAGAATGGCATTAAATATACTGATCCCAAGGATATTGCCAATATCCTGACAGATCGATTCCGTGCCAACTTCACCCCCTTCTCACCCCCTAAACGTCCCATCTCAATACCGGAAGATTGCTAAATTCCGGTAATAATGGCCACACAGGTAAAAAACACACTCTCCAAAGGTAAGAATACAGCATCCATGGGACCAGATGACATCCCGGGCTGTGTACTACATGAACTACAAAATGAACTGGCACCTCACCTAAGTGTCATGTTTAATGCTCTCCTCAGGCTTTATGCCCACTGTGTGGCGCACAGCTACAGTTATCCCACTCCACAAGGGGGATCCACCTTGGATCCTGGGAACTACCTTCCCAATCAGTCTGACGAGCCTGATCTGCAAGGCCATGGAACATATTATCATGGAACTTATAAACAAAGATATTGGCAACCTTCAAACACAGGACCCCACCCAGTTTGGGTTCGTGAAGGGCCGATCTTGTCTCCTGAACCTGATTGACTTCTTCAAATGAGTCTCCAGAGCCGTGGATGAGGGTAAGGCAGTCCACACTGCCTACCTGGACCTTCCCAAGGCCTTTGACACCATCCCCCACTCTGAAATCATAGGTAAACTTACTAAGCTGGGCATTAATCCCTACATCACTCGATGGGTTACCAACTAGCTTACTGACAGAACCCACACTGTAAAAGTAGCTGACTCCAAATCCAGCTCCAGACAAGTGACAAGTGGAGTACCTCAGGGTTCAGTCCTGGGGCCGCTCTTGTTTCGCATCGACTTCTCTGAAGTACAGGCCAACACTAAGGGACTCTGGCTAACAAAGTTCGCAGATGACTGCAAACTGGGAGCCATTATTGAATCCCCAAATGATGTGGATACTCTACAAAAGGGCCTTACAGAAACAGATGCTTGGTGCCAGAGCCATGGGCTCAAGCTCAATGCCAAGAAATGTATAGTTATCATCTTTGGAAAAAAAACATATACCGGTGAATTACCACATAGGTGGCAGTACACTAAACACCAAAAGTGTGATAAGAGACTTAGGGACACAGGTGGACAGTGGTCTCACCTTCAATAACCACATCGCCACAACAGTCAGGAAATCCTTCTATGTGGCACATCTCATCATTAAGGGCTTTTCAACCAGAAAAAAGGAGTTCATTTTCCCACTGTACTCAACCTTCATTAGACCCATTATAGAATACAACGCCTCCATTTGGTATGTACCTCTCAAGACATCTGCAACAACTGGAAAGGCCAGAGAAATACCTCACTAAAAGAATCACAGGCCTAAAGCAGATGCCCTATGCTGACCGCCTTAAAAAATTCCAGCTATACTCTGTTGCATATCGTCTACTCAGAGGCGATCTCTGCTTAACATACAAGGCCATGTCAAACCCAGAGCTGCTGGACATGCTACACTTAAAGAAATCCCAATCCCTCAGAGCCACACGCTCGAGGGATTTTAAACCTTGTCCTCACAATAAACAAAACATGCTGGAGGGAGTACTAGTACTAGTACTAGTACTAGTACTGTTATATAACTGAAAACATGCATACTTGCTTTAACTCACACATTTTAACTTTAAACAAACATTGAAGAAATAACTGAAACACAGACAGTCAACTTCTGCACCACAGCTGTTGCCAAATTTTAGTCTGCATTGTCCCAGTCACTGATGAGGTATTGGAAGGCCTGCTTTAATGTCCAAGTGTCCTTTTTATTGTTAGGCACTATAAACTTCTCCTTTTTTTCTCTTGTGCAAAGCTGGGTGGCTAAAGTTCTTGATTGTATTTAGTATCAGGTCCTTAAAATAACATTTGCAGCTTTAACGATTATAAACATATAGCATTGCTTGTTGCCCAAACCTTATTTACATTCATCTGCATGGAAACAAACATTTACTGCTAATATACTCTTGCAAGTATGAAATGTAAAACAGTCGACATGGAAAGGCTGTAACTTTTATTATTAAATCAAACTGAAATTTCAGTAACTTTGTTTTTCTTGTCATAACCTTAAATGAAACTGAAGTAGTAATTTAACACTGTATATTTCTGCACCTGTATAAAATTAATCTAACTGTTGAACTTTTTAGTTACTCTCGTGACCTTCAGATTTTAACATACTGTTTTGAGTGAAACTCCACCCACTGTCTCACAATAACCATTTCTTTAGCTGACGTCATTTAACTTTTCAGTACTACTGAATGCTGCAAGAATTTATCATTACAGTCTACAATTTTCTTGGATAAATAGTAAAAACTGTAAATGCATTAAATTGATCTTTACCATACTGCCTTATAACATACAGTACTGTTCTTAATTTATGTAAGATATGAAAATACTGTAATGTACCGTAATTAGCTGGAAACACTGTATACAATGAGACTGAGAAACAAAAGTCTTAATTACCCAAACTCATCCTTCAATATGTGTCAGTCTCTCCCTTATAAACAAAGTCTTGTGCACTGTTCAGCATGAATTCTCCAAACACTGTAATTCATTTAATAAGGTTTTATTAGATGTTCACAGTATCCAAATACTGTCTTCATTAACAGTACTGATAAACAATTCAAATTGCTGCACATCATATTCTGATTGTCCTGAACAACATAAACTGACATAGTCTCTAGATGACCTGTTTTCTGTACTCATGCTCGAGTGTTAGACATCTTCCCTGAAGTAACAGGTCAAAGTAACTTACTAACCTTAACTGCTCTGCTGTCCTGAACACAGATATTGTATTCTCTTTTTCAGTAATTTTCCTCTATTGACTACATCCACACTCCTAACCTTGAGCCTCAGGCTACGTCTTGTTTTTTAGTTTAACTTATCTCTTGATTCTTTCCTTGAAAAAGGAACTTAACAAGAACTGTCTGCAATCTTCCCTTGAAAAACTGTTATTTATTCAGTGGAAGATTCTTTGTTTCTCCTTTCTAAAATGTATGCATAAAATGAAACACCATTTCCTAGCCAGCAAGCTCAACATTCAGTGAAAGATTATTTTTTGTTTCTGCTTTCCTAAAATGTATTACATAAATGAAACACCATTTCTAGGTTTATTTTATTCTTTAGCTTGTCTAATGTCTAATAACTACTGTACAATGAAAAACCCCATTCTAACAGTTGCCCCTGAGGTCCCTTGGCAAAAGTCTACTAGGACCTACTTCTGTAGTTACCTTACTTTATATTGCTAACTACTGTATTTAGCTTTTATGCTGCCTGTCTTGTAATCTGAAAATTAAATGAAAAAAAGTGAGTCATATATTTAAACTTGTACATCATATTTTGCTGGAGGAATAGGTCCTGCAAAATGTATTTGTATACTGTACCATGCTTTCTGAAACTGGCACTCTCTGCAACTGAGGTTTTTAAAACTTATACTTTATGATAGGCCAAAATTCCTGAAAACATACATAACTCAGTAGCTGATGGTTGTACTTTATTATTTGCTTAGCCAATAATTTTGGCATGTAGGACAAAAGTGCCCCTTGTTCTCTTTTATACACATACAACCTTACTCCAGGGACTGGACTGGTAACTTTGCATTTTGCCCTTTTATTAATATTTCATAGGTTCATAGGTTGGTACTAGGCTATCAGCCCTAGGGCCTATACAAGCCTAGCCATAACAATTCCCTAGCTATTTCTTCCCACATTATTTACTTTCCTGGACCCCTGTCTAGCAGGGCGACTGACGTGATCCCTGGGGTGAATTTCCTTTCTCCCATCCAATTGTCAAGGTTCCTCTTGAAGAGGTCCAAAGAGGCACTCTGCTTGACATGTATGGGCAATCTATTCCAGAGTCTGGGGAGTCTCTGGGTCAGGAACCTATCCCTCCAGCATGTTTTGTTTATTGTGATGACAAGGTTTAGATCCCTGGAGCGTGTAGCTATGAGGGATTGGGATTTCTTTAAGTGTAGCATGTCCAACAGCTCTGGGTTTGACATTGCCTTGTATGTTAAGCAGAGATCGCCTCTGAGTAGACGATATGCGACAGAGTATAGCTGGAGTTTTTTAAGGCGGTCAGCGTAGGGCATCTGCTTTAGGCCTGTGATTCTTTTAGTGAGGTATTTCTGAGGCCTTTCCAGTTGTTGCAGATGTCTTGAGAGGTACATACCAAATGGGGCGTTGTATTCTATAATGGGTCTAATGAGGGATGAGTACAGTGGGACTATGACCTCCTTTTTTCTGGATGAAAAGCCCTTCGTAATGAGGTGTGCCACATAGAAGGATTTCCTGACTGTTGTGGCGATGTGGTTATCGAAGGTGAGACCACTGTCCACCTGTGTCCCTAAGTCTCTTATCACACTTTCTGTGTTTAGTGTACTGCCACCTATATGGTAATTCATGGATACATGTTTTTCCCAAAGGGATAACAATACATTTCTTGGCATTGAGCTTCAGCCCATGGCTCTGGCACCAAGCATCTGTTTCTGTAAGGCCCTTTTGTAGAGTATCCACATCATTTGGGGATTCAATAATGGCTCCCAGTTTGCAGTCATCTGCAAATTTTGTTAGCCAGAGTCCCTTAGTGTTGACCTGTACTTCAGAGAAGTAGATGCCAAACAAGAGCGGCCCCAGGACTGAACCCTGAGGTACTCCACTTGTCACTTGTCTGGAGCTGGATTTGGAGTCGGCTACTTTTACAGTGTGGGTTCTATCAGTAAGCCATTTAGCAACCCATTGGGTGACATAGGGATTAATGCCCAACTTAGTAAGTTTATCTATGATTCCAGAGTGGGGGATGGTGTCAAAGGCCTTGGCAAGGTCTAGATAGGCTGTGTGGACCACCTTACCCTTGTCCATGGCTCTGGAGACTGATTCAAAGAAGTCAATCAGGTTCAGGAGACAAGATCGGCCCTTCACAAACCCAAACTGGGTGGGGTCCAGTGTTTGAAGGTTGGCAATGTCTTTGTTTATAAGTTCCATGATAATATGCTCCATGGCCTTGCAGATAAGGCTTGTCAGACTGATGGGACGGTAGTTTCCGGGATCCAAGGTGGATCCCCCCTTGTGGATTGGGATAACTGTAGCTCTGCGCCACTCAGTGGGCACAAAACCTGAGGTGAGGCTATGATTAAACATGACACTTAGGTGAGGTGCCAGTTCATATTGTAGTTCATGTAGTACACAGCCCGGGATGTCATATGGTCCCATGGATGCTGTATTCTTGGCTTTAGAGAGTGCGTTTTGTACCTGTGTGGCCGTTATTACTGGAATTTGGCAATCTTCCGGTGTTGAGATGGGCCATTTAGGGGATGAGAGGGGGGGTGAAGCTGGCACTGAATCGATCTGCCAGGATATTGGCAATATCCTTCGGATCAGATATTTAATGCCATTCTGTTTTAGCTCAGAGCAGATCTGAGCATTGCCATTTAGATTCTTGACATAGTTATAGAATGCTTTGTGGTTGTCTTTGGAATCTTTGGCAATTTTATTTTCGTAACTAGCTTTGGAGGATTTTATGAGGCATCTCAGTTTCTTACTGAGGCTAGTAAGGGAGTTTTTTGCATCCTGGGATTTTCCTCTTTTCTGCAAAAGTTTCTTCCTTTTGTTGTAAAGTTTGTTTATGGCAGGGGACCACCAGATTGGCTTCCTTTTTTTGGATGAGAGCATTTTGGTTCTATTTGGGATGGCACGATTCATACATGAGTGGATGTGCTCGTACAGTGCCTTAGTGTAGGATTCAGCAGTTGAACTGCATTGGTGTCATGAAGTTTGTCACTTCTGACTTGAGTAGCATGAAGTTGGCTTTGGAGAAGTTTTTAATGGTGGTTTCTTTATTGGGGGGTGGGGGTGGGATGTGGATGTTAAGGGTGATTAGCTTATGGTCAGACCTGACATTTCCCTGCATGTCTTTGATCTTTGCCAGATTTGCCTCAACCATTGAGCCCACTTGGCTCACCTTTGTTATACCTTTTAACTTAATTTTCTTTTACTGCATTGGATATAGAGGAAACCTCCTCCTTGGCAACTTTTTCTGCCACATACTGTATAGCCTATCAAGCATGATGGCTGTTTTCTGAATAATTGAAATCTGCTCTGAAAATTTAACTTTATAAATGGTCTTGAAGCATAATTACCATAGTCTGTGTTAACTTTTGTATGTACATTTTATTTAAATTTGTTTTATAACGCTACTTACTTTTTTAACTTTTATGAATATTTATGAGCTATAATAGTTTACGAAAACCTGTACTTTCTGTATTTTAAGTCTGTGCCTTTGCATTGTTTGTTAGTGTCCTTAATTCCTGACTAATGTAAAGTGCACTGTAATCTGTAAACTAATTAACAAATTAAGCTTGCCCTGTTATGCCTTGAGTGCAATGAATAACTATCACTACCTATTATTTAAATAATAAGCCTGTAATTCTGTTACTTTACCCTTAACCTATGACTGAATAATGTAATTACAAATAAATCTGTCACTTTACCCTTAACTAATAACTGAACAATGCAAAGTATTTTAAGATTTGACTGAAAGGTACTATACTGAACACATAACTGAATATGAATGTCATATTCTAAAATGTGACTGATATGTACATTAGCATCTACTGAACATTGAAAAATAGGTGTGTATACCTTGAAAACTAAACTAAAAGAATAAAAGCATAACTGAAACTGGTACGTTATATTTTAACTAATACAATTGTCTGAAACATTTTGACTGTGTTATCTGAACACAAATGAACTGAAATCCATTTGAAACAGATTGACTGAAACTATTACTGCTGTACACATTACCATGGACCTGAAAACGTGAATACATGCATACTTGCTTTAACTTTAAACAAACATTGAAGAAATAACCAAAACAACTCAACTGTTGCAAAATTTTGCTCTGCATTGTTCCAGTTGCTGATGAAGGCCTGTTTTAATGTTCATGTGTAGTTAGGCCTTATAAACCTCTTTTTTTGCATTTCCTGTGCAAACTGGTTTTAGTATCAGGTCCTAAAAATAACATTTGCATCTTTAACAGTTATACCCTAATAGCATTGCTTATTGCCCAGACTTTATTTACATTTGTCTGCATGAAATGCAGCTTTAACATCTATAAACTGGAAGCATTGCATGTTGTACTGACTTTATTTAAATGTTTTCTGCATGAAATTCAGATTTAGCATTTATAATCCGGCAGCATTACTTCCTGTGCTGACTTTATTTACATTTTTCTGCCTGAATAAACATTTGCTGCTAAAAAGCTTTTGCAAGTCTCTAGTTTTTTAAGTCAGATCTACCTGTTTGCTGAAGCTGTTGTAAACTGCAGAGAGACTGACATACTGCCTACTGTGATATTGGGAAAATATAATGCTTATTCTCAGTTAAATTCTGTACTTTTGATTTAATATCTCTGTAATCTGTACAACTGGTTATTACTGTCCTTTTTGTTGTGTGATAGAGCTGCATTTCTGTTGCTGTTACCCTCAATTTGCAGTAAAATCTTTTGTCTAGAAGCCTATCTGTTTCTCAGTGAGAGAGAATAAACAGGAAAGGTTTAATATAGCCAGGGGCATGCCTGCAAAACTGTATTGTTGATTGGATAGGTTTCTGTCCCTCTACCTTTAAAAGCCAGTGTTTTAAGTCAGCTATACCTGTTTGCTGAAGCTGTTGTAAGCTGTAGAGAGACCGACTACTGCCTACTGTCATATCGGGAAAAGATGTGTTTATTCTCAATTAAATTCTGCACTTTTGATTTAATTTCTCTGTAATCTGTACTTCTGATTTTACTGTCCTTTTTGTTGTGTGATAGAGCTGAATTTCTGCTGCCCTCACTTTGCAGTAAAATCTTTTGTCTAGAGGCCTATCTGTTTCTCAGTTACACAGAGAGTAAACAGGACTGGTTTAATCTAACCTGGGGAATTCCTGGAAAACTGTATTGTTCATTGGATAGGTTTCAGTCCCTCTACCTTTAATAGCCAGTGTTTTAAGTCATATATACCTGTTTTCTGATGCTGTTGTAAACTACAGAGAAACTGACCTACTACCTACTGTAATATTGGGAGAAGATAAGTGTTTATTCTCAATTAAATTCTGCACTTTTGATTTAACATCTCTGTAATCTGTACAACTGGTTTTACTCTCCTTTTTGTTGCGTGATAGAGCTGAATTTCTCTTGCTGTTATCCTCAGTTTGCAGTAAAATGATTTTTCTAAAGGCCTATCTGTTTCTCAGTCAGTGAGAGTAAACAGTTCAAGTTTAATCAAGCCAGGGGCATTCCTTCAAACCTATATTGTTGATTGGATAAATTTCTGTCCCTCTATCTTTAATAGCCAATGTTTTAAGTCAGATATACCTCTTTGCTGAAGCTGTTGTAAGCTACAGAGAGAGTGGCCTACTGCCTACTGTGATATTTGGAAATGATAAGTGTTTATTCTCAATAAAATTCTGCACTTTTGATATAATATGTCTATAATCTGTACATCTGGTTTTACTCTCTTTTTGTTGTGTGACAGAGCTGAATTTCTGTTGCCCTCAGTTTCCAGTAAACTCTTTTGTCCAGAGGCCTATATGTGTCTCAGTGAGAGAGACTAAACAGGACCATTTTAATGTAGCCAGGGAAATTCCTGCAAAAATGTATTGTTGAATGGATAGGTTTCCGTCCCTCTACCTTTAATAGCTAGTGTTTTAACTCAGAAATACCTGTTTGTTGAAGCTGTTATAAACTGCGGAGAAACTGGCTTTCTGTGATATTGGGAAAAGAAAAGTGTTTCTTCTCAATTAAATTCTGCAATTTTCATTTGATATCTCTGCAATCTGTACAACTAGTTTTACTGTCCTTTTTGTTGTGTGACAGAGCTAAATTTATGTTGCTGTTACCCTCAGTTTGCAGTAAATCTTTTGTCTAGAGGCCTGTCGATTTCTCAGTGAGAGAGAGAGTAATCAGAACCAGTTTAATCTAGCCAGGGCCATTCCTGCAAATCTGTGGTGTTGATTGGATAGGTTTCAGTCCCTCTACCTTTAATAGCCGGTGTTTTAAGTCAGATATACTTGTTTGCTGAAGCTGTTGTAAGCTGCAGAGAGACTGATCTACTGCCTGCTGTCATATTGGGAAAAGATGTGTTTATTCTCAATTAAATTCTGCACTTTTGATTTAATATCTCTGCAAACGGTACAACTGGTTTTACTGTCCTTTTTGCTTTATGATAGAGATGAATTTCTGTTGCTGTTACCCTCAGTTTGCAGTAAATTCTTTTGTCTAGCGGCCTATCTGTTTCTCAGTCAGAGAGAGAAAACAGGACCGGTTTAATCTAGCCAGGGGCATTCCTGCAAATCTGTGTTATTGATTGGATAGGTTTCTGTCCCCCTACCTTTAATTGCCAGAGTTTTAAGTCAGATATACCTGTTTGATGAAGTTTTTGTAAGCTGCAGGGAGACTGACCTACTGCCTACCGTGATATTGGGAAAAAATAAGTGTTTATTCCCAATTAAATTCTACACTTTTGATTTAATATCTCTGTAATCTATACAACTGGTTTTACTATCCTTTTGTTATGTGACAGAGCTGAATTTCTGTTGCTGTTACCTTCAGTTTGCAGAAAAATCTTTTGTCTAGATGCCTATTTGTTTCTCAGTGAGAGAGAGAAAACATGACCGGTTTAATCTAGCCAGGGGCATTCCTGCAAATCTGTATTATTGATTGGATAGGTTTCTCTCCCCCTACCTTTAATTGCCAGAGTTTTAAGTCAGATATACCTGTTTGATGAAGTTTTTGTAAGCTGCAGGGAGACTGACCTACTGCCTACCGTGATATTGGGAAAAATAAGTGTTTATTCCCAATTAAATTCTACACTTTTGATTTAATATCTCTGTAATCTGTACAACTGGTTTTACTGTCCTTTTTGTTGCATAATAGAGCTGAATTTCTGTTGCTGCTACCCTTAGTTTGCAGTTAAAATGCTTTCTCTAAAGGCCTGTTTCTCAGTGAGCGAGATTAAACAGTTCAAGTTTAATCAAGCAGGGGCATTCCTTCAAAACTATATTGTTGATTGGATAGGTTTCTGTCCCTCTATCTTTAATAGCCAATGTTTTAAGTCAGATATACCTGTTTGCTGAAGCTGTTGTAAGCTGCAGAGAGACTGACCTACTGCCTACTGTGATATTTGGAAACGATAAGTGTTTATTCTCAGTTAAATTCTGCACTTTTGATATAATATGTCTGTAATCTGTACAACTGGTTTTACTTTCCTTTTTGTTGTGTGACAGAGCTGAATTTCTATTGTCCTCAGTTTCCAATAAACTCTTTTGTCCAGAGGCCTATATGTTTCTCAGTGAGAGAGACTAAACAGGACCGGTTTAATCTAGCCAGGGAAATTCCTGCAAAACTGTATTTTTGATTGGATAGGTTTCTGTCCCTCTACCTTTAATAGCTAGTGTTTTAACTCAGAAATACCTGGTTTGTTGAAGTTGTTGTAGACTGCAGAGAAACTGGCTCTCTGTGATATTGGGGAAAAAAAGTGTTTCTTCTCAATTAAATTCTGCAATTTTGATTTAATATCTCTGTAATCTGTACAACTAGTTTTACTGTCCTTTTGTTGTGTGACAGAGCTAAATTTATGTCGCTGTTACCCTCAGTTTGCAATAAATCTTTTGTCTGGAGGCCTATCGGTTTCTCAGTGAGAGAGAGTAATCAGGACTAGGTTAATCTAGCCAGGGCCATTCCTGCAAATCTGTGGTGTTGATTGGATAGGTTTCAGTCCCTCTACCTTCAATAGCCAGTGTTTTAAGTTGGATATTCTTGTTTGCTGAAGCTGTAGTAAGCTGCAGAGAGACTGACCTACTGCCTGCTGTCATATTGGGAAAAAATGTGTTTATTCTTGATTAAATTCTGATAGAGATGAATTTCTGTTGCTGTTACCCTCAATTTGCAGTAAATTCTTTTGTCTAGAGGCCTATCTGTTTCTCAGTCAGAGAGAGAAAACAGGACCAGTTTAATCTAGCCAGGGGCATTCCTGCAAATCTGTGTTATTGATTGGATAGGTTTCTCTCCCCCTACCTTTAATTGCCAGAGTTTTAAGTCGGATATACCTGTTTGATGAAGTTTTTGTAAGCTGCAGGGAGACTGACCTACTGCCTGCTGTCATATTGGGAAAAGATGCGTTTATTCTCAATTAAATTATGCACTTTTGATTTAATATCTCTGTAATCGGTACAACTGGTTTTACTGTCCTTTTTGTTGTGTGACAGAGCTAAATTTATGTCGCTGTTACCCTCGGTTTGCAGTAAATCTTTTGTCTAGAGGCCTATCGGTTTCTCAGTGAGAGAGAGTAATCAGGACCAGGTTAATCTAGCCAGGGCCATTCCTACAAATCTGTGTTGATTGGATAGGTTTCAGTCCCTCTACCTTTAATAGCCAGTGTTTTAAGTCAGATATACTTGTTTGCTGAAGCTGTTGTAAGCTGCAGAGATACTGACCTACTGCCTGCTGTCATATTGGGAAAAGATGCATTTATTCTCAATTAAATTCTGCACTTTTGATTTAATATCTCTGTAATCGGTACAACTGGTTTTACTGTCCTTTTTGCTTTATGATAGAGATGAATTTCTGTTGCTGTTACCCTCAGTTTGCAGTAAATTCTTTTGTCTAGAGGCCTATCTGTTTCTCAGTCAGAGAGAGAAAACAGGACCGGTTTAATCTAGCCAGGGGAATTCCTGCAAATCTGTGTTATTGATTGGATAGGTTTCTCTCCCCCTACCTTTAATTGCCAGAGTTTTAAGTCGGATATACCTGTTTGATGAAGTTTTTGTAAGCTGAAGGGAGATTGACCTACTGCCTACCGTGATATTAGGAAAAGATAAGTGTTTATTCCCAGTTAAATTCTACACTTTTGATTTAATATCTCTGTAATCTGTGCAACTGTTTTACTGTCCTTTTGTTGTGTGATAGAGCTGAATTTCTGTTGCTCTTAGCTTCAGTTTGCAGAAAAATCTTTTGTCTAGAAGCCTATTTGTTTCTCAGTGAGAGAGAGAAAACATGACCAGTTTAATCTAGCCCGGGGCATTCCTGCAAATCTGTGTTATTGATTGAACAGGTTTCGGTCCCTCTACATTTAATAGACAGTGTTTTAAGTCAGATATACATGTTTGCTGAAGCTGTTGTAAGCTGCAGAGACTGACCTACTCCCTACTGTGATATTGGGAAAAGATAAATGTTCATTCTCAATTAAATTCTGCACTTTTGATTTAACATCTCTGTAATCTGTACAACTGGTTTTACTGTCCTTTTGTTGTGTGATAGAGCTGAATTTCTGTTGCTGTTACCCTTAGTTTGCAGTTAAAATGCTTTCTCTAAAGGCTTATCCGTTTCTGAGTGAGCGAGATTAAACAGTTCAAATTTAATCAAGCCAGGGGCATTCCTTCAAAACTATATTGTTGATTGGATAGGTTTCTGTCCCTCTATCTTTATTAGCCAGTGTTTTAAGTCAGATATTCCTGTTTGTTGAAGCTGTTGTAAGCTGCAGAGAAACTGGCTTTCTGTGATATTGGGAAAAGAAAAGTGTTTCTTCTCAATTAAATTCTGCAATTTTGATTTAATATCTCTGTAATCTGTACAACTAGTTTTACTGTCCTTTTTGTTGTGTGACAGAGCTGAATTTCTGTTGCCCACAGTTTCCAATAAACTCTTTTGTCCAGAGGCCTATATGTTTCTCAGTGAGAGGGACTAAACAGGACCGGTTTAGTCTAGCCAGGGAAATTCCTGCAAAACTGTATTGTTGATTGGATAGGTTTCTGTCCCTCTACCTTTAATAACTAGTGTTTTAACTCAGAAATACCTGTTTGTTGAAGCTGTTGTAAACTGCAGAGAAACTGGCTTTCTGTGATATTGGGAAAAGAAAAGTGTTTCTTCTCAATTAAATTCTGCAATTTTGATTTAATATCTCTGTAATCTGTACAACTAGTTTTACTGTCCTTTTTGTTGTGTGACAGAGCTAAATTTATGTCACTGTTACCCTCAGTTTGCAGTAAATCTTTTGTCTAGAGGCCTATCGGTTTCTCAGTGAGAGAGAGTAATCAGGACCAGTTTTATCTAGCCAGGGCCATTCCTGCAAATCTGTGGTGTTGATTGAATAGGTTTCAGTCCCTCTACCTTTAATAGCCGGTGTTTTAAGTCAGATATACTTGTTTGCTGAAGCTGTTGTAAGCTGCAGAGAGACTGACCTACTGCCTACTGTGATATTTGGAAACGATAAGTGTTTATTCTCAGTTAAATTCTGCACTTTTGATATAATATGTCTGTAATCTGTACAACTGGTTTTACTTTCCTTTTTGTTGTGTGACAGAGCTGAATTTCTATTGTCCTCAGTTTCCAATAAACTCTTTTGTCCAGAGGCCTATATGTTTCTCAGTGAGAGAGACTAAACAGGACCGGTTTAATCTAGCCAGGGAAATTCCTGCAAAACTGTATTTTTGATTGGATAGGTTTCTGTCCCTCTACCTTTAATAGCTAGTGTTTTAACTCAGAAATACCTGGTTTGTTGAAGTTGTTGTAGACTGCAGAGAAACTGGCTCTCTGTGATATTGGGGAAAAAAAGTGTTTCTTCTCAATTAAATTCTGCAATTTTGATTTAATATCTCTGTAATCTGTACAACTAGTTTTACTGTCCTTTTTGTTGTGTGACAGAGCTAAATTTATGTCGCTGTTACCCTCAGTTTGCAATAAATCTTTTGTCTGGAGGCCTATCGGTTTCTCAGTGAGAGAGAGTAATCAGGACTAGGTTAATCTAGCCAGGGCCATTCCTGCAAATCTGTGGTGTTGATTGGATAGGTTTCAGTCCCTCTACCTTCAATAGCCAGTGTTTTAAGTTGGATATTCTTGTTTGCTGAAGCTGTAGTAAGCTGCAGAGAGACTGACCTACTGCCTGCTGTCATATTGGGAAAAAATGTGTTTATTCTTGATTAAATTCTGATAGAGATGAATTTCTGTTGCTGTTACCCTCAATTTGCAGTAAATTCTTTTGTCTAGAGGCCTATCTGTTTCTCAGTCAGAGAGAAAACAGGACCAGTTTAATCTAGCCAGGGGCATTCCTGCAAATCTGTGTTATTGATTGGATAGGTTTCTCTCCCCCTACCTTTAATTGCCAGAGTTTTAAGTCGGATATACCTGTTTGATGAAGTTTTTGTAAGCTGCAGGAGACTGACCTACTGCCTGCTGTCATATTGGGAAAAGATCGTTTATTCTCAATTAAATTATGCACTTTTGATTTAATATCTCTGTAATCGGTACAACTGGTTTTACTGTCCTTTTTGTTGTGTGACAGAGCTAAATTTATGTCGCTGTTACCCTCGGTTTGCAGTAAATCTTTTGTCTAGAGGCCTATCGGTTTCTCAGTGAGAGAGAGTAATCAGGACCAGGTTAATCTAGCCAGGGCCATTCCTACAAATCTGTGTTGATTGGATAGGTTTCAGTCCCTCTACCTTTAATAGCCAGTGTTTTAAGTCAGATATACTTGTTTGCTGAAGCTGTTGTAAGCTGCAGAGATACTGACCTACTGCCTGCTGTCATATTGGGAAAAGATGCATTTATTCTCAATTAAATTCTGCACTTTTGATTTAATATCTCTGTAATCGGTACAACTGGTTTTACTGTCCTTTTTGCTTTATGATAGAGATGAATTTCTGTTGCTGTTACCCTCAGTTTGCAGTAAATTCTTTTGTCTAGAGGCCTATCTGTTTCTCAGTCAGAGAGAGAAAACAGGACCGGTTTAATCTAGCCAGGGGAATTCCTGCAAATCTGTGTTATTGATTGGATAGGTTTCTCCCCCTACCTTTAATTGCCAGAGTTTTAAGTCGGATATACCTGTTTGATGAAGTTTTTGTAAGCTGAAGGGAGATTGACCTACTGCCTACCGTGATATTAGGAAAAGATAAGTGTTTATTCCCAGTTAAATTCTACACTTTTGATTTAATATCTCTGTAATCTGTGCAACTGTTTTACTGTCCTTTTGTTGTGTGATAGAGCTGAATTTCTGTTGCTCTTAGCTTCAGTTTGCAGAAAAATCTTTTGTCTAGAAGCCTATTTGTTTCTCAGTGAGAGAGAGAAAACATGACCAGTTTAATCTAGCCCGGGGCATTCCTGCAAATCTGTGTTATTGATTGAACAGGTTTCGGTCCCTCTACATTTAATAGACAGTGTTTTAAGTCAGATATACATGTTTGCTGAAGCTGTTGTAAGCTGCAGAGACTGACCTACTCCCTACTGTGATATTGGGAAAAGATAAATGTTCATTCTCAATTAAATTCTGCACTTTTGATTTAACATCTCTGTAATCTGTACAACTGGTTTTACTGTCCTTTTTGTTGTGTGATAGAGCTGAATTTCTGTTGCTGTTACCCTTAGTTTGCAGTTAAAATGCTTTCTCTAAAGGCTTATCCGTTTCTGAGTGAGCGAGATTAAACAGTTCAAATTTAATCAAGCCAGGGGCATTCCTTCAAAACTATATTGTTGATTGGATAGGTTTCTGTCCCTCTATCTTTATTAGCCAGTGTTTTAAGTCAGATATTCCTGTTTGTTGAAGCTGTTGTAAGCTGCAGAGAAACTGGCTTTCTGTGATATTGGGAAAAGAAAAGTGTTTCTTCTCAATTAAATTCTGCAATTTTGATTTAATATCTCTGTAATCTGTACAACTAGTTTTACTGTCCTTTTTGTTGTGTGACAGAGCTGAATTTCTGTTGCCCACAGTTTCCAATAAACTCTTTTGTCCAGAGGCCTATATGTTTCTCAGTGAGAGGGACTAAACAGGACCGGTTTAGTCTAGCCAGGGAAATTCCTGCAAAACTGTATTGTTGATTGGATAGGTTTCTGTCCCTCTACCTTTAATAACTAGTGTTTTAACTCAGAAATACCTGTTTGTTGAAGCTGTTGTAAACTGCAGAGAAACTGGCTTTCTGTGATATTGGGAAAAGAAAAGTGTTTCTTCTCAATTAAATTCTGCAATTTTGATTTAATATCTCTGTAATCTGTACAACTAGTTTTACTGTCCTTTTTGTTGTGTGACAGAGCTAAATTTATGTCACTGTTACCCTCAGTTTGCAGTAAATCTTTTGTCTAGAGGCCTATCGGTTTCTCAGTGAGAGAGAGTAATCAGGACCAGTTTTATCTAGCCAGGGCCATTCCTGCAAATCTGTGGTGTTGATTGAATAGGTTTCAGTCCCTCTACCTTTAATAGCCGGTGTTTTAAGTCAGATATACTTGTTTGCTGAAGCTGTTGTAAGCTGCAGAGAGACTGACCTACTGCCTGCTGTCATATTGGGAAAAGATGTGTTTATTCTCGATTAAATTCTGCAATTTTGATTTACTATCACTGTAATCTGTACAACTGGTTTTACTGTACTTTTTGTTGTGTGTTAGAACTAAATTTATGTTGCTGTTACCTTCAGTTTGCAGTAAAATCTTTTGTCTAGAGGCCTATCACTTTCTCATTGAGAGAGAGAGTAATCAGGACCAGTTTACTCTAGTAATGGCCATGCCTGCAAATCTGTTTTCTTGATTAGATAGGTGTCTGTCCCTCTACCTGTAATAGCCAGTGTGTTAAGTCAGATATACCTGTTTGCTAGAGCTGTTGTAAGGTGCAGAGAGACTGGCCTATTGTGATACTGGGAAAAGATAAGTGTATATTCTCAATTACATTCTGCACTTTTGATTTAATATCTCTGTAATCTATACAACTGATTTTACTATCATTTTTGTTGTGTGACAAAGCTGAATTTCTGTTGCTGTTACCCTCAGTTTACAGTAAAGTCTTTTGATTTAATTTCTCTGTAATCTGTACAACGGATTTTACTGTCCTTTTTGTTGCGTTATAGAGCTGAATTTCTTTTGCTGTTACCCTCAGTTTGCAGTAAAATGATTTCTCTAAAGGCCTATCTGTTTCTCAGTGAGCGAGAGTAAACAGTTCCAGTTTAATTTAGCCGGGGGCATTCCTTCAAACTATATCGTTGATTGCATAGGTTTCTGTCCCTCTACCTTTAATAGCTAGTGTTTTAAATCAGAAATTCCTGTTTGTTGAAGCTATTGTAAACTGCAGAGAAACTGGCCTACTGTGATATTGGGAAAAGGTAAGTATTTATTCACAATTAAATTCTGCACTTTTGATTTAATATCTCTGTAATCTGTACAACTGGTTTTACTGTCTTTTTGTTGAGTGATAGAGCTAAATTTCTGTTGTTGTTACCCTCAGTTTGCAGTAAAATGCTTTCTCTAAAGGCCTATCTGTTTCTCAGCGAGGGAGAGTAAACAGTTCCAGTTTAATCAAGCCAGGGGCATTCCTTCCAATCTATATTGTTGGTTGGATAGGTTTCTGTCCCTCTATCTTTAATAGACAGTGTTTTAAGTCAGATATACCTGTTTGCTGAAGCTGTTGTAAGCTGCAGAGAGAGTGACCTACTGCCTACTGTGATATTTGGAAACAATTAAATTCTGCACTTTTGATATAATATGTCTATAATCTGTACAACTGGTTTTAGTTTCCTTTTTGTTGTGTCAGAGCTGAATTTCTGTTGCCTTCAGTTTCCAGTAAACTCTTTTGTCCAAAGGCCTATATGTTTCTCAGTGAGAGAGACTAAACAGGACCGGTTTAATCTAGCCAGGAAATTCTTGCAAAGCTGTATTGTTAATTGGATAGGTTTATGTCCCTCTACCTTTAATAGCTAGTGTTTTAACTCAGAAATAACTGTTTGTTGAAGCTGTTGCAAACTGCAGAGAAACTGGCTTTCTGTGATATTGGGAAAAGATAAGTGTTTCTTCTCAATTCAATTCTGCAATTTTGATTTAATATCTCTATAATCTGTACAACTAGTTTTACTGTTTTTTTTTTTTTTTTTTGTGACAGAGCTAAATTTCTGTAGCTGTTACCCTCAGTTTGCAGTAAATATTTTGTCTGGAGGCCTATCGTTTTTTCAGTGAGAGAGAGTAATCAGGACTAAATTAATCTAGCCAGGGCCATTCCTGCAAATCTGCAGAGAGACTGACCTACTGCCTGCTGTCATATTGGGAAAAGATGTGTTTATTCTCAATTAAATTCTGCACTTTTGATTTAATATCTCTGTAGTTGGAACAACTGGTTTTACTGTCCTTTTTGCTTTGTGATAGAGATGAGTTTCTGTTGCTGTTACCCTCAGTTTGCAGTAAATTCTTTTGTCTAGAGGCCTATCCGTTTCTCAGTCATGGAGAGAAAACAGGACCGGTTTAATCTAGCCAGGAGCATTCTTGCAAATCTGTGTTATTGATTGGATAGGTTTCTCTCCCCCTACCTTTAATTGCCAGAGTTTTAAGTCGGATATACCTATTTGATGACGGTGTTGTAAGCTGCAGGGTGACTGACCTACTGCCTACCGTAATATTGGGAAAAGATAAGTGTTTATTCCCAATTAAATTCTGCACTTTTGATTTAATATCTCTGTAATCTGTACAACTGTTTTTACTGTCCTTTTTGTTGTGTGATAGAACTGAATTTCTGTTGCTGTTACCTTCAGTTTGCAGTAAAATCTTTTTTCCAGAGGCCTGTCTGTTTCTCAGTGAGAGAGAGAGAGAGTAATCAGGACCAGTTTAATCTAATAATGGCCATTCCTGCATATCTGTGTTGTTAATTAGATAGGGTTCTGTTCCTCTACCTGTAATAGCCAGTGTTTTAAGTCTGATATACCTGTTTGCTAGAGCTGTTGTAAGGTACAGAGAGACTAACCTACTGCCTACTGTGATACTGGGAAATGACAAGTGTATATTCTCAATTAAATTCTGCACTTTTGATTTAATATCTCTGTAATCTATACAACTAATTTTACTGTCATTTTTGTTGTGTGACTGAGCTGAATTTCTGTTGCTGTTACCCACAGTTTACAGTAAAATCTTTTGTCTACATGCCTTTCTGTTTCTCAGTCAGAGAGAGTAAACAGGACCTGTGTAATTTAGCCAGCGACATTCCTGCAAAACTGTATTGCTGATTTTATAGGTTTCTGTCCCTCTACCTTTAATAGCGAGTGATTTACGTCGCTATACCTGTTTGCTGAAGGTGTTGTAAGCTACAGAGAGACTGACCTACTGCCTGCTGTGATATTTGGAAAATATATGCGTTTATTCTCAATTTAATTCTGCACTTTTGATTTAATATCTCTGTAATCCATACAACTGGTTTTACTTTCCTTATTGTTGCGTGACAGAGCTGAATTTCTGTTATCCTTAGTTTACAGTAAAATCTTTTGTCTACAGGCCTGTTTGTCAGTGAGAAAGAATAAACAGGACCGGTGTAATCTAGCCAGGGGAATTCCTGCAAAACTGTATTGCTGATTTGATAGGTTTCTGTCCCTCTTTCTTCAATAGCGAGTGTTTTACGCCAGATATACCTGTTTGCCGAAGCTGTTGTAAGCTACAGAGAGACTGACCTACTGTCTCCTGTGATATTGGGAAAAGATATGTGTTTATTCTTAATTAAATTCTGCACTTTTGATTTAATATCTCTTTAGTCTGTATAACTGGTTTTACTTTCCTTTTTGTTGTGTAATAGAGCTGAATTTCTGTTCCTTTTACGTTCAGGTTGCAGTAAGATGTTTTGTCTAGAGGCCACTCGGTTTCCCAGTGAGAGAGAGTAATCAGGACTGGTTTAATCTAGCCAGGGCCATTCCTGCAAATCTTTGGTGTTGATTGGATAGGATTCTATTCCTCTTCCTTTAATAGCCAGTGTTTTAAGTCAGATATACCTCTTTGCTGAAGCTGTTGTAAGCTGCAGAGAGGCTGACCTACTCCCTACTGTGATATTGCGTAAAGATAAGTGACAAGGATTCACGAAGCCTCCGTGTAAGAGTTATAACTCTTACACGGAGGCTGCAGTTAAACGGAGTGATGTCAGCATGCTTTGCATATTCATGAGAGCATGCTGAATCACACCTAAGTCTAACATGGTCCGTGTAAGACAGTAGGGGCGTGTCCATAGGCCGAGCCCTGCAAGCGGACACGCCCCCAGAAGTGTAAAAGTGCCCAAAGTAAACACCCACAACAGAGTCCACGGAAATGTGAATAAACACAACACATGCCCCCACAGACTATGAACATAAAATATATAAATGAACATGTTATATATTTTTTTAAAATTGTAAAGATGTTTAACCGTGAGTGTGCTCGTTTGCGCGGGCGTGCCCGTAGCGCAGTTACAGTTAGCAGTCAGTCGGAAAGCATATAAGAACTAAATATGCAAAATAAGCCAGGAAGCAATAGCGTAGCGGTAGAGATGTTGGCTGAAGAGCAGGCATTCATGGTTCGAGCCCCCACAACACCAATTTTTTTTTTTTTGCAAAATAAGCAGGAAACAAGTCCCTGACAAATATGTACACATAAAACCACAATTTATGTAAAATGTAATGAAATAGCCCATTTATATTGAAGAAATGTGAGGTAACAAAAGAATAAAAAATGCCAGATGTGCTCATAGCTGAGCTACAGTTTAACAGAGTGAGTGCATCTGCCCGTAGATGAGCAGTGGTTTAACTGGTGCAAAATGAGTGCCCGTAGCTGAGCAGTGGTCTAACACGCTAAATCTATGTGCCCCTAACTGAGCTGAGTGTAATATGCGTGCCGATAGCCAAATGAGGCTTAAAGCAGCGTACCCCGTTTGCGCGGAGCTGCGCATCGCGCAAACAAGCTAACCGACGGGCAACATTGAGCAAGCCGTATCAAAACTGCCTTTACACAGACACACCCATCAGCATGTCTAGACAGACATGAAAAATAAAAAGCAGTGGCCAGATTCAAACCCAGGATACTATACACCATAGTCAAGGTACAGAACCACTAAGCCATGACAGCAGTACCTTTAAATGCAATAATAGCTAATATATAGGAATGAATACAAACTAGAGCATGACAATGCAGGTTTACTGAAGTTGATACAATTCCAAAATGGCCAATCACAGATATGTGCAGGAAAAACGGACTATATAAGCACCATAGGCGGGAATACACAACATAAACGATTGTAGAACTGACCTGCAGGCAGAATGACAGGAGTAGGAGAGGGTAGTTGCTTTAGAGCACAGAGGTGGGGTGTTGATGAGTCCAGGTACATGGTCTGGCTCCTAGTCCATAATCATGAGGCCCAACTCATGCAGGGCCAGGTCCTCTGGGGAGCATACAGGGCCGAGGCGTGGGACCGGTTGGCTCATGATCTCACCAGTGCCACAGGGATTCCAAGGACTGGTGAGCAGGTCCGTCACCACCATGCGGACCTGAAGAGACGCAAGCAGGACCAACTGAACCTTTGGATCCAGGAGGCCCGGCAAACACCCAACGCCCCACTACTGAGTAAGTAACATTTAATTATGTATGTAAGAAATTAAACTAGCTGATATTATGGAGATGTGTATTCCAATATTACTTCATTTATATTACAGCTGCAAGTGTCCATTCTGCGAACCGCACAGCCTATGGCGATAGGCTGGTGCGGTTGCGCCACCAGGCAGGTCAGTAATCCACTACCAGTAACTGTAAAGAAATATAAAAGTATGACAGTCAGCAAAATAGTGCAGTGTAGTCAGTAATGAATAAAATGTGCAAGTAACAGTGTGAAAGTGTCTGCAAGTATTGCTTGATTACAAAAGTGTGTTTCAGCCTGTAAGTTAAACCGAAAAATGAAACTGTCTGACATATATTCTGAAATAAAAATGCCCTACCTGTAAGAAAATAGTACACAACCTGCAGCAGGCTGAAAAGTATAGCTGCAGAAGATGATGAAATCACATGTGTGAAATATATCCCTGTGGAAATACTGAAACATGACAGAAGTGAGACTGCTGGAAAGGATTGTAATAACTACAGGTAAAATATGTCAATAAAGCCTAGAAGTAAGTACCATCCTGAATAGTAAAATGAAAACAAGTGAGAGAGTGTGAGAAAGTGCCATGAATCCAGCAATACAGTAGTAATAACCCCTGAATAAAGTATACTGCAGTCAAGACAGAATGAAATGCATGTGAGATTCAAAACCAAACAGCGAAATCTGTTCAAAGTGTTGCTGCATCTGGAATGTGTATCCCAAAATCTGGATATGTTGCTCTCAGTCTGCAATATGCAGATAGGATGATTGTCTGATATACCAAACATCCACACTTGTCTACAGCTATATAAAGCAAATGTAGCAGGATGGTGTAGCTGAACAAAGCTAGATATGAATGTGTATGAAGAACAATAAAATGTATATTGATGTTGCAGTAACAGTCCTATCACCAAGTTGAAATAGTTATCATATAGGAAACTGTAGTTAGAACAGTAGTGTGTATATAACTGTAGCTATTAGAAATGTACAGCATATGTATTGTTATTCGAAGGTGTTAATATTACTTTCTTTATGCCACCCTATAACCACATATAACCCATTCCACGTGAAAATGGTATGTGCAATCACAATTAACACCCCTGGACGTTCATCCTGTTGGGTCATATATATTTGCGTGTCCGTTGATGCATCTGCCCTGTTCATACATCCACACCTGATGGCCTGTTGCCATCAATTAACCCTGCATGTTGTTGGACTGTGTATTTCTGTTCAAATTATGCATGTGTTATGCATGCTGTTCAATGGTGTGAATATCTGGGTGTTTGGTTAATGGGAATACTAATGCATGCTGTTACAACTAATTGTGAATGGTATTATATGTCACTAACCCAAACTGTCATGACATAATGTAAAACATAGGACGACAGGGAAGGCGGGTTCCAGCGGACCCACCTCTCCCACCTCAGCTGGCGAGTGCACCTGACACTAGTGCCGAGTCCGGACCCTCCTCCAGTGGCCCTGTGCCACCTGCGGGTGGAAGCGCTGCAGGAGATGGGGCTCACCCCCCCTCTGCAAGTGTGGCCGGAGGAGAACCACAACTCACCCTCCGTAGCGTCCGGACTGTGGTGCGTAGGGAGATTCGGGACTCTGTTCTCGAGCCCCTACGCCAGCTCGAGGCACGGGTGGCGCAACTAACGGGCATGCCTGTTGCCCCGCCTACACAGCCCCCAGCACAGCCCCGTCCTGGGCAGTGAATTAACAGTGGCAACTGCCTATGGGTGGGGATATCAGTTCCACTGTTGCCATCTGTGGGCTCATGGGCTCTGGATATCCAAACCTCCGTCCCCATCAATTGTGTAACCCTCCCACATGTGTCATACACCGCCCCTGTATGTGTCTTGTTTGTTTTGTCTGTTTACCTACCCAACCTACCTCCCCAGCTGTACCGACTTCCTTCACCTGACATACCACTCTCACCTGGAAAAAAAAAAAAAGGGCACTCTGTACCCACAAAAAAATTACGCCCCATACATAGCTGCCCATTCCGCACACATGTCTGCTGGACATGGAACCTATCAATTACAATTGGCTGTACAAGTATTATTGTTGTCCTGACACCTCTCTCAGGGGTGGAAGGTTTCAAATGTCATACCAAATTACATACATATGCACAGCTGTTGCTGATGAAGAAATGGGCAGCTATGGGCCTTACCTACATCCCTCCTGCAAAACCCAAGCTTGTTTCCCTACTGTCTTACCCTGTTTGTGACCCCTTTTTCACCACTTTTCTGTCTCCCCATTTTCATTCCTTTCAAAGAAAATAGCGCGGGTGTGCGCAAGAGTAAGCATGTTTAAGCGGTTGTAAGCGGGTGTGCACTTGTGTGCGCAGAGCTAAACGCCAATGCGCATGCGTGAGCTCCACGCAAACCAGCGCTAACACGGTTACAACTGCTTAAAAGTGCCTTAGTCACTTTGATTGACATGTCTTGTAGTCAGTTCAGATTCAAAATAAAATCCCACTGGCAGTCCCGAACCCAGGACCTTGGAAACAGTAGTCTGCATGATTTACCACTAAGCCATGACTCTTATACAAGAACATTGTGCTAAAATAAATATATCATGTAATAGTAGGAATGAATGTAAAGGGAATATAGATGTGTAGTACACAAAGCATGCCATTTAGAATTACTATCAAAACTAGTGGATTTCCATAATAGTAGTGTGTGAACAGAAACAGCCATGCTAGTTGGTAGCTAGTAGGTAATAATGTCACTATAGCACCTTGCAAGCCACACACATATTCACAGCAGGATAATCACTGCCCATACCCCACAACCTCTTACAGGAACACATCTGGACCAAGTAATAAAATATGTGGAGCAAAGGCCCAAAACCAGGGACACATTACAAATAATGTTACAACAAACGCAGACAGTTCAAAGAGTAACAGGATCTGCATTTTGTGGGATGTTTGGAAGGGTATGAAGTCTGAAACTTGAATGTTTGTCACCATATTCTGACTTGAGCCCAGAGTGATTTGCCAGAAAAAGGTGTGCATGAGATATTGACCAAAATATGAGGCAGAAATGTGGACAACCTGCAAATATCTGTACACATGACGGGTCTGACACCACCATATTTGAATAGTTAAGAGCCTAGACATAGCAACAGTGAATGACTTACAGGGATGCCCCACAGACTCCATGTGAAATGTACAAACAGTAGGCAGAAAGGTATAACACATGCAATGGTAACTATGGAGTCCTGAAAGTATTCACCACTTGCATGGCAGAATAAGTGTAGTAATACATATGCTCATGCTAACCCACAGTCACAACTGCAGCATACCAGACATTTTAATGGGTGTACCCCACTGATATGTACCATTCCATGAGGCAGATAACAGATTAACCTGAAAGTCCCTGGGGCCTGCTCAGCAGCATACTCAAATACCCTAATAGATGTCAAGGCCCACACCATGGCCAGACCACACTGCATGCTGTAACACCCTAGCAGATATAGCAAGCATTCCAAGGTGTGAATGTACATGGAAAATAGGAAAGCTACAGCAGCACACTACAGTCAGGACACCTAGCAGGCATACAAGTAGTGACTGTAAAGGGCAAATATTGAAGCCTTAGCAACAAAGTGCAAGCAAAAGTGAAAGGAAAGCACACACACACACACACACACACACACACACACACACACACACACACACACACACACACACACACATTAACAGTAGTAGTAGTTGTAGGTGTCAGTGTACATAGACAGTTAGTACAGGAAACTGGAGAAATGAACGGAGGAATGTTAATCTACAACACAGCTGGAAATATGAGAGAGATACCAACCTTTACACTCACAGAACATTGTCCACAGCATAACAGCATGGTCCCTGCCCTTAAAATCTGAAAGGGCTACGCCTATCTCACATACCTTTTTATAGCACTGTTCTGAAATCACAGTGAGAACTGCAATCAGTACACAACTGGCTGCATGCAATTAGCAAATGCTGGCTAACAATTGGTGCAGAGGTCATCACATGGGCATATGCAGATACCTACAAAAGTATGCTGTACTCCCAGTCCACACATGCAATACTTTCATTGCACCCTGAGAAGGACGTGAGAGACAGACAGACAGACAGAGAGAGTGAGAGAGAGACAGAGACAGAAAAAATTGCAATTAAGCAGACACAAACAAATTGTTCAGCAACAGCCACCTGAAAGCTGAGAACTGGGAAGTGGAGCAGCAGGACAGAGAACCAGATGGCAACACAAGCAGCTGTGAGAAACACAGGTAATGTAAAGTAATACTATAAAGGTCTACATACTGTGAACCCTCCATATGTGTCATTGGTCTGTATCCATATGTATATGAAGATGTGTAAAGGGCAGGGGACATACAGCAACTATCAGTGAAGGCTGTACTTACATTTGTATGTGAGAGCATCTATGTGCACATATCAGTGTTGGTTGATTGTAGGCTGTAGTGCCATGTACAAAGTAGGTTTCACAGTTATGTATGTTTAGCAGTATGTTAGTGTGTGTATACAGTATGGTAGACAAACATGTTGATATACCTGTCTATCATATGGATACGTATGTATGCCAACATATGTATGCATATATATATATATATATATATATATATATATATATATATATATATATATATATATATATATGATATGCATATATGTATACATACATAGAGAGAGAGATGTAGGAATACATAGACAGATGTAGACAGAATATTGTACAAACATATATATGCAATGTACACATACAGATATAGATATATGTAGATACATATACATAGACAGACTGATCTGACTATCTACAGGTATGACTGTATATGACGACCTTCAACACACCCTGTCCCACCCCCTCTGTCACTCTCACCCCCTCTGTGTCCCCCCCTCCACATCTATAGCAATATATGTACATCAATATATATATATGTGTATATGTATACAGACATATATATATATATATATATATATATATATATAGAGAGAGAGAGAGAGAGATGTATATAAATTCTGAGTGAGGCACATGTGTACAGATGTTTTGCAACAGGTGCCTGGTGACAAAGGCATGGAGTGAACACCAGTGTCAAAACCGGAGTACCATACCACATTTCAAATCATCTACACCAGTAACCACCAGATATGTGATTGGCTGCCCACCACTGCATGTGTCAGGGGTGAACAGGGTCATAAATGTGTACAATAGTGGCCCCAATGATATTCACAGTGGCACACTATCCCTGGAATACCTGCACATGGTATGTGTCAGCGAACATGGTGTGTCAGCTATGGACATGTAGGTCGGTGTACCCCTCCACACCACATAATGGATGCCATGGTATGGACCTCACATGACAGCTACAGATATGGAGAAGGACACAGTGACATGCACAACACTGTGACAATGCACTCAAACACATTACCAATGCACAGTGACTGACAACACCACAGAGTACACATATACTACCCACATAGAGGTTACCACTCCCGGATTTACATATGTAAGTCACACCCATGACAGATGTCCAACAACCATAGTAACACCTCACACCACCCGCAACCTAAATGACTGCTGTGTGTCATCCGTTCCACTGCAATAGAGTGCACATGTGGAGGTAAAAGTTCCTACCCACAGATAAGACATACTCTGCAATAAACCACACAGTGTTAAGAAGCAAGACTCCCCATGAGTACATGTCACACATACCCCTGCTGAATGTTAGTCAGATAGGTAATATGCCATATGAGTCACCCTGTGTAACTGTGTGACAGCAGCAGGTACCATCACACCACATGTGTCACAATGGTCAGGGTAGCAGAACAGTACGCTG
The DNA here is from genome assembly GCF_019279795.1 of Protopterus annectens. Lineage (NCBI taxonomy): Eukaryota > Metazoa > Chordata > Ceratodontiformes > Protopteridae > Protopterus > Protopterus annectens. The sequence goes on along the minus strand of NC_056746.1, from coordinate 782,089,497 downwards.
CTGTAGTCCCAGGGGCAATAGCATATTGTATATTATTGTATTGTAATGTAATGTATTGTGTTGTATTGTATTGGTATGTTGAGGTGCCTCCTTCGTGGAGTGGAACCACTGCTGCTGTGCGCCAGTGTGCAGGTACATATCCTGTAGTCAGGCTAGTGTTACATAGCACTTCTATATGTATGTTTAGCTCCTGTCAGAGTTTATGTAGCATGCAACTGGGGATACCATCAGGTCCCATTCATGTTGTGTATTCTGCTGTCCTGAGGGTGGCTCTCACCTGGACATCTGTGATGACAGGGAGGTTACAGTCAGCTGGGATAACTATGTCTTATTTTGGGTGAGAGGGCGGGGTGACACCTGCACTGAACCTGTCTGCCACAATGTTGTCAATATCTGTGGTGTCAGTGAAATATTTGTTGTTGTGTACTAACTATGGGCATAGAGGATGGATTCTGACCAGGTTGCTAACATAACTGAAGAAGGCCTTCTGGTTATCTGTAGTGTCCCTCTTGATTTCCCTCTCAAAGTTGCCCATGGATGTTTGTATGATGGAAAATAGATCCTTACTAGTGCTGCTCAGACATGCCCTCCCTTTATGGAATTATGCTCTGTCTTGCAGTAGCTTCCATCTTCTGTAATACAATCTGTCTATGGCTGGGGTCCACCAGACAGGATGCTGTCCCTTTGTGGAGAGTGTCTTGGTCATATATGGGATTGCATGATCCATGCATTCTCAGAGATGTCTGTAGAAAGCAATTGTGTAGAGGTCAGCATTGTGGGTTGTATCTGCCACTGGCCCAGTGGGCTGAAAGGATACCATGTCACTGTTACAAAGTGTAAAGTTTGCATCTGTAATGTTATTCACTATAGTCGTTTGTGCTGGTGGTGGAGGTGGGAAATGTATATCCAGGGCAATCAGTGTGTGGTCAGCTCACAGTAGTTGATGTTGTAGGCCATACAGTACCTAGATACAAACCCCCAAAGTGAGGAGGTGCTCTTGACCTGAATCAGTATTCTGACTGCTGGGGTTTGGTAGTATGTCGTATGGAGTGTGCCAGGTACTGTTTCACAGTTGCTGGCTGAGCACTGATACCTGACCATTTACATGTGTATCCACCAATAGACAGACAGATGCTATATATGTGAGATATGTTGTATCATAACAGTCGAGTAGCATGTGTAGTATGTGTGCCAAATTCTGCTGACATATATTGCTGATATCAGGTTATTTTCTTTCTCAGGTACATGGCCCACCCGCGAAATCCCACTTACTCCACAGCTGAGGATGAGGAGATACACCAGAGCCTGATGCGGGATTATGCAATACTCTTTTCCCGCACCAGCCAGAATCAGCAGGAGAGGGCTGCACTGTGGCAAGACCTTGTCCATCGGGTAAATGACATAGGCACTCATAATAGGACATATGAGCCGGTACGACATCACTGCAGTGATTTAATCAGACATGTCCGTCAGCGTGCGTCGGATATTCACAGGCAACAGGTCACCACAGTTGGTGGGGTGGCTACACATCCCCCACTCACCAGACTGGAGGGACTACTCATGAGTGTAGTGGCTCAAGTCCGCCAGCAACAACAACAGCAGCAGACATGCATTATGATGGAGGCTGGAGCCACGCAGCAGCAAGACAGTGAACATGCAGGTAATATGCCATATGTATAGTTGACTGTTGTGTACACTGGTAGTTAATGCATGTGTGAGGTGTGTCCTTGGTTTGTAGCTGTCACCATAGTATTTAATGTGCAAGTGTGATATCCTCAATATTAGCAGCTGACCTGTGAAAGGCGACTGTTGTACTACTGACCTGTATCATACTCAATAACAATGGCACAGTTGTGCCCACTGACATTAGTTTTTTCACGTCTGCAGGTCCCTCTGGTATAACAGCAATGCAGCCTATCCATGGTGGTGAGTGTGTATTAACAATTCCTGTAATAGTCTTGATAGTAATAGTACTATTTGGCTCACTTAGTAGTGCTCTTTGTATGCATGTAGGTGTGTCTGTGTCTGTGTGTTGATATCACGCATACTGAGTACTGTACATCTGTGTGAAACTGTGTGCATGTGTTCATGTGTGTACCTGTGCATGTGTGCATGTGTGCACCTGTGCATGGGTGCATGTGTGCACCTGTGCATGTGTGCATGTGTACATGTGTGCACCTGTGCATGTGTGCATGTGTACATGTGTGCACCTGTGCATGTGTACATGTGTGCGCCTGTGCATGTGTGCATCTCTGGTAATGTGTAGACATTGTAAACTGTGTTTCCTGTTTCCCTCCCACAGGTTCTGGTGCTGCTCTGGTGTCATGTAGCAGGGAACCTGAATCAGGTGCCGTGGGTACTGATAATGATGACATCTGTGTAATGGCACAGGAAGGTATGCCAGGGTCCGCCATTGGACAGCCGATTGACAGTACACAGCTGTCGACCCTATCAATGCGCAGTTATTCTGCCAATACACCCTTTGTCACCAATGTCCCTAGGTGATGGACAGCATACAGTGGGCATTGACCAGGGTAATGTGGTATCTGTGGCACATGTCTCCCCACACAGCAGCCATGGCCATGGCCCAGAGATGGTACCACACAGACAGATGTCCAGGGGTTCTCGTGGGAGCATCCGTGGGCGTACTGCCCCTGTCAGACGTGCCCACAGAGGTCTTACAACCTCAGCTATGTTTTGGGCTGTCATGCAGGCACAGTCACGTATGGAACGGTACACCAGAGAGGGTCTGAGGGAGCTGACAGCATGTTGCACAGCCATGACTGACAGTATGCATGACATTGCGGCTGCCATCCATGATTTCACCGATGTCATAGACAGACGTTGTGGGGACATATTAGATCAGTTCCACAACTACATGTCCATGAGCCAGGGCAATGGTGGGCGGTTGAGGCGTCGACGTGGCCCTATGCCAGCAACAGCAGCAGCTGGCAGTCGTCGCGGATGACAACAGGGCCGCGGCCGCCCACGTAGTGCCAGTAGCAGCCCCAGCAATGCTGGGTCTGTGCTGTCATCAGACCACCCCAGGAGACCACGTGCACGTGGCTCTGGCCAGGCCCGACAGGGATCTGTGTCCATTCAATGAACACCTGCTTCTGATGCCAGTACCCAGTCAGGGTTTGTACCGGATACGGTCCGTAGCACCCCTGCAAGGCACAGGTACCGTGTCCGTGGCAGAGACACTGATCTGTATGACCTGGCAGGTACAGTCTGTGGCTGTCCACAAACACCAGTATATGGCAGCCATGAGGTGGAACTGTGTGCATCCATACACACATGCAAATTGACAACACCTAGGGCTACCGCATACACGCACACACTGCATCAACATTGCCCCACCTTCTACTGCTGTCCCTCACCAACACAAATACACATACATGTCAATCGGTGGTATCGGTGGCTGACTCAGGCATACCAAGTTCACACCCTGTGCATATGATGAAACTGTGCCACCTCCTGCAATCTGTAACAACTGTGCAGGTACAGGTTAACATGTTGCTGATGCTCAGGGTGACCACATAGATGTGTAGTAATAGTATCATGTTGTTAACAGTACTATGTGCTGAATTAATTGTGGGTATATCACAGCATGCCTGGTGCAGTAAGTGTGTGATTGTCATGTACTGTTGTCTACACCCATGGTAAGTACCATAGTGTATCATCTGCACATTTTGGCATACTGGTGGTAATGATGTCAACAGAAGGCTACATACATAGGTAGCACAGGGGATAAGGTAATGAATGTAGTAATACGCAATGATGGCCATGTAAATTGCAAGTGGCATGTTGCCCACACTGGACTCTGCAATGCAGATGTTTGAGGATGTTGATATGTGTGCAGTACTACACGACTGGTACAGGACACACAGGAGCACCCTAGCACTGCATGCTCACATCTCATACCATGCTAGACAGCCCCAACACACAAAACTAACTGTCACAGGAGGGAGAGTCCCCATATATGTCAGGGATACTGTGGTGGCAGGCCAGGTAGCATACATCCTACTAAGTATGGAACCACTGAGTGAAGGCTCAGTGTCTGTTATTTGACATGTGTATTACTGCAGGTATGAGCACATGGGTTTCCATCCAGTTATTGTACATCCTGACAGTACATGGTCTGTACACTTGTGTGCGCTGAGACTGGACCCTAGCCATCTGACCCGTGTATTTCCATGTACATGTGCATAGTGCCTGCATATTTGCAGTGTTACCTACTGGAAGTGGTACAGCTTGTTTGTTGTACAATGGACTACATGCAGCCCTGTTTACTGTAGCTTTGTTTGCATGCATGTTTGCTTGCAATTACCATGGAATACTGATCACACCTGCAATGCATAGTTATAGAGCTTCTGTGGACTCCTAGTGCCATCTGCATAGCTTACTATATGTATGTCCATGTCCCACTTGACAGGATGTCACTGTTTGTCCTGTTCACATGTACATTGCCTGTGACACAGTGCATATGGCTTACCTGGCATGTGTCCACGTGAGCAGTCATATATGCTACTGCTAACTAATCACAGGCACTACACCTTCACATATTCATCTTCTGTTGAACTACCTGCTTCACTAGGGACGGCCTGCACCTGTCACCCTTGGGCTTTCAGATATTGCCAAAGGCTCTTGCTACCCCATAGTGCCTATGTTAGGCAAGGCTCAAATGACAAACCCACCTTCATAGGTATCACAAGGGATAAGAAACTAAGAGTAATGCTACCCAACGCCAGAAGTCTAAACCTCCAGATGCATGCACCAAACTCTCCTTGGCATGGAGAACATCGATATCTGTGCAGTAACAGATGCCTGGTTCAGGGCTACTGAGAGCACACCAGCACTACCAGGTTTAACCTGGTTGATTTCTTTGAAACAGTCACCAAGGCCATTGGCGAGGGAAGGTGGTTCACACAGCCTACCTGGACCTCGCAAAAAGCCTTCACAACAATACCCCACTTGGGCATTCTAGAGAAGCTCACCAGCTTAAATATAAGCCCCTATGTCACTAGATGGATTGCACACTGGCTCAAGGACAGAACCCACATGGTTAGAATTGCTGGAGCCATGCCAGACTGCAAACCAGTTACGAGTTGTGTCCCACAAGGCTCAGTCCTGGGACCTCTCTTGTTTGGTATATATTTATTGGAGGTACAGGCCAACACGGACGGACTGTGGCTGACCAAATATGCAGATGACTGCGAACAGGCCACCATAATCGACTCTCCAGCCGCCACAAGCATCTTCCAAAGGGGCATCATAGAAACTGACAACTTGTGCCAGAGCCATGGCCTTCAGCTGAACAGTGTTTAGAAAGGGAAATGTGCATCTTGTAGTCTGTTCTCCTAGTTGCCAAAAGGGACATTTCCCTCACACACACTAACCCCCCTCAGCCAAACACACACACTTGCCATCTGCAGGATTTAAACCCCTACCTAACTATGTTATGACACTTGAGACGGACGCATTAGCGGAGCGCGCTATTCGCATTACTGGGAGGTTTCCCTTCTCCTGCTATACTTATAGAGTGCTGACATCATCGGTGTTTAGAAAGGGGAATGTGCATCCTGTAGTCTGTTCACCTAGTTGCCAAAAGGGACATTTTTCTCACACACGAATCCCCCTCAGACAAACACTTGTCATTTGCAGGATTCAAACCCCTACCTAACTATGTCATGACACTTGAGATGGACGCATTAGCGGAGCGTGCTATTCACATTACTGGGAGGTTTTCCTTCTCCTGCTATACTTATAGAGTGCTGACATCATCGGTGTTTAGAAAGGGGAATGTGCATCCAGTAGTCTGTTCTCCTAGTTGCCAAAAGGGACATTTCCCTCATACACAATTGCACACACACTAAGCCCCCTCAGCCAAACACACACACTTGCCATTTGCAGGATTCAAACCCCTACAGAACTATGTTATGACACTTGAGACAGACGCATTAGCAGAGTGCGCTATTTGCATTACTGGGAGGTTCCCCTTCTCCTGCTATACTTATAGAGTGCTGACATCATCTGTGTTTAGAAAGGGGAATGTACATCCTGTAGTGTGTTTTCCCAGTTGGCAAAAGGGGCATTTCTCTCCCACAGACTTACACACACACCAACCCCACTCACACACTGAGCATTTGCAGGATTCAAACCCCTATCTAACTATGTTATGACACTTGAGACGGACGCATTAGCAGAGCGCGCTATTTACATTACTGGGCAGTTTTCCTTCTCCTGCTATACTTATAGAGTGCTGACATCATCTGTGTTTAGAAAGGGGAATGTGCATCCTGTAGTGTGTTTTCCCAGTTGCCAAAAGGGACATTTCTCTCCCACAGACTTACACACACACCACCCCCACTCACACACACACTGAGCATTTGCAGGATTCAAACTCCTACCTAACTATGTTATGACACTTGTGACGGGCGCATTAGCGGAGCACGCTATTCGCATTACTGGGAGATTTCTTTTCTCCTGCTGTACTTATAGGGTGCTGACATCATCGGTGTTTAGAAAGGGGAATGTGCATCCTGTGGGGAGGCCAAGCACACTCTGGCTAAGCTGTCATTCCCTAGGGCAAACAGCCTAGTGTTGCCCTCTACACCCATATGTTTAATTGTCAAATGCACATTATTTGTTGCTGATAGACTGTTTGCACATCTTTATTGCCATAGCATTCCCTGTTTGTATGAACAACAACTTGTGCATCTGTGGAAGATGTTTGCATATGGGAGGGGATCCAATATATCACGTATGTCTCTGTAGTCATTTAACTGTGTGCACTGGGCAGACTGCTGTAATGTGGCTGGTTCCTGGAATAACACGTAAAAATACCAGATATGTGTGTCCAACTGCTAAACTGAGATTTGGCCTAAGTGTGTGAGCATGCCCAGTTCAGCCTTCCCATGGCATGTTGTCTGACATATGTCTCATTTATCAAAGTGTGTGAGCATGCCCAGTGTGAGCATTCCATATGTTGAACTCTGCAGCCCACCACATTTGTGGATGAGTGTGAACTTCAACAAATATCACGCGTTTATGGTTGTGTGTTGTGTGTCATGTTGTGTAGTTACTGTACAACTGCTTTGTGTGTGAACACAACAGGATTATACTGTGCCTGCAGTGTTTGCATGGGATACTTTGCATACAGTTGTCAACATCCTTTCACACTGACCTAACACTGTAGTACTGTATAGTGTACTGGTAGTACTTTGACTGTGGTGGACAGTATCCTGGAATTTAGTGCTATCACTGCTTTACATTTCGATAGTGAGCACAACAGCCTGGCTAGGGGTCGGTTGTGTACATCTGACCATGTTGCATTCTGTTCAGATATGAACTACTTAAACCAGGCTTGTCCAACATTGGTAGTGTATTCCACAACATAGGTGTACATTTGCAAACACTAGCGATGTGCCCTAGTCCATGTCTAATGCTAGTTGGAGAGTGTGTTTGTCCTTCAACACACATTGTAAGTGGAGTTTGCCATGACATATGTCATGGTTAGTATACTGTGCCTCTGTCTACCTGTGACATGACAGTGATACCCAGGATAAAGCTACCATCTCCCATCCACTCATCAAGATTCCTACTGAGGAAGATTGATAAGTGACTCTATGGGTAGCCTGTACTGGGGGTTCACTCATGGGTGGGGGTGGCTTCTGTGTTATGGATCATGCAGTACAGCTTGTCCTATGTAAGTCAGTGCTGGGGTTCAGGTCTCTCATGTGCGTAGCTCACTGCCATTCAGATTGTACAAGGTGCAGCATGTTTATTGATACCAGCAACACAGGCAACACATGGCATCTGTGCAAGCTCTTTGATACTCCTGGTGAGGTACTGTTGGGGACTTTACGGTTGATGGAGGTGTCTGCTGAGGTACATCCCACAGGGGCTATTGTAGTCAATTGTACCGCTGATGAAGGATGACTGCAGAGCCACAATGACCTCCCCTTAACTAGATCTGACAACCTTCATGATTAGATGGGTATATGGTATGTTTCTGTAAACACTACAGCACATGTTTGTCCAATGCAGGATATCTATCACCTTGTGTCCCTAGGTCTCTCATTACATGTTAACTACGTAATGGGTTAACACCTATGTGGTAATTGGTGGGCACTTACTGTATATCCATGGGGGTTGACTATACACTTTTCTGCAATTAGTTTGCTGTCATGGCTATGGCACCAGTTGTCTGTTTCTATGTGGCCCTTTTGTGGGATGCTTGTGTCAGCTGGTGGATCATATATGGTGAGCAGTTTGTAGTCCTCTGCAAACATGTTCAGACACAGTCCTTCCATGTTTGCCTGTACCTATGGGACATATGACAGTCCATGTGAGGCAGAGCCCCTCACTGACTCTGTTCAAGAGAAATCTTGACGAGTGGATGGGAGATCGTAGGTTTACCCCAGGAATCATCTCTGTATCACTGCTGGACAGAGGCACAGCAAACTAATGGGTATAGTATTCTCATCCTAAAGGGTGGTGAAAGCCACACACACTCTGGCTAGGCTTATAAATGCCCTAGGGCAGATAGCCTAGTATGAACCTATGAACCTATATATACCAGACGAGGGAGATCCCAGGACCAAGCCTTGTGGGATGCCAGTTATATCTGGTTTGCAGTCTGACATGGCTGCAGCATGTCTGACCATGTCTGTTCTGTCCTTGGTCTGGTTTGCAACCCCTCTACTGACATAGGGGTTTATATTTAAGCTGGTGAGCTTATCTATAATGAACACGTAGGGTATTGTATAGAAGCCTTTGCAAGGTCCAGCTACGCTGTGTGGACCACATTGCCCTCATCAATTACCTTAATGACTGTTTCAATTGAGTCAAACATATTTAGGGGCAGGATCTGCACTTAAGAAAGCCACACTGGGTAGGGTCCGGTGTCAGTATGGCCCCAATATCTTTATGTCTGTGGTACATGCTGATCCTTTCCATAGCTGTGCAGACCGAGCTTCTCAGGATTCTGGGGTAGTAGTTTTCAGTATCCATTCAGGCAACACCTTTGTTGAGAAGGACCACTGTTGTTGTACACTGCTCTTTGGGTACATATTCTGTGGTAAGGCTGACATTGAGCAGTAGTGTGATTTGGCATTCCATTCATCTTGGAGTCCATGTTGCACTCAGCCCAGGACACCATCTCATACCATTGCTGCTCTGTGTTTTGCTTTGTAGATGCTGGCTGTTACCTCAGCATCTGCAATGTCAGGGGGCCAGCAGTCTGCTGGCATAGATATTCTGCATTCTGGGGGGGGGGTTTGCACTGCACCTGTCAGGATGTATGTTGGCAATATGTGTGTGTGTTTGTGATATTTGTGTGATTCAGAGCATATCTGTGAATTCCCAACACGGTTCCTACCATCAGTTGTTAAAGCCTTGGGATTATCCTTAGTGTCCTGTACAATTTGTATCTTCATAGGTTCATAGGTTCATACTAGGCTATCCACCCTAGGGCATTTGTTAGCCTAGCCAGAGTGTGTGTGGCTTTTGCCACCCCTTGCTATGTGAATATTATGGCCATTTATGATTTGCTTTGCTGTGCCTCTGTCTGGACATGACACAGTGAAGACCCCCAGTGTAACTCTACAATCATCCATCCACTTGGCAAGATTCCTGTTGAAGAGTGTCAGTGAGAGGCTCTGCCTAACATGGAGTGGGATTCTGGTCCAGGGTGTGGGGAGCCTCTGGATTATGTATCTGTCCCACCAGCACATCCTATTTCATTATTTGTTGAGGTTGACATCTCTCACTCTCACAGCACCAATGGCTTTGAGTTTTCTGGGGTGGAGCATGTCCATTACTCCTGTGTTGGGCATGGCCTTCTACAACAGGCATGCAATGCCTCTGTGTAGGCAGTATGTGACTGCATTCAGCTGGGGTGTCTACAGCCAGGCAGCATATGACATATATTTGAGACCCTTTATCCTCTTGGTGAGGTAACTTTGAGGTCTTTCTAACTGCTGCAGGTGTCAGGTAAGGTACATCCCATATGAGGCATTGTACTAGATTATGGGTGTGATAAGAGAACAGTATAGGGGCACAATGACCTCTGTTGACGTAGATGTGAATCCTTTCCTGATACGGTGTCAGATGTAGACAGTCTTCCTAGCCACATTGGCAATGTGAGTGTCACATAACAGGTTACTGTCCACTTGTGTCCCTAGGTCCATGATTACTCCTTCCATACATAATGGTTTACCACCTATGTGGTAATTTGTGGTACCTTGTTTGGTATTTGGTGGGACATTCATACTGTCCAGTGTCTTCAGGACGGCTGGGTGGGGTTCCTGTGTGTGAGAGTGTGGTCTGTAGCATGATCAGACTGTACAGCAGTCTTGCCTACAGCTAGTTGCACATGGGTGGACACCAATGCCTTGTGCATTGTCAGTTACCTGGACGTATGGGTATCTGTGCTGAATATGGATACTCACCCTCCTTTTATGTTTTGTTCCAGGTTTTGGGGCCATGACACATGATATGTGGTATAACCTGGTAGTGCTGGTGTGCTGTCAGGAGGCTTGCAGTAGGTTTCTGTCACTGCACAGACATCAATGTTCTCCATACTGGGGATGGCCTTGGGAGCATGCATATTGGGGTTTACACATCTGGCATTGGTCAGCATTAACCTTATGTTTCTTTCCACTTATGTTTTCTAGGGTGGTGGGTTAGTCTTTTCAGCCTTGCCTACAAAAGGCTCTATGGAGGTGGCAAAGGCCTTATCCAATATCCAGACGCCCAGGGGTAACAGGTGCAAGCCATCCCAAGAACAGCTGCGTGGCTTGTCAAGCATGACATCCCAAGCAGACAGACATTGGATCCCCTTGGAATGACACCAGTAAGTGTGCCACTTGCTATGACTGATCATGCCGTGTTTGTACTGTGGCATTATTCTTGGTAAGGGTAGGATGCTGCAAACGGTGAGTGTCATACCGGCCTGGACTACATAATCAGAGAGCTCATCTATGTCTCTTTTCATGTAGTCTAGGGAGGTACATCTCAGGTCATTCACACCAGCATGGATTATGACTGCATCATATTTCTACTTGCTTTGGAGTGGCCTGCATACTTCTGTTGTGTGGCGTATTGTGGCAGCCTACAGGCAGCTTACTGTACCCTTTCCCTTGTTCAGTCTGATGTGCGGGACAGCAGTGTGTTTGACTATGGCGTCACCTATTACAACTGTATCAGGCATGTTGTTTCTCCTTCTGGCCTGTGACTGTTTGGCACACCAGCTTTGTGTACTATGTGTTGCATGTGCTATGTTTGGAGGTTGTTTGATTGGGTGTCTGCTTTAGAGGCCTCTGTTGGTGTGCTGTGTTTGTAATTTGTGCCTCCGGGAATGTTTTTGTGTGTTTATGTGTTTGGTTTGCAGTTGTGATAGGTCTATGTAGGACTGTGTTTGTGGTGTGTGTGGTTACCTTCTCCTCCTGACTAGTTTTGGGAGTACTGAATTGAGGGAGCTCAGCCTCCAGTTTGGATAGATGGTTGCATCTCTCACATATATTTGTATTTCTTGGGTGGAGTTGGGGGTTGTCTGTGTACTTGGGGCAGGTGTAACATTGCCTCAGGATTCACAGATTCAACTTGTTGTGGCTGGCCTTAGTGGATTGTATGTGTGGACATATTTTATTGCCATACTACTGATCAGTGATTACTTCATTGTTTATGTTTGCTCTATCATGTAGTAGCTTCCTCATTCTCTTGCATGGTTTGGTTATGGCTGGTGTCCACCATGCCAGATGCCTGCGTGTATGGCATTGTGTCTTGTTTTAATTTAGGATTGCATAATCCAAGCATTCCTGGCAGTGTTCATGGAATGGCTGTATTACAGGTTCTGAGGTGTGGCCCATATTTTGCACCTGCACAGGACCTTTAATGGATTCCACATCAGTTTGGATGAGTGCAAATATTGCTTTACACATGTTTTCCACTGTGGTTTTCTGGCCAGGGACTGTGGTCAGGATTTGTATATCCAGTGTGATTACTCTATGGTCTGGTTTTACCAGTGAGCAATACACTTCTCGTCTTGCCATCCAGTACCCATGTTGCTGATTATCACATCCAGTATGCTTACCCCTCTTGTGGGAGTGGTACGTTGTTCCTGGGCCTTTTGGTTTATAGATTCTATGAACGTTTGTCCTACACTGTTGGAGCTAGTATAATGCTCCCAGTCTATGTCTGGGTATTTTCAGTCACCCAATATAATGTGGTTTGGAGGACTTGATATATTCATGTATTCCAGCATAGGCCAGGTGCAGTTCCTGGTATTGGGACAGTAGTCTGTAGCAGGCTATGAACTGGGGGGCAGTTTTAGCCACTGTTACTTGACCATGGCTAGTCCATGCTGCTTCTTGTTGTGGTACCAACATGGGGGTGTGGTTATCCCTGACAATTCTTGCTAGTCACCCTCCTTTTGTAGCTTGTTCCATGTTTTGAGGCTGTACAGCACAGTATGAGGTGTAACCTGGTAGTGTTAGGGTGCTGTTGTGAGCCTTGACTCAGTTTTCTGTTACAGCACAGATATCAACATTCTCCATACTGGGTGAGTTTAGACTGCATGCATCTTGCTGTTTCGACTTATCCCTTATCTTATTCTTATCCCTTCTGATACCTATGGAGATAGGTTTGTGTTTTGAGCCTTACCTATTCAGGGCACACTGTGGGTAACAACAGCCTTTGCCAGTATCCATATGGCCTGCACTGATAGGTGCATGCCAGTCCTAGCAGGTGGAGCATCATGTCATGCTCAGCATGTCATCCCAGACTGGCACACATTGGATCCCCTTTGACTAACTGCGATACTTCAGTGAATTATTGCACTTGATCATCTCATTGTCATATTGTGGCATGATGCTTGGTGAGGGTAGGATGTTAGTCAGGGTCCTCAGGTGTGCATATAGTACATGGTGTTACATTACTTAACACATGGCATTCATGCCTCAGGTGGTGCTGCAGGGCTGCCTCTGTCGGATGCCCATATTACACTTCCCTGTACATGTTTGTGAGCAGGTCATGTCATTGTAGGCATCCATGTTATTATTTGAGTGAGTCAGAGGGGGTATCATTCCCAGGGTTCCTACTGAGCCAGTGTATGTGCTATGCGTTGCCTCTTTGCCAAGGCCAGGGCATACGGGGCACGCCTCCTTCTGCCTACTGGGGCAGGCTCAGGTTGTTCCTCCTCCGAGTCACGCTCTGCCTGTGATGGCCTTGGCAATGGTGGGGGGCTGTTTGGCCCGGCCCTATGCTGGTCCTGCTGCAGCTGTTTTCGCAAGATCATATTATGTAGCATAGCACATACCATGACAATTTGGGTACATGTAGTTGGTGTGTACTGCAAGGCTCCACCAGATGTGTCTATACACTGGAACCGTGACTTGAGCAGCCCAAACACACGCTCTATTACATTAGGCCCTATGCTGGTCCTGCTGCAGCTGTTTTCGCAAGATCATATTATGTAGCATAGCACATACCATGACAATTTGGGTACATGTAGTTGGTGTGTACTGCAAGGCTCCACCAGATGTGTCTATACACTGGAACCATGACTTGAGCAGCCCAAACACACGCTCTATTACATTACGTGTTTGTGCATGTGCCTCATTATGGCGTTCCTGTTCAGGTGTGTGTGCGTTTCTGATGGGTGTCATCAGCCACGGCTCCAGTGCATAACCTGCATCCCCCACTAGGTGTCCATGCGGGATGTCCCCATTGGCAAATGTCTGGTACAGCTGCGTCAAATGCCAGATGTGGGAATCATGGTAGCTCCCAGGACAGCCAGCACACACATTCATTATTATGCCCTGGGCATCACACACGACCTGGCAGTTGATGGAGGGGAAGCCCTTGTGGTTGATGTATGCCCTACCCCGCTCACCGGCTGGTGCTTTGATGCATATGTGCGTGCAGTCTATTGCACCCACTACCTCAGGGTATTCCGCTATTTGCTGGAAGAGACGCATATTGCTGGCCAATACCTCACGGGCATTGGGGAAATATACATGATCACTGACATGTGCTGACATGGCATTCAGGAAATGGTGCAGTACCCTGGAGGCTGATGCCTGTGATATCCCCATCATATCACCAGTTGGTCTCTGGAAGGTACCTGTTGCTAGTATTCTTAGGCCAACACATACCTTGGTTTCCACTGGGATGGGTTCCCCTCTGTTGGTTCTGTGTGTGAGGCGTGGCCTGCACAGCTCCACTATTTGCTGCAGGAGGTCTCTGTCCACTCTATAGCGCTCTACTATCTCCAGCTCATGTAACCCGTGGTAGGTGACCCTGGGCCTGTACACTCTTCTCCGTCTCCTCACTGTGGGTTGTCTGGCACCATCTGCATTGTCACCACCCTCAGCAAGTCACCTATGTCTCATTATGACAGCAATGGCAGCCCCTAACATTTCTGCTTTGAGTTCAGCTTTTCAGTTTTCACTTCTAATAACTTACTCCTGTCTTGCAGTGTCTCTTGAGAGAAACATCCTGCACTGCTGTTTGCAGAGTTTTAAGTGCTGGGCTGGGCTACTATTCTGCCTGTGTAATTGCCTGCTTCTAATTGTTTTCACCTGCTAGCTCCAGCATTATTCCCTCCTAGCTTCTTACTAAATCTGTTGCTTCCTTTTTCCTCTCTGTTTCCTCAGGGAGGAGCCGTGTGCAAACCAGCAGAAACACGCTCACAGTGGCTTACATGCGCGCACACATGCTTACACGGTTCAGAATCTGCTTATTCGGATTAAAACGTGTGCACACCCGCGCAAACAGTGTTAAACATCTCCCAACACGCTCCCACATGCTCAGTCTGTCTTACACGCACGCACACTGTCTTACTCGCGCTTCATGGCACGCACACGTGCGCATGCATGCCCAGCAAGAAACATTGGTGTAGGCAACAATGTACACCTTCCATTTCTTGACTTTCTCATGCTTATCTAGTGGCACACCTCTTTTCATGATATCTGTCTGACATCTGTCATGTAACTTTGACCTCCAATGAACTGCATTTCTTTCTACCATTCCCCCTGTGATGTCACCTATCCCTTACTCTGTTCCTCCCCCTTCTGTAACACTTACACTACTCAGACTGTGCTCATTTGCTATGTGACAGTGGAATTCAGTATCCTAATACTCATTTGCATCAGATTGCCTACTAATGCTCAGTTACATCTCTTAGACTCAGCTTCCCCCCTTAGCAACCACTACACGGTGGCCATGTTGGTTTTGGTCTGCTGGTCCCTGCATTGACATTCCATGTAGTGCATAAAACCCACATTTTTGGGTTTATAACCTTCGTTTTTATGTTTTATACAGCGCAGCCCGTTTGCGCGGGGCTGCACTGGGTTTAAACATCGGCGATCACCGAAAAAAAAAAATTATATTTTTAATATATTTGCATCAGGTTACCTTGCCAATGGCCACATATTTGGCCATTGGCATGCTGCCTGACACATATACACCCTTTATTTGGAGCTGACATGGCTCCATTACGGTTTTTGCAGAAACGTACTCAGTTGTCAACTGAGTACATTTCTGCAGCTAAAACGGCTCTTACACGGGCTGTTCTGGGCTTCTTGGATCACTAATCATCCTCATTTGCATGCTATTCGGCTGCAAGTGAGGTGATTAGCTTATCCACGCCAACTCCGTTTAAGAGACGTTTTAGCTTGTCTCTTACACGGACTTTGGGCTGTTCCTGGATCGCGAAGGCTGCATGGAGACTTGCACTACTCTTAGACTCCGTGCAAGCCTTCGTGAATCCTGCCCAAGTGTTTATTCTCAAGTAAATTCTGCACTTTTAATTTAATATCTGTGTAATATGTAAATCTGGTTTTACTGTCCTTTTTGTTGTGTGATAGGACTGAATTTCTGTTGCTGTTACCCTCGGTTTGCAGTAAAATCTTTTGTCTAGAGGCCTATCACTTTCTCATTGAGACAATTAATTTTGTCACTTTTGGTTTAATATCTCTGTAATCTATACAACTGATTTTTCTCTCATTTTTGTTGTGTGACAGATCTGTTTACAGGGAAAATCTTTTGTCTACAGGCTTATCTGTTTCTCAGTGAGAGAGAGTAAACAGGACCGGTGTAATCTAGCCAGGGGCATTCCTGCAAAACTGTATTGCTGATTTGATAGGTTTATGTCCCTCTACCTTTAATAGCGAGTGCTTTACATCAGATATACCCATTTGCCAAAGCTGTTGTAAGCTGCAGAGAGACTGACCTACTGCCTGCTGTCATATTGGGAAAAGATATGCTTTGATTCTCAATTAAATTCTGCACTTTTGATTTAATATCTCTGTAATATGTACAACTGGTTCTACTTTCCTTTTTGTTGGGTGATAGAGCTGAATTTCTGTTCCTGTTTCCTTCAGGTTGCAGTAAAATCTTTTGTCTAGAGGCCTCTCGGTTTCCCAGTGAGCGGTTTAATCTAGCCAGGGCCATTCCTGCAAATCTATGTTGTTGATTGGATAGGATTCTGTCTGTCTTCCTTTAATAGCCAGTGTGTTAAGTCAGATATACCTATTTGCTGAAGCTATTGTAAGCTGTAGAGAGGCTGGTCTACTGCCTACTGTGATATTGGGAAAAGGTAAGTGTTTATTCTGTAGTAAGTTCTGCACTTAACTTGATTTACTGTCCTTTTTGTTGTGTGATAGAGCTGAATTTCTCTTGCTGTTACCCTCATTTTGCAGTAAAATATTTTGTCTAGAGGCCTATCGCTTTCTCATTGAGACAGAGTAAACAAGACCGGTTTATCTAGCCACGGCCATTCCTGCAAAACTGTATTGTTGACTGGATGGGTTTCTGTCCCTCTACCTTTAATAGCCAGTGTTTTAAGTTAGATATACCTGTTTGCTGAAGCTGTTGTAAGCTGCAGAGAGACTGACATACTGTCTACTGTGATATTGGGAAAAGATGAATATGAATGTTTATTCTTAACTAAGTTCCGCACTTTTGATTTAATATCTATGTAATATGTAAAACTGGTTTTACTGTCCTTTTTGTTGTGTGATAGGACTGAATTTCTGTTGCTGTTACCCTCAGTTTGCAGTAAAATCTTTTGTCTAGAGGCCTATCTGTTTCTCAATGAGATAGAGAGAGTAAACAAAACCAGTTTATCTAGCCAGGGACATTCCTGCAAAACTGTATTGTTGATTGGATAGGTTTCTGTCCCTCTACCTTTAATAGCTAGTGTTTTGTCTAGAGGCCTTCTGTTTCTCAGTGAGAGAGAGAGAGGGAGAGTAAACAGGACCAGTTTGATATTGCTAGGTGCATTGCTGCAAAACTATAATGTTGATTGGATAGGTTTCTGTCCCTCTACCTTTAATAGCCAGTGTTTTAAGTCAGATATACCTGTTTACAGAAGCAGCTATAGGCTGCAGAGAGACTGACCTACTGCCTACTGTGATAGGGAAAAGATAAGTGTTCATTCTCTATTAAATTCTGCACTTTTGATGTAATATGTCTGTAATCTGTACAACTGGTTTTACTGTCCTTCTTGTTGTGTGATGGGGCTGAATTTCTGTTGCTGTTACCCCCACTTTGCAGTAAAATCTTTTGTCTAGAGGCCTATATGTTTTGCAGTGATAGAGAGTAAACAGGACTAGTTTAGTCCAAACAGGGGCATCTCTGCAAAATTTTATTGTTGATTTGATAGGTTTCTGTCCCTCTACCTTTAATACCTAGTGCTTTAAGTCAGCTATACCTGTTTGCTGAAACAATTGTAAGCTGCAGAGAGACTGAACTGATGCCTGCTGTGTGACTTGGAAAATATAATTGTTTATTCTCAGTTAGATTCTGCACTTTTGACTTAATATCTCTGTAATCTATACAACTGATTTTACTGTCCTTTTTGTTGTGTGACAGAGCTGAATTTCAGTTGCTGTTACCCTCAGTTTACAGTAAAATCTTTTGGCTAGATGCCTATCTGTTTCTCAGTGAGAGAGAGTAAACAGGACTGGTCTAATCTAGCCAGGGGTATTCCTGAAAAACTGTATTGTTAATTGGTTACATTTCTATCTCTCTACCTTTAATAGCCAGTGTTTTAATTCAGCTATGCCTGTTTGCTGAAGCTGTTTTTAGCTGCAGAGAGAGTGACCTACTCCCTACTGTGATATTGGGAACAGATAAGTGTTATTCTCAATTAAATTCTGCACTTTTGATTTAGTATCTCTGTAATCTGTAAAACTGGTTTTACTGTCCTTTTTGTTGTGCAATATAGCTGAATTTCTGTTGCTGTTACCCTCAGTTTGAACTAAAATCTTTTATCTAGAGGCCTATCTGTTTCTCAGTGAGAGAGAGTAAACAGGACCATTTTAATCTAGCCAGGGGGATTCCTGTAAAACTGTATTGTTGATTGGATAGGTTTATGTCCCTCTACCTTTAACAGCCAGTGTTTTAAATCAGATATACCTGTTTGCTGAAGCTGCTGTAAACTGCAGAGAGACTGACCTACTGTCTACTGTGATATTGGGAAAAGATGAATATGAATGTTTAATCTCAACTAAATTTTGCACTTTTGATTTAATATCTGTGTAATCTGTAAAACTGGTTTTACTGTCCTTTTTGTTGTGTGATAGAACTGAATTTCTGTTGCTGTTTCCTTCAGTTTGCAGTAAAATCTTTTGTCTAGAGACCTTTATGTTTTTCAGTGATAGAGAGTAAACAGGACTAGTTTAGTCCAGACAGGGCATCTCTGCAAAACTTTATTGTTGATTTGATAGGTTTATGTCCCTCTACCTTTAATACCTAGTGTTTTAAGTCAGCTATACCTGTTTGCCGAAGCAGTTGTAAGCTGCAGAGAGACTGACCTGCTGCCTGCTGTGTGATTGGGAAGAAATAAGTGTTTATTCTCAATTAAATTCTGCACTTTTGATTTAATATCTCTGTAATCTATACAACTGATTTTACTGTCTTTTTTGTTGTGTGACAGAGCTGAATTTCTGTTGCTGTTACCCTCAGTTTACAGTAAAATCTTTTGGCTAGAGGCCTATCTGTTTCTCAGTGAGAGAAAGTAAACAGGACTGGTCTAATCTAGCCAGGGGTATTCCAGAAAAACTGTATTGTTAATTGGTTACGTTTCTGTTCCTCTACCTTTAATAGCCAGTGTGTTAAGTCAGCTATACCTGTTTGTTGAAGCTGTTTTTAGCTGCAGAGAGAGTGACCTACTCCCTACTGTGATATTGGGAAAAGATAAGTGTTTATTCTCAATTAAATTCTGCACTTTTGATTTAGCATCTCTGTAATCTGTAAAATTGGTTTTACTGTCCTTTTTGTTGTGTGATAGAGCTGAATTTCTGTTGCTGTTACCCTCAGTTTGAACTAAAATCTTTTTTTCTAGAGGTCTATCTGTTTCTCAGTGAGAGAGAGTAAACAGGACCATTTTAATCTAGCCAGGGGCATTCCTGCAAAACTGTATTGTAGATTGGATAGGTTTATGTCCCTCTACCTTTAACAGCCAGTGTTTTAAGTCAGATATATCTGTTTGCTGAAGCTGTTATAAGCTACAGAGAGACTGACCTACTGCCTGCTGCGATATTGGGAAAATATAAGTATTTATTCTCAATTAAATTCTGCACTTTTGATTTAATATGTCTGTAATCTGTACAACTGGTTTTACTGTCCTTTTTGTTGTGTGATAGAGCTGAATTTCTGTTGCTGCTACCTTCAGTTTTCAGTAAAATATTTTGTCTAGACGCCTATCGGTTTGTCAGTGAGAGCGAGTAATCAGGACCAGTTTAATCTAGCCAGGGCTATTCCTGCAAATCTGTGTTGTTGATTGGATAGGTTTCTGTCCCTCTACCTTTAGTAGCCAGTGCTTTAATGCAGATATACCTGTTTGCTGAAGCTGTTGTAAGCTGCAGGGAGAGCGACCTATTGCCTACCGTGATATTGGGGAAAATTAAGTGTTTTTTTCTCAATTAAATTCTGAACTTTTGATTTAATATCTCTGTAATCTGTACAACTGGTTTTACTGTCCTTTTCCTTGTGTGATAGAACTGAATATATGTTGCTGTTACCTTCAGTTTGCAGTAAAATCTTTTACCTAGAGGCCTATCAGTTTCTCAGTGAGAGAGAGAGAGAGTAATCAGTACCAGTTTAATCTAGCCAGGGACATTCCTGCAAATCTATTTTGTTGATTAGATAGGTTTCTGTCCCTCTACCTTTAATAGCCAGTGTTTTAAGTCAGATGTACCTGTTTGCTAGAGGTGTTGTAAGGTGAAGAGAGACAGACCTACTGCCGACTGTGATATTGGGAAAAGATAAGTGTTTATTCTCAGTTAAATTATGCACTTTTGAGTTAATGTCTCTGTAATCTGTACAGCTGATTTTAGTATCCTTTTATTGTGTGACAGAGCTGAATTTCTTTTGCTGTTACCCTCAGTTTGCAGTAAAATCTTTTGTCTAGAGGCCTATATGTTTTTCAGTGATAGAGAGTAAACAGGACTAGTTTACTCCAGACAGGGCATCTCTGCAAAACTTTATTGTTGATTTGATAGGTTTCTGTCCCTCTACCTTTAATACCTAGTGTTTTAAGTCAGCTATACCTGTTTGCTGAAGCAGTTGTAAGCTGCAGGGAGACTGACCTGCTGCCTGCTGTGTGATTTCGAAAAGATAAGTGTTTATTCTCAATTTAATTCTGCACTTTTGATTTAATATCTGTGTAATCTATACAACTGATTTTACTGTCCTTTTTGTTTTGTGACAGAGTTGAATTTCTTTTGCTATTACCCTCAGTTTGCAGTAAAATTCTTTCTCTAAAGACCTATCTGTTTCTCAGTGAGTGAGATTAAACAGTTCCAGTTTAATCTAGCCAGGGGCATTCCTTCAAAACTATATTGTTGATTGGATAGGTTTCTGTCCCTCTACCTTTAATCGCCAGTGTTTTAAGTCAGATATAGCTGTTTGCTGAAGCTGTTCTAAGCTGCAGAGAGACTGACCTACTGCCTACTGTGATATTGGGAAACGATAAGTGTTTATTCTCAATTAAATTCTGCACTTTTGATTTGGGTTGGGACGGTGGCCTAATTGTTAAGTTGTTTGCCTTACAAACACAAGGTGCAGGGTTTGAGTCTCACAAGACATAATTGGCAAATATAGCTGTTTGCTGAAGCTGTTCTAAACTGCAGAGAGACTGACCTACTGCCTACTGTGATATTGGGAAACAATAAGTGTTTATTCTCAGTTAAATTCTGCACTTTTGATTTGGGTTGGGACAGTGGCCTAATTGTAAAGGTGTTTGCCTTACAAACACAAGGTGCAGGGTTTGAGTCTCACAAGGGAGAATTGGCTAAGCTTAAAATGGCTCACAAGAGCAGTTAGCTTAGTACTAATGTATGAACCTATAATATGTCAATAATCTGTACAACTGGTTTTACCTTCCTTTTTGTTGTGTGACAGAGTTAAATTTCTGTTGCCCTCAGTTTCCAGTAACATCTTTTGTCCAGAGGCCTGTCTGTTTCTCAGTGAGAGAGTCTAAACAGGACCGGTTTAATCTAGCCAGGGACATTCCTGCAAAACTGTATATTTGAGTGGATAGGTTTATGTCCCTTTACCTTTAATACCTAGTGTTTTAAGTCAGAAATACCTGTTTGTTCAAGCTGTTGTAAACTGCAGAGAAACTGGCCTACTGTAATATTGGGAAAAGATAAGTGTTTATTCTCAAGTAAATTCTGCACTTTTGATTTAATATCTCAGTAATCTGCTTAACTTGATTTACTGTCCTTTTTGTTGTGTGATAGAGCTGAATTTCTGTTTCTGTTACCCTCATTTTGCAGTAAAATCTTTTGTCTAGAGGCCTATGACTTTCTTATTGAGAGAGAGTAAACAAGACCGGTTTATCTAGCCAGGGCCATTCTTGCAAAACTGTATTGTTGATTGGATAGGTTTCTGTCCCTCTACCTTTAATAACCAGGTTTTTTAAGTTAGATATACCTGTTTGCTGAAGCTGTTGTAAGCTACAGAGAGACTGACCTACTGTCTCCTGTGATATTGGGAAAAGATAAATGTTCATTCTCAATTAAATTTTGCACTTTTGATTTAATATCTCTGTAATCTGTACAACTGGTTTTACTGTCCTTTTTGTTGTGTGATAGAACTGAATTTCTGTTGCTGTTACCCCCAGTTTGCAGTAAAATTGTTTGTCTAGAGGCCTATGTCTTTCTCAATGAGAGAGAGAGTAAACAGGACCAGTTTGATCTAGCCAGGGGCATTCCTGCAAAACTGTATTGTTGATTGGATAGGTAACTGTCCCTCTACCTTTAATAACTAGTGTTTTAAGTCAGAAGTACCTGTTTGTTGAAGCTGTTGTAAACTGCAGAGAAATTGGCCTACTGTGATATTGGTTAAAGGTTAGTGTTTATTCTCAATTAAATTCTGCACTTTTGATTTAATATCTCTGTAATCTGCACAACTGTTTTTTCTGTCCTTTTTGTTGTGTGATAGAGCTGAATTTCTGTTGCTGTTACCCTCAGTTTGCAGTAAAATAATTTGTCTAGAGGCCTATCTGTTTCTCAGTGAGAGAGAGCGAGAGTAAACAGGGCCAGTTTGATCTAGCCAGGGGCATTCCTGCAAACCTGTATTGTTGATGGGATAGGTTTCTGTCCCTCTCCTTTTAATAGCCAATGTTTTAAGTCAGATATACCTGTTTGCAGAAGCTGCTATAAGCTGCAGAGAGACTGACCTACTGCCTACTGTGATCTTGGGAAAAGATGAGGTTTTTATTCTCAATTAAACACTGCACTTTTGTTGTAATATGTCTGTAATCTGTACAACTGGTTTTACTGTCATTCTTGTGTGATGGGGCTGAATTTTTGTTCCTGTTACCCTCACTTTGCAGTAAAATCTTTTGTCTAGAGGCCTATCTATTTTTCAGTGAGAGAGACTAAACAGGACCAGTTTAGTCCAGACAGGGGCAGTCCTGCAAAACTTTATTGTTGATTTGATAGGTTTTTGTCCCTCTACTTTTAATACCCAGTGTTTTAAGTCAGCTATACCTGTTTTCTGAAGTACTTGTAATCTTCAGAGAAACTGACCTACTGCCTGCTGTGAGATTGGGAAAAGATAAGTGTTTATTCTCAATTACATTCTGCACTTTTGATTTAATATCTCTGTAATCTATACAACTGATATTACTGTCATTTTTGTTGCGTTGCAGAGCTGAATTTTTGTTGCTGTTACCCTAAGTTTACAGGAAAATGTTTTTGTCTACAGCCCTATCTGTTTCTCAGTGAGAGAGAGAGAGTAAACAGGACCAGTGGAATCTAGCCAGGGGCATTCCTGCAAAACTGTATTGCTGATTTGACAGGTTTCTGTCCCTCTACCTTTAACAGCGAGTGTTTTACATCAGATAAACCCGTTTGCCAAAGCTGTTGTAAGCTGCAGAGAGACTGACCTACTGCCTCCTGTGATATTAGGAAAAGATATGCGTTTATTTTCAGTTAAATTCTGCACTTTTGATTTAATATCTCTGTAATCTGTACAACTAGTTTTACTGTCCTTTTTGTTGTGTGATATGGCTGAATTTCTCTTGCTGTTACCCTCATTTTGCAGTAAAATCTTTTGTCTAGAGGCTTATCTGTTTCTCTGTAAGAGAGAGTAAACAGGACTGGTCTAATCTAGCCAGGGTTATTCCTGAAAAACTGTATTGTTAATTGGTTATGTTTCTGTCTCTCTATGTTTAATAGCCAGTGTTTTATGTCAGCTATACCTGTTTGCTGAAGCTGTTTTAAGCTGCAAAGAGAGTGACCTTCTCTCTACTGTGACATTGGGAAAAGATAAGTGGGTTTTTTTTTCAATTAAATTCTGCACTTTTGATTTAATATCTGTGTAATCTGTACAACTGGTTTTACTGTCCTTTTTGATGTGTGATAGAGCTGAATTTCTGTTGCTGTCACCTTCAGTTTGCAGTAAAATCTTTTGTTTAGAAGCCTATTGGTTTCTCAGTGAGAACGAGTAATCAGGACCATTTTAATCTAGTCAGGGCCATTCCTGCAAATCTGTGTTTTTGATTGGATAGGTTTCTGTCCCTCTACCTTTAGTAGCCAGTGCTTTAAAGCAGATATACATGTTTGCTAAAGCACTTGTAAGCTGCAGCAAGACTGACCTACTGCCTAATGTGATACTGGGAAATGGTAAGTGTTTATTCACAATTATACCATGTGATGATCGGAAACTCGAGAAACGTGCATGCTGATTGGCTAATCCAACCAGCGTGCACATACTAAATCGTACCATAAACAAGGAAACAAGTCCGGTCGCTAAATATCGTGCTGCGGCGACAGCAAGTAAACAGTACACTACAATAAACGTAAAACCAAAAAACACACAACAATTCAACTAAAACACAAAAAATTAACCATTTCCCATATTATATTCCTCATTCCCTCACCTCGAACACAAACAAAATAAAAACTCATGCAGTCGCAAATACACCACACACACACTACATAACCACCAGTTATAACACAACAAAACGAAGCATTCTAATAAAACCATTCACTCACCTATATTCCCTACAATACCTATACACACGCAACTCCAAAAGTATACATACTAAAAACACACCACACATCCCTCGTAAAGTGAAAAACACACACCATACCAAACCTCCACATCAGCATACATCTTCTAAAACCGCATACAACACCACCATCTAGTGACCAATTACTAAAAGTACATATTTTAAAAAAATTAATACAAATTAACACTACACCACATTTCAACATACCCATAACTACCTACACGTTATAAACGTCTACACTGCTTAAACTACTCTATAACAAGCACCACCTACCCTTTTGATTACATCCCTTCAAAAACCTGCACGAGCCCTGTTAAACACAAAGACTACAAACTCAGACAGGAAGAAACACCCAAACAAGAGACACCATAGATAGAAAATAATAAAAAAAATGGAAGTAAACTTTGAAGTAATAAGTGACAGTGAAATAGAAGAAATATTTAAGAACATACCACAAACCACAATGAAACCATCAACAAGCAAGAAAATTCTCCAACCACAAGAACAGGAATTACTACAGCATAACAAGGCCCTTATAGAAGACAACAGTGTGACAAGCCATACTCTTCAGAAAGGTAAAAACATTAAAAGCCTATTCCACTCAGAAACGTAAAAGACATGCAGAAAAACTACTAAAGAAATAGAAACACTAGAATTAGAAAAGAAGAATTAAGTACAAGAAAACAAACACAGTGGGCTATAAACATATTTCAAAACTGGAAAAAAAAAACACTACAACATAGACTTCCACACTATTACACCAGAAAAATTAAACAAAATACTTAGAGAATTCTATGCTACAGTACGAAACACAAAGGACAAGAATACGTAATAAGTGCATTTGTATCCTTACGCAGGACTAAACAGATATATAAACAACCCACCATTCAATAGAAAGATTAACATCATAACAGATATAGCTCTAACAAATGCAAATAACGTATTTAAGTCAGTAATTAAAAATTACAGAAGACAAGGAAAAGATACAGCAGAACACCACCAGCCACTCACAATGCAAGAAATAACACAACTGAGAAACAGCCAAGTACTTTCCCCAAATACAGCAGACGGACTAGTAAGAAAAGTATGGTTAGATATACAGTTACACTTTGCACGATGTGGGAATGAAGGAGTACGATACCTCACAGAACACAGTTTCACAATAAACAAATATACAGATGGCACAGAATATGTAACAAAAAATTTCAACGAACATACAAAAAACCACAAAAAACATTATGATGTTACAAAACATTTACTAAGAGGATTCATGTTCGAAAACCGCACAGACCCTTCATGTCCTGTAAAAAGTTTCAAAAAATACTTACAAAAAGGCCACCTAATACAAAACAACTGTTCCTCCACCCAAAAAAATATCCACAACATGTACTTGACAAAATGGATACATGGTACACAACACAACCAATGGGAAAAAACTATCTTGCAAACATGTTACCACAAATCTGCAAACAAGCAAACCTATCAAAGAGATACACAAACCACTCCTTAAGAGCAACAGCAGTAACATTACTGTCACAATCAGGGATGGAAGCAAGACAAATAATGACTGTCACAGGACATAAAAGTGAAGCATCACTAAGATCGTATTATCAACCTTCAATAGATGAATTTAAAACATGGGGAAAAATAATATCTGGAACACAATAAACACCAAAAAATCCAATACATGAAGACAATATCAATAACACAACAGACAATGCACCAAGAAAAAAAAAATGAAAGTCCATAACACAGAACTTCCATACCTGGAAAATGAACCAGAAAAACCACAAGACAAACAAGAGATTATAAACTATGGAACAATAAACATCTACAATATAGAAACCCAACAAAATAAGTAAGTAAACTCTAAATTTATACTAAAACCACATATATATATATATATATATATATATATATATATATATATATATATATATAGATAGATACAATGCAATATATAAACATAAAATTAACTATAAACACAATGTTTCATTACAGATACTACACTAAGAAGAACTCAAGCCAACATATGAACATAGACAACCATCAAGACAGAACCAATACAGAAATATACAATAAACTACAACAAGAAGACATACCAAAAGATTTAAAACTATGAAGACATACCAAAAGCTTTACAACTATATCTACTAATATAATTATTTCCTAACATTTCCTGAAAAATTAAAAAATAACATGTATTTAAATTAAAACAGAAATAAACAATAAAAACAAACTGAAAGTGTGGACTATTTTATCTCACAAAAAGTGGAAGAGTACAAAAAAAAGCTAACAAAAACCTAAATAAAAACAATACAAATATAATACAAAACAAACTAACACCATGGTATAATAGCAATAACCCACTTCTGGGTGTGGTAATGCTGGATTACCCACGGTTGTCTTTGTTTGGTCCTGGCTTCCTCGGGACCAAACCACACCAACCGTGGGTAAATCCAGCATTACCCACACCCAGGCGTGGGTTATTGCTATAGTAAATTCTGCACTTTTGATTTAATATCTCTGTAATCTGTACAACTGGTTTTACTGTCCTTTTTGTCGGGTGATAGAGCTGAATTTCAGTTCCTGTTTCCTTCAGGTTGCAGTAAAATCTTTTGTCTAGAGGCCTCTCAGTTTCCCAGTGAGAGAGAGTAATCAGGAGTGGTTTAATCTAGCCAGGGCCATTCCTGCAAATCTGTGTTGTTGATTAGGTAGGATTCTGTCCCTCTTCCTTTAATAGCCAGTGTTTTAAGTCAGATATACCTGTTTTCTGAAGCTGCTGTAAGCTGCAGAGAGGCTGACCTACTGCCTACTGTGATATTGGGAAAAGGTAATTGTTTATTCTCAAGTAAGTTCTGCACTTTTGATTTAATATCTCTGTAATCTGCTTAACTTGTTTTACTGTCCTTTTTGTTGTGTGATAGAGCTGAATTCCTCTTGCTGTTACCCTCATTTTCCAGTAAAATCTTTTGTCTAGAGGCCTATTGCTTTCTCATTGAGACAGAGTAAACAAGACCGGTTTATCTAGCCACGGCCATTCCTGCAAAACTGTTTTGTTGATTGGATGGGTTTCTGTCCCTCTACCTTTAATAGCTATTTTTTTTAAGTTAGATATACCTGTTTGCTGAAGCTGTTGTAAGCTGCAGCGAGACTGACCTACTGTCTACTGTGATATTGGAAAAAGATGAATATGAATGTTTATTCTCAACTAAATTCTGCACTTTTGATTTAATATCTGTGTAATCTGTAAAACTGGTTTTACTGTCCTTTTTGTTGTGTGATAGAGCTGAATTTCTCTTGCTGTTACCCCTCAGTTTGCAGTAAAATCTTTTGTCTAGAGACCTATCGCTTTCTCATTGAGACAGAGTAAACAAGACCGGTTTATCTAGCCACGGCCATTCCTGCAAAACTGTATTGGTGATTGGATGGGTTTCTGTCCTTCTACCTTTAATAGCCAGTTTTTTAAGTTAGATATACCTGTTTGCTGAAGCTGACCTACTCCCTACTGTGATATTGGGAAAAGATGAATATGAATGTTTATTCTCAACTAAATTCTGCACTTTTGATTTAATATCTGTGTAATCTGTAAAATTGGTTTTACTGTCCTTTTTGCTGTGTGATAGAGCTGAATTTCTGTTGCTGTTATCTTCAGTTTGTAGTAGAATCTTTTGTTTAGAAGCCTATCGGTTTCTCAGTGAGAACGAGTAATCAGGACCATTTTAATCTAGCCAGGGCTATTCCTGCAAATATGTGTTGTTGATTGGATAGGTTTCTATCCCTCTACCTTTAGTAACCCGTGCTTTAAGGCAGGTATACCTGTTTGCTAAAGCTCTTGTAAGCTGCAGCAAGACTGACGTACTGCCTACTGTGATACTGGGAAAAGGTAAGTGTTTATTCGCAAGTAAATTCTGCACTTTTTATTTAATATTTCAGTAATCTGCTTAACTTGTTTTACTGTCCTTTTTGTTGTGTGATAGAGCTGAATTTCTGTTTCTGTTACCCACGTTTTGCAGTAAAATCTTTTGTCTAGAGGCCTATCTGTTTCTCATTAAGAGAGAGGGAGAGAGTAAACAAGACCAGTTTCATCTAGCCAGGGGCATTCCTGCAAAACTGTATTGCTGATTTGATAGGTTTCTGTCCCTCTTCCTTCAATAGTGAGTGTTTTACTTCAGATATACCCATTTGCCGAAGCTGTTGTAAGCTGCAGAGAGACTGACCTACTGCCTCCTGTGATATTGGGAAAAGATATGCGTTTATTCTCAATTAAATCCTACACTTTTGATTTAATATCTCTATAATCTGCACAATTGTTTTTTTCTGTCCTTTTTGTTGCGTGATAGAGCTGAATTTCTGTTGCTGTTACCCGCAGTTTGAAGTAAAATCTTTTGTCTCGAGGCCTATCTGTTTGTCAGTGAGAGAGAGTAAGCAGGTCCGGTTTAATCTTGCCAGGGGCATTCCTGTAAAACTGTATTGTTGAGTGGATAGGTTTCTGTCCCTCTAACTTTAATAGCCAGTGTTTTAAGTCAGATATACCTGTTTGCAGAAGCTGCTATAAGCTGCAGAGAGACTGACCTACTGCCTACTGTGATATTGGGAAAAGTGTTTATTCTCAATTAAATCCTGCACTTTTGATTTAATATCTCTATAATCTGCACAACTGTTTTTTCTGTCCTTTTTGTTGTGTGATAGAGCTGAATTTCTGTTGCTGTTACGCTCAGTTTACAGTAAAATCTTTTGTCTAGAGGCCTATCTGTCACTGAGAAAGAATAAACAGGACCAGTGTAATCTAGCCAGGGGAATTCCAGCAAAACTGTATTGCTGATTTGATAGGTTTCTGTCCCTCTTTCTTCAATAGCGAGTGTTTTACTTCAGATATACCCATTTGCCGAAGCTGTTGTAAGCTGCAGAGAGACTGACCTACTGCCTCCTGTGATATTGGGAAAAGATATGTGTTTATTCTCAATTAAATTCTGCACTTTTGATTTAATATCTCTTTAATTTGTACAACTGGTTTTACTTTCTTTTTTGTTTTTTGATAAAGCTGAATTTCTGTTTCTTTTATGTTCAGGTTGCAGTAAGATCTTTTGATTAGAGGCCTCTCGGTTTCCCAGTGAGAAGAGAGTAATCAGGACCGGTTTAATCTAGCCAGGGCCATTCCTGCAAATCTATGTTGTTGATTGGATAGGATTCTGTCCCTCTTCCTTTAATAGCCAGTGTTTTAAGTCAGATATACCTGTTTAATGAAGCTGTTGTAAGCTGCAGGGAGGCTGACCTACTCCCAACTGTGATATTGGGAAAAGATAAGTGTTTATTCTCAAGTAAATTCTGCACTTTTAATTTAATATCTCTGTAATCTGCACAACCGTTTTTTCTGTCCTTTTTGTTGTGTGATAGAGGTGAATTTCTGTTGCTGTTACCGTCAGTTTGCAGTAAAATCTTTTGTCTAGAAGCATATCAGTTTCTCAATGAAAGAGAGAGAGTAAACATGACCAGTTTGATCTAGCCAGGGGCATTTCTGAAAAACTGTATTGTTGATTGGATAGGTTTTTGTCCCTCTTCCTTTAATAGCCAGTGTTTTAAGTCAGATATACCTGTTTGCTGAAGCTGTTGTAAGCTGCAGAGAGACTGACCTACTGTCTACTGTGATAGTGGGAAAAGATGAATATGAATGTTTATTCTCAACTAAATTCTGCACTTTTGATTTAATATCTGTGTAATCTGTAAAACTGGTTTTACTGTCCTTTTTGTTGTGTGATAGAACTGAATTTATGTTGCTGTTACCCTCAGTTTGCAGTAAAATCTTTTGTCTAGAGGCCTATCTGTTTCTCAATGAGAGAGACAGAGAGGAAACAAAACCAGTTTATCTAGCCAGGGAAATTCCTGCAAAATTGTATTGTTGATTGTATAGGTTTCTGTCCCTCTACCTTTAATAGCTAGTGTTTTAAGTCAGAAATACCTGTTTGTTGAAGCTGTTGTAAACTGCAGAGAAACTGGCCTACTGTGATATTGGGAAAACATAAGTGTTTATTCTCAATTAAATTCTGCACTTTTGATTTAATATCTCTGTAGTCTGCACAACTGTTTTTTTCTGTCCTTTTTGTTGTGTGAGAGAGCTGAATTTCTGTTGCTGTTACCCTCAGTTTGCAGTAAAATATTTTGTCTAGAGGCCTATCTGTTTCTCAGTGAGAGAGAGAGAGAGAGTAAACAGGACCAGTTTGATATAGCTAGGGGCATTGCTGCAAAAGTGTAGTGTTGATTGGATAAGTTTCTGTCCCTCTACCTTTAATAGCCAGTGTTTTAAATCAGATATACCTGTTTACAGAAGCAGCTATAAGCTGCAGAGAGACTGACCTACTGCCTACTGTGATATTGGGAAAAGATGTGTTTATTCTCAATTAAACACTGTACTTTTGATGTAATATGTCTGTAATTTGTACAACTGGTTTTACTGTCCTTCTTGTTGTGTGATGGGTCTGAATTTCTGTTCCTGTTACCCTCACTTTGCAGTAAAATCTTTTGTCTAGAGGCCTATCTGTTTTTCAGTGAGAGAGACTAAATAGGACCAGTTTAGTCTAGACAGGTGCATTCCTGCAAAATTTTATTGTTGATTTGATAGGTTTTTGTCCCTCTACTTTTAATAACCAGTGTTTTAAGTCAGCTATACCTGTTTGCTGAAGCTGTTTTAAACTGCAGAGAGAGTGACCTACTGCCTCCTGTGACATTGGGAAAAGATACGTGTTTATTCTCAATTAAATTCTGCACTTTTGATTTAATATCTCTGTAATCTGTACAGCTGGTTTTACTGTCCTTTTTGTTGTGTGATAGAGCTGAATTACTGTTGCTTTTACCCTCAGCTTGCAGTAAAATCTTTTGTCTAGCGGCCTATCTGTTTCTCAGTGAGAGAGAGTAATTAGGATTGGTCTAATCTAGCCAGGGGTATTCCTGCAAAACTATATTGTTAATTGGTTATGTTTCTGTCTCTCTACGTTTAATAGCCAGTGTTTTAAGTCAGATATACCTGTTTGCTGAAGCTGTTATAAGCTGCAGAGAGACTGACCTACTGCCTTCTGTGACATTTGGAAAATATAAGTTTTTATTCTCAATTAAATTCTGCACTTTTGATTTAATATCTATGTAATCTGTACACCTGGTTTTACTGTCCTTTTTATTGTGTGATAGAGCTGAATGTATGTTGCTGTTACCTTCAGTTTGCTGTAAAATCTTTTGTATAGAGGCCTATCGGTTTCTCAGTAAGAGAGAGTAATCAGAACCAGTTTAATCTAGCCATGACCATTCCTGCAAATCTGTGTTGTTGATTGGATAGGTTTCTGTCCCTCTACCTTTAGTAACCAGTGCTTTATGGGAGATATACCTGTTTGCTGAAGCTATTGTAAGCTGCAGCAAGACTGCCTACTGTGATATTGTTTTGTTGATTGGATAGGTTTATGTCCCTCTACCTTTAATAGCTAGTGTTTTAAGTCAGACATACCTGTTTGTTGAAGTTGTTGTAAACTGCAGAGAAACTGGTCTATTGTGATATTGGGAAAAGATAAATGTTTATTCTCAATTAAATTCTGCACTTTTGGTTTAATATCTCTGTAATCTGTACAACTGTTTTTTCTGTCCTTTTGTTGTGTGATAGAGGTGATTTTCTGTTGTTATTACCCGCAGTTTGCAGTAAAATCTTTTGTCTCGAGGCCTATATGTTTCTCATTGAGAGAGAGTAAGCAGGTCCGGTTTAATCTTGCCAGGGGCATTCGTGTAAAAGTGTATTGTTTATTGGATAGATTTCTGTCCCTCTTAACTTTAATAGCCCGTGTTTTAAGTCAGATATACCTGTTTGCTGAAGGTGTTGTAAGATGCAGAGAGGCTGACCTACTGCCTACTGTGTTATTGAGAAAAGATAAGAGCTTATTCTCAATTTAATTCTGCACTTTTGATTTAACATCTCTCTAATACATAGAACTGGTTTTATTGTCCTTTTTGTTGTGTGATGGGGTTGAATTTCTGTTGCTGTTACCCTCATTTTGCAGTAAAATCTTTTGTGTAGAGGCGTGTTTCTCAGTGAGACAGAGTTAGCAGGACCTGTTTAATCTAGCCAGGGGCATTCCTGTAAAACTGTATTGTTGATTGGAAAAGTTTCTGTCCCTGTATCTTTAATACCCAGTGTTTTAAGTCAGATATACCTGTTTGCTGAAGCTGTTATTAGCTGCAGAGAGACTGACCTACTGCAAAATGTTTTTTCTCAATTAAATTCTGCACTTTTGATTTAATATCTCTGTAATCTGTACAATTGGTTTTACTGTCCTTTTTGTTGTGTGATAGAACTGGATTTCAGTTGCTGTTACCTTCAGTTTGCAGTAAAATCTTTTATCTAGAGGCCTATCAGTTTATCAGTGAGAGAGATTAATCAGGACCAGTTTAATTTAGCCAGGGCCATTCCTGAAAATCTGTGTTGTTGATTAGATAGCTTTCTGTCCCTCTAACTTTAATAACCAGTGTTTTAAGTCAGATTTACCTGTTTGCTAGAACTGTTGTAAGGTGCTGAGAGTCTACCTACTGCCTACTGTGATATTGGGAAAAGATAAGTGTTTATTCTCAATTAAATTATGCACTTTTGATTTAATTTCTCTGTAATCTGTACAACGGATTTTACTGTCCTTTTTGTTGCGTTATAGAGCTGAATTTCTTTTGCTGTTACCCTCAGTTTGCAGTAAAATGATTTCTCTAAAGGCCTATCTGTTTCTCAGTGAGCGAGAGTAAACAGTTCCAGTTTAATTTAGCCGGGGGCATTCCTTCAAACTATATCGTTGATTGCATAGGTTTCTGTCCCTCTACCTTTAATATCTAGTGTTTTAAATCAGAAATTCCTGTTTGTTGAAGCTATTGTAAACTGCAGAGAAACTGGCCTACTGTGATATTGGGAAAAGGTAAGTATTTATTCACAATTAAATTCTGCACTTTTGATTTAATATCTCTGTAATCTGTACAACTGTTTTTTTTCTGTCCTTTTTGTTGTGTGATGGGGCTGAATTTCTGTTGCTGTTACCTGCAGTTTGCGGTAAAATCTTTTGTCTCGAGGCCTATCTGTTTCTCAGTGAGAGAGAGAGTAAGCAGGTCCGGTGTAATCTTGCTAGGGGCATTCCTGTAAAACTGTATTGTTGATTGGCTAGGTTTCTGTCCCTCTAACTTTAATAGCCAGTGTTTTAAGGTAGACATACCTGTTTGCTGAAGGTGTTATAAGATGCAGAGAGACTGACCTACTGCCTACTGTGATATTGGGAAAAGATAAGTGTTTATTCTCAGTTTAATTCTGCACTTTTCATTTAACATCTGTGTAATCTGTACAACTGGTTTTACTGTCCTTTTTGTTGTGTGATGGGGCTGAATTTCTGTTGCTGTTACCCTCATTTTGCAGTAAAATCTTTTGTGTAGAGGCGTGTTTCTCAGTAAGAGAGAGTAAACAGGACCAGTTTAATCTAGCCAGGGGCATTCCTGCAAAACAGTATTTTTGATTGGAAAGGTTTCTGTTCCTCTATCTTTAATAGCCAGTGTTTTAAGTCAAATATACCAGTTTGATAGAGCTGTTGTAAGCTGCATAGAGGCTGACCTACTGCGTACTGTGATATTGGGAAAATCTAAATGTTTATTCTCAATTAAATTATGCACTTTTGATTTAATATCTCTGTAACCTGTAAAACTGGTTTTACTGTCCTTTTTGTTCTATGATAGAGCTGACTTTCTATTCCTGTTACCTTCAGGTTGCACTAAAATCTTTTGTCTAGAGGCCTCTCGGTTTCCCAGTGAGAGAGTGTAATCAGGACCAGTTTAATCTAGCCAGGGCCATTCCGGCAAATCTCTGTTGTTGATTGGATAGGTTTCTGTCCCTCTACCTTTAATAGCCAGTGTTTTAAGTCAGTTATGCCTGTTTGCTGAAGCAGTTGTAAGCTGCAGAGGGACTGCCATACTGCCTACTGTGATACTGGGAAAAGATAAGTGTTTTTTCTCATTTAAATTCTGCACTCTTTAATATCTCTGTAATCTGTACAATTGGTTTTACTGTCCTTTTTTTGTGTGATAGAGCTGAATTTCTGTTGCTGCTGCCCTCAGTTTGCAGTAAAATCATTTTGTCTAGAGGCCTATCTGTTTCTCAGTGAGAGAGAGTAAACAGGATCGATTTAATCTGGGCAGGGGCATTCCTACAAAACTGTATTGTGATTGGATAGGTTTCTGTCTCTCTACCTTTAATAGCCAGTGTTTTAAGTCACATAAACCTGTTTGCCGAAGCTGTTGTAAGCTGCAGAGAGACTGACCTACTGCCTACTGGGATATTGGGAAAAGATAAGTGTTTATTTTCATTTAAATTCTGCACTTTTGATTTAATATCTCTAATATCTGTGCAACTGGTTTTACTGTAATTTTTGTTGTGTGATAGAGCTGAATTTCTGTTGGTTCTACCCTCAGTTTGCAGTACAATCTTTATAGGTTCATAGGTTCATAGGTTCATACTAGGCTATCTGCCCGAGGGCATTTACAAGCCTAGCCCATCGTTTTGTGGCTTACGCCACCCCTTTAGTATGGGGAACTAAACCCATTATTTTGCTGTGCCTCTGTCGAGCAGTGACACTGAGGTGATCCCTGGGGTATATCTGCGATCTCCCATCCATTGGTCAAGATTTCTCTTGAACAAGGCCAGCGAGGTGCTCTGCCTCACATGTACCGGGATTTTGTTCCACAGCATAGGGAGTCTTTGGGTGATGAATCTATCCCTCCAGCACGTCCTATTAATAGCCGTGTCATGGTTTAAGTCTCCCGCCCTTGTGGCTCTGATGGATCTGGATTTTTTGAGGTGAAGCATATTCATCAAATCTGGGTTTGACATGGCCTTGTATGTTAGGCAAAGGTCACCTCTGAGCAAGTGTGCGACTGAATAGAGCTGGAGTTCTTTCAGTCGGGCAGCATAGGACAGATTTTGAGACCCTTTATCCTTTTGGTGAGGAACTTTGTGGCCTCTCCAGCTGCTGCAAGTGTCGGGTCAGATACATTCCGAATGGGGCATTGTACTCAATCATTGGTCTGATGAGTGATGAGTAAAGGGAAACTATGACCTCCCTTGATCTGGATGAGAAACCCTTCATGATAAGGTGGGCAATGTAGAAGGTCTTCCTAACTACTTTAGCTACATGGGTGTCGAATGACAGACTACTATCAACCTGGGTCCCCAGGTCCCTGATAACTTCTTCTGTGCTCAGTGGATTGCCACCTATTTGGTAGCTAGGGGTAACCTTGTTTTTCCCGAAGGGTATGACAATGCATTTTTTGGCATTTAACTTTAGGCCGTGGCTCTGGCACCAGTTATCCGTTTCTGTGAGACCCTTCTGAAGGATATCTGTGTCAGATGTGTTTTCTACTATGGCGCCCAGTTTGCAGTCATCTGCAAACTTTGTCAGCCATAACCCTCCTGTGTTTGCTTGTACTTAGGAGAAGTAGATGCCAAACAAGAGTGGGCCCAGGACTGAGCCCTGTGGGACACCACTTGTGACAGGCTTAGAGTCTGACATGGCGCCAGCAACTCTGACCCTGTGGGTTCTGTCACTCAGCCAGTTTGCAACCCATCTTGTGATGTATGGGTTGACATTTAAGCTGATGAGTTTTTCAATGATACCCGAGTGGGGTATTGTATCGAAGGCCTTAGCCAGATCGAGGTAGGCTGTATGGACTGCCTTTCCCTCATCAATGGCTTTGGTGACTGTTTCGAAAAAGTCAACCAAGTTTAAAAGGCATGATCTGCCTTTGACAAAGCCAAACTGGGTTGGATCCAAAGTCTGTAAATTCCCTATGTCTTTATTTATGAGGTCCATTATGATCCTCTCCATGGCTTTGCAGATAAGGCTTGTCAAGCTAATGGGCCGGTAATTTCCAGGATCGGTGGAGGCACCGCCTTTGTGGAGTGGTACCACAGTTGCAGTGCGCCACTCCCTGGGTACGTATCCAGAGGTAAGACTTTGATTAAACAGCTGTCCTAGCTGTGGGTTTAATTCCTCATTGTGTTCATGGAGCACACAGCCGGGGACACCATCAGGTCCCATGGATGCTGTGTTTTTTGCTTTGGAGAGAGCAGTTCTCACTTGGGCGCTGGAGATGTTTGGGGGGCTGCAATCGTTTGGTATAGATAACTCTCCTTTTGGGGGGGAGGGGGGGGGTGAAGTTTGCACTGTACCTGTCAGCCAGTATGTTGGCAATGTCTGTAGGATCAGTAATCTTCACATCATTTTGAACTAGCTCTGAGCATATCTGGGAGTTTCCTCCCAGGTTTCTAACATAGCTAAAGAAGGCCTTATGATTGTCTTTTGAGTCTTTAGCTATTTTTCTCTCGAAATTTGCTTTGGAAGATTTTATGAGAGCTCTTAGTTTTTTACTTATAGTGATCAGGGGTGTCTTACCTTTTAAGGATTTTGCTCTATCTTGTAGTAGCTTCCTCCTTTTGTTGTAGAGTTTGTTTATGGCTGGGGTCCACCAGACTGGACGCTTGCCTGTGGTACAAAGAGTCTTTGTTTTGCTTGGGATTGCCTTATCCATGCAGTCCTGTAGGTGCTGGTAGAAGGCATTTGTAAGTGATTCAGCGGCTTGAGTACTGTTTTCCGCGGCTCGGGGCCTTAAAGGAGACCACACTAGTCTTTAGAAGTGTGAAGTCGGCTTTTGAGAAGTTCTTTACTGTGGTCTTTTTTATTTCAGGTGGGGGTGGGATGAGGACCTCCAGCGAGATTAGTTTGTGGTCTGATCTTACCAGTGAGGGTACACCTCCGTGATGAACATTGTGCTCCCATGTTCGTGATGATGAGATCAAGTATGTTGTCTCCTCTTGTGGGGCTGGTGACTAGTTGTACCATGGCATTTGAGTTTATGAATTCCAGGAACTTTTGGGCTAGGGTGTTTGGGCTTGAGTAGTGTTCCCAGTCTATATTAGGGTAATTGAAGTCACCTAGTATGATGGTGTTTGGTGATACATTTATCCCCTCTAGTGTTTTCAGGAAGGCCATATGAGGTTCCTGAGTTTGTGAGGGTGGCCTGTAACATGCTACAATTTGCAGAGCAGTCTTGCCTATGGTTAATTGCACCTGGATGGTCTCCGATGCATCGTGCGTTGCCACCAGTCTTGAGGTGTGGGTGTCCTTGATGAATATGGATACCCCCCCTCCTTTCTTGGTATTGTCCGGATTTTGGGGCCGGAACGCATGATATGAGGTGAAACCTTATAGCGCTGGGGTGCTCTCAGGAGCCTTGAACCAGGTTTCTGTCACAGCACAGACATCGATGTTCTCCATACTGAGAAGGGCCTCGAGTGCGTGCATTTTGAGATTTAGACTTCTGGCATTGAGCAGCATTACCCTTAGTTTTTTCCTTTTTGTGTTCTAGGGTGGTAGGTTTAGAATTTGAGCCTTGCCTAAAAGGCACTATGGGGTGGCAAGAGCCTTTGCCAATATCCGAATCCCAGGGTGACAGGTGCAAGCCGTCCCTCATAAGCAGCGTGGCTTGTCCAGCATGTCATCCCAGGCAGACAGACACTGGATCCCCTTTGAATGACACCAGTGTTTAAGCCAATTGTTAAAGCTGATCATCTTATCTCTGTATTGTGGCATCAATCTTGGTGAAGGTAGGATACTGCTCAAGGTCAGGGTCATACCTGCCTGGGCTACATAATCAGAGAGCTCCTCAATGTCTCTTTTCATGTAGTCCAAGGAGGTGCGTCTCAGGTCGTTTACACCAGCGTGGACAATGACTGAGTCATATTTGTACCTGCTGTTGAGAGACTTGAGTGCTTGCGTTATGTGGCGGATTCTAGCCCTACAGGCAGCTTACTGTGACCTTCTCCTTACTCAGTCTGGTGAGCGGGACGTCAGTGTGTCTGACTATGGAGTCACCAATGAC
The DNA here is from genome assembly GCF_019279795.1 of Protopterus annectens. NCBI lineage: Eukaryota > Metazoa > Chordata > Ceratodontiformes > Protopteridae > Protopterus > Protopterus annectens. Next base: position 782,051,030 of record NC_056746.1, on the reverse strand, counting down.
TAGTGTGTCTGGCATTGTGTTTGGCCTTAAGGGCTGTGACTGTTTGACACTCTGACTGTGAGGTCTATGTGTTGCAGGTGTTGTGTTCTGAGGTGGTGGTTGTTTGGGTGTCTGCTTTGGTGGCCTCTGCTGTTTTGGTAGATTTTTGATCAGAGCCTCAGTATGTCTTTGTGTGTTTATGTGTATGATTTGAGGTTGTAATGGTACTATGTGAGACTGGGTCTATAGTGTGTGTGGTAACCTTCTCCTCCTGACTGGTCTTGCCAGTCCTATGTTGAGAGAGCTCAGCCTCCAGTTTGGCCGTATAGTTGCATCTCTCGCATGTATTTGTATTTTGTGGGAGGAGGAGAGGGTTGTTCAGGTACATGAGGCAATTGTAACATTGCCTCAATATTCCCAGGTTCACCAGCTGAGCAGGAGAGGACACTAGCAACTGATCCCTCAACATGCTAGAAGGAATAGACAAAAAAAAAACTTAAAAAAAAATATTCCGGGGGACGTGGGTGACCGAGAAATGGGGGGTTGCCTTTTTGGGGTACTATCTATGACAAGAGTGCTGTATCAAGGTAATAAGTACTGTAGGAGCAAGTGCTATGTTTAACAGATAGAGAATAGTCTACTTGGAGTCAAGTAGAGATGATCTTTTTAATTATAGGATATGCTGATTAGATCAGTAGTATAGTTTGAGGAAGGTAGTTTTAAGGGAAAATTTGAAGAGTGGACTTTAGGTAGCCCGAATAGTTTAAGCCTGCTTAACCGGCGCTGCCCTAGTGTGCAACAGTGGCAGCTCCGCGATAAATCGTGCTAACGCGCGTTTACCGCGTTTTATACCAGGGGCTGGAAAAAGCTAGAAACTGGCCCAAAACGACCAATAAACTACTAGTTACTGGCTGAAACCTCACAAAACTGGACAAAAGGCAGCTCAATGCTTCCCACTCCCACTGGTAAGCAAGGTAACTTCCTTTCCCCCAAATAAGGCAAGGAAACAGTACACAGGAACTACAACCAAAGCCCAGGAATCAGCAACTCTGAAACTGGACTAAACTAGTAAAGCAGGAAAAACAAGAGATATTTTTTCTTTTTTCCACAAAACAGGCAGAAACAGGTACAGCAAACACTTATAAATGCTATGAATCAGCTACTACAGCTTACACAGAAGAATTTGCTACAAATACAGTCAAGTAGTAACAAACAAGGATTCCAAGTGCAATATTAAGTTAAATGCAGTAAAAACAGCTTCAATGTAACAGAAAGGCAGGCGAAATACAGTCGCTAGGTATTTAGATGTGGAAAGCAACAAAAATTATACTTAGTATCAAGAAAAGTCACTTATTCAGCTCTCTGCAGCCTGGATTACTCTGCTGGCCCACGTGGAGTCTGTGCTGAGTAGGTACAAGCTGAAAAACGCTACATTACGCGTTTTATACCAGGAGGCAGGAAAAAGCTAGAAACTGGCCCAAAACGACCAATAAACTACTAGTTACTGGCTGAAACCTCACAAAACTGGACAAAAGGCAGCTCAATGCTTCCCACTCCCACTGGTAAGCAAGGTAACTTCCTTTCCCCCAAATAAGGCAAGGAAACAGTACACAGGAACTACAACCAAAGCCCAGGAATCAGCAACTCTGAAACTGGACTAAACTAGTAAAGCAGGAAAAACAAGAGATATTTTTTCTTTTTTTCTTTTTTTCACAAAACAGGCAGAAACAGGTACAGCAAACACTTATAAATGCTATGAATCAGCTACTACAGCTTACACAGAAGAATTTGCTACAAATACAGTCAAGTAGTAACAACCAAGGATTCCAAGTGCAATATTAAGTTAAATGCAGTAAAAACAGCTTCTAGTCTAGAGGTGTATCTGTTTCTCAGTGAGAGAGAGTAAACAGGACCGGTTTAATCTAGCCATGGGGCATTCCTGCAAAACTGTATTGTTTATTGGATAGGTTTCTGTCCCTTTACCTTTAATAGCCAGTCTTTTAAGTCAGATATACCTGTTTGCAAAAGCTGTTCTAAGCGACCTACTGCCTACTGTGATATTAAGAAAATATGATTTAATAACTCTGTAATCTGTACCACTGGTTTTATTGTACTTTTTGTTATGTGATAGAGCTGAATTTCTTTTACTATTACCACCAATATGCAGTAAAATCTTTTGTCTAGAGGCCTATCTGTTTCTTAGTGAAAGTGTAAACAGAACTGGTTTAATCTTGCCAGGGGCGTTCCTACAAAACTGTATTGTTGATTGGATAGGTTTTTGTCCCTCTACCTTTAATAGCCAATGTTTTAAGTCAGATATATCTGTTTGCTGAAGCATTTGTAAGCTGCAGAGGGACTGACTTACTGCCTACTGTGATACTGGGAAAAGATAAGTGTTTATTCTCATTTAAATTCTGCACTTTTCGTTTAATATCTCTGTAATCTGTACAACAGTTTTTTCCCACCCACCTTCCCACTTCTTGTGGTGGTTTTAAGTCTTGGTGGCTTTGAGTTGCCCGCCTCTGGTTTAAACTGATACTGGACACTCCCCACCCCCCAGTCACATTACAGCAGCTGATCCTTAGCAAAGGCCCACCCCTTTAGCTTCTGAATATTGAATAGTCTCTCTTCACTTTCTACTAAAAAAAAAAAAAAAACTGTTTCCTGCCTTTCCTGCAACTAGTGTTGTCCAGATATAGATTTGCTGTATCCAGGGCTGTTTGTAAGCTTCTGAGCGGTGCCAAAAGTCTGCATTTCAATTTTTGCCTTAGATCTGATAGTTCTGTCCTCTCCTGCACTTTTATTATCTTATTAGTCTAGAACTTTACCAAACTTCTTGTAGCAATTATTGTATAGGATCATAGGATCATAGGTTAGTACTAAGCTAACTGCCCTTGCGAGCCATTTCAAGCTTAGCCAATTATCCCTTGTGAGACTCAAACCCTGTACCTTGTGTTTGTAAGGCAAATACTTTAACCATTAGGCCACCCTCCCAACCAACTAGCACACAAAAGTTCTACCAGCACTAAATGCACTAGAAAGAAACAGCTCCAGTACTTATTATTAATGCCTACCCCTCCAGGCATGTCTAAATGTCTGTTCCCTGGGCTTTCTCCTATTAACCTGATGAGCTTGGGCATCCTGAGGCAATGTAGCAACTGCCTCATGTACACTGACAACCCTCTCCTCTTACCTCCTAACACTCAGATTTGTGAGAGATGCACTTATATATCCATACTGGAAACCATGCACTCTCCAGCCAAGACTGGAATAGCTGGTCAAGGGGAAAAGGTCAACACTTGCACCACACCACATGGAACATGTAGCCCTCCAGAACATACACCAGCACTGCCTTCACATAAAACACAAACCACACACCCACCTTTGCTGAGGCTGTCAGTAAAAATCTACCCAAACAGCAGAAACCTCCAAGGCAGAAATTCACTCGACCTCTGCAACACAACACTAATCACGAGACACATAACTCTCCTAAACAGTGTGCCATTCAACCAAAGCCCCTAAGGCAAAACAGCATGCCCAGCACACTAGTCATAGGGGACTCTATAGTGAGGCACACTGATGTCCCACTAACTAGGTTGAGTAAGGAGAAAGTAACAGTCAGCTGCCTAGATCCACCACATAACACATGGACTCAAGTCCCTCAACAGCAGGTATAAATATGACTCTGTCATTGTACATGTGGCTGTGAATGACCTGAGATGCACCTCCCTAGACTGCATGAAAAGAGACATGGAGGAGCTCTCAGATTATATAGTCCAGGTGGGTATGACCCTAACCCTGAGCAACCTCCTAGCATCACCCAGAATGATACCACAGTACAAGCAGAAAGTGACTGATTTCAACAATTTCAACAATTGGCTAAGTTTCTGGTGTCATTTTAAGGGGATCTGTTGGAGTGTATTTAACAGTGAATAAAAGGTTGAAAGTAATTCTGTTACTAATGTGCAAAATAAATAAGGTATAAAATAAAGCTTGAAAAGTAGCAACTCACAGGGGGTAAATGCTCCAATACCCAACAGCAATCCAGCAAATATAAAAACAGTCCCACAGGGTAATGGAGCAAAGCAAAGGTAAAAAATGCAAGTGTCATCCAAGGAAGTTAAAAGCAATTTATTCCAAACCAATAGTACAGGTAAGCGCTTTTACCCAGTTGGGCTTCATCAGACCATAAAAACACAAAAACCAACATACATTTATATCACTGCAAATTAGTAAAAAAAAGTGGGAAATCAATAATTAATTAGCTTTTAAAGAGACAAAGATACAGGAACAAAAAACAAATAAAAACTGTGTATCAAATACTAGCAAATGTATAACTAAAAAAAAAAAAAAAAATATATATATATATATATATATAAGTAAAAAATACACGTATAATAAAATATAACAGATAAAGAATCACATTCAGGGCTATCAAGCCCTTAATTCTCTAGCTTTTAAAATAGGTTTAAGGGACACTTTATCATTGAGCCCAGGGTATTGATCAGCACTGAGTCTAACTATCCACCTAGTTTCCCAGGTCTCGGTGAAATTCATAATGTCACCTCCATGGGAGTTGGGATAGATCACCTCAGTCACTATGAACTTAAAACTGTGGGTCTCATCAGTATCTAAAACATGCTTGGTAAGTGCATTCACTTTGGACTTGATCCTGATCTGATAAAGATGTTCACGGATCCTATCCATAAATTTCCTATCTGTCTTGCCCACATAAAACATGCTGCAAGACACACAGTACTCTAAATAAACTACATGTTCCTTCATACAATTGTCAGTCACTTGAAACAAAAATCTGTAGTTTGTCAGTGGATGCACAAAGGCATCTCTGGTGTCTATAAAGTCACAAAAACTACACTGGTTACAGGGAAATGTAACCACGGTACCATGGCACGTGGATGACACAGTAGCCCCTTCAGGTTGGGCTTATTCTTATACACAAAGTGTGGAACTTCCCCTACAATTTCCCTAATATCAGGGTCCACTGTTAGGACCTCCCAATGTTTCCTGATGATGTCCTTAACAGATCCCACATCTTCAGTGTAAAATAAAGGGACCCCAACCACATCAAGCCTAGCTAAATTCCTAGACTTACCAGTCCCTAACACATCAGAGAAATATGGAGCTGCTGCACCCCTTCTAAGATCAGTGAGTCCATCAATCCCACTCTCAATCTCTCTCATACTATAGGCTGTAGCACCAAATCTCTGATGTAAGTCATCTAGCTCACTATGAAAACCAACATCAGAAGGATTGTACCGGGACACTCTCATGGCCTGACCCTTAAATACATTCCCAAACATATAGCCAGGGTGCATACTGTGTCTGTGTAGAAATGCATTGCGATGGCAAGGCTTCCTATAAACACCCGTATTCAATAACCCACTACCCAACCTTTCTACAGATGCCTTCCAAAACAAAATCCAGTGGTGGGACGACTAAAAACTCAACTTCAAATAATCGAAAGAAGCTTGGAAAATAAGGAGGTTGCTTAATGGGCATGTTTTCCTATAGAATCAGTATGCATTTCACACTGTCACCAAGAAAGCTGATCTCTTACAGACTTAGCAAAAATGTAAAAAAAACAGGATGTATGCATTTCAAATTGTCAGTAAGAAAGCTAACCTGGTTCTTTAAAGAATGGACTACAGGAAAACAATCTGTACATGTTTTTATCATATGACACTGTTAAGCAAGGAAGTTTGAATGTTTAAAGACAATACCAGCATTATTTCTCTACAGGATGAAAGCATATTTTTCTGCAAACACCAGCAAACAGATGTTTTCATACAAAAGACCAAAATAGAATAACAAAGAGGAAAAACAGGATGTAAAACCACTATAAAGAGACTGTAGCAAATGAAATTGTTGGGAGAAGTATTTTGTACAAAAAAGTTATCATTCATGCTGAGCGAGAAGTAAGTGGTACAGTGTAACTAAAGCTGCGACAGTAGTACATGTGGTTTGTTATAAAAAGCTATTAATTACTGCATCACTGTAGTGCTGCATCAGTATATAAGTGACAGTTAGGTGCTGCATCAGTGTATATTCTACAAGTTTCTGTGGGCAACAGACTGTGATAACTAGACTTTGATTTCAGCAGAATTCAGCCTGCAAGACCTTAGTGTCTTAAGAAGACTTCAGATCCATCACAGTAACAACATCGTGATTGGCACCTTATAATTAATTTTTCAGGATCCTTTATCTGTATGCCTGGGATGACATGATTGACAGACCTCAATGTTTTGCCAGAGATGGCCTGCATCTCTCACCCTGGGCTTCCGGATACTGGCCAAGGCTCTTGCCACCACTATAGTGCCTTTTTAGGCAGTGTTCCAAAGACCAAATCACCACCGTAACAGTTACAAACAAGTGCAATCTGAGGGTCATGCTGCTCAATGCTAGAAGTCTTAATCACAAAATGCATGCGCTCGAAGCACTCCTTAAAATGGAGAACATTGACATTTATACTGTAACAGAGACCTGGTGAAAGGCAGCAGAAAGCACCCCTGCACTACCAAGCTATAACTAATTTCAAACCTTTTGGCCCCAGAACTTGGACCGAAGCTTCAAAGGCGGTGGTGTTTCCATATTCATAAAGGATGCGCACATCTCCAGATTGGTAGCTGAACATAACGCATCAGAGATACTTCAGGTGCAGTTAACACTGGGTAGGACAGCGATTCAGGTCATAGCCTGCTACAGGCCCCCAAGCGTGACCCAAGACTCACACTCCACGTTCCTAAGCACCCTGGAGAATGTTAGGGTCCAAACTAACACTCTCATATTGGATGACTTCAACTACCCCTCCATTAACTGGGAAAACTACTCATATACCAGTACAATTGCCCAACGTTTCCTGAAATTCATTAATTCCAGTGCCTGGACCAGCTCATTCTTACCCCCACTAGAGGTAGTAACATCCTGGACCTGGTCATTACTAACATGGGCAACCATTGCTCTGTACCTATAGTCAACTCCTCCCTGGTTAGATCTGACCAAAAACTAATCACCTTGGAAATCCACATCCCTCCCACTCCACTCCCCTCGCAAAGGTAACCACCTTGAAAAACTTCTCCAAAGCTAACTTTGGGCTCCTAAAAACAGAGGTGGCTAACTTCGCGGCACCCATGCAATTGGAGAACAGCTGCATGACCACCAAATCATACACTAATGCCCTGTATGAACACGTACAACAAATGCATGGATCTCGCCATACCCAATAGAACAAAGACACTCTCCTCCAAAAAAGCAAGCCAATCTGGTGGTCCCCTGCCATAAACAAACTCTACAACTGAAGGAGGAAGCTGATGCAAAATAAGGTGATGTCCCAAGACTGGAAAAACTCCCTTATCAGCCTCAACAAAAAGTTGAGATCCCTCATCAAATCCTCTAAAGCTAGCTATGAAAACAGAATTGCAGCAGATAGAAAAGACAACCACAAAGCCTTCTATAGTTATGTAAAGAATCTCCACGGCAATGCCCAGATTTGCTCGGAGCTGTTGCAGGGTGGCACCTCCTATACCAAGCCAACAGATATTACCAATATACTGGCAGACAGATTCAATGCCAACTTTACCCCTCTCTCCCCCACAATGGACCAATCACAATACCAGTAGATTGCCAGGCACCCAGTATTACTGATGCACAGGTTAAAACAGCACTGTCCAAGGCCAAGAATACAGCTTCTATGGGACCCGACAATATCCCTGGCTGTGTTCTACATGAACTACAGAGTGAATTGGCACCTCCTCTGTGTGCCCTGTTCAATCACAGCCTCACCTCAGGCTTTGTCCCTACCGAATGACGCACTGCTACAGTCATCTCTCTCCACAAAGAGGAGTGACTACAGACCTTGGGAACTATTGCCCCATTAGCCTGACAAGTCTGGTATGCAAAGCTATGGAACGCATCATCATGGACCTAATAAACAAGGATACAGGGAATCTTCAAACTCTGGATCCCACACAGTTTGTTTTTTTGAAGGGTAGATCATGCTTGCTCAATCTGGTCGACTTCTTTGAGTCAGTCACCAGAGCTGTGGATGAAGGCAAGGTGGTCAATACAGCCTACCTTTATCTGGCCAAGGCCTTTTATACCATTCCCCACTCAGGAATCATAGAAAAACTCACTAAGCTAGGCATCAACCCCTATATCACTAGGTGGGTTGCAAGCTGGCTCACAGATAGAACCTACAGTGTGAAAGTAGCTGAGTCCAAGTCAGACTGCTGACCAGTCACGAGTGGAGTCCCACAGTGTTTAGTCCTCGGTCCTCTCCTGTTTGGTATCTACTTCTCTGAAGTACAGGCCAACACGAATGGACTCTGGCTGACAAAGTTCGCAGACAATTGCAAGTTGGGAACCATAATTAACTCCCCAAGTGCAGTTGACATACTACAGAAAGGCCTCACTCAGACCCAACGACTGGTGTCAGAACCATGGCCTTAAGCTCGGTTCCAAAAAATGTGTCGTCATCCTCTTTGGGAAAATCCTGGTTCCCATGAATTACCACATCAATGGTAGTCCACTGAACACAGATGGTGTCATAAGAGATCTGGGAATACAGGTTGACAGCTACCTCTCTTTTGACCACCACATTGCCACCGTGATCAGAAAGTCCTTCTGTGTGGCACATCTCATTACTAAGGGCTTTGCATCCAGGAAGAAAGAGGTCATTGTCTCTCTCTACTCTTCCCTCATTAGGCTAATCATTGAGTACAATGCCTCATTTGGCATGTACCTCACTAGACACCTGAAACAAATGGAGAGGCTGCAAAGGTACCTCACAAAGAGGATCCTAGGTCTTAAACACTTGTCCTATATGGACAGACTCAAACAACTCCAATCATTCTCTACTTAGCGGCAATCTCTGCTTGACTTACAAAGCCGTGTCTGACCCAGCTCTGTTAGAAATGCTGCATCTAAAGAAATCCCAATCCCTACACACTCCACGCTCCATTACCACAATCAACAGAACAAGCTGGAGGGACAGGTTCATAACCCAGAGACTGCCCATGCTATGGAATAGACTTCCCATACATGTCAAGCGGAGATCTTCACTGGCCCTCTTCAAGAAAAATCTTGATGAGTGGATGGGAAATAGAAAATTCACCCCGGGGATCACTCCAGTGGCTCTACTCGACAGAGGCACTGGGAACTACGGTCGAGTGGCACAATGCCAGGGTAATCCTATGGGCTAGGCTTGCAAAGGCTCTAGGGCCATTAGCCTAGTACATACCTATTAACCTATGATTTTTTACATTCAATTTCAACACAACACTTAATTTTGACATAATTTTTCAAAATGGTACTGTTATACTTGGGATGTAACAAGAATTCTGCTGTTATTTTTTCTTCCCAGGCTGATTGGCTTTATTTAAAAATTCAGTCTCCAAGGGCTTGCTACTGTCTGCAGTCATTTTTGACCCTTTAAACCCTGATAGTATAAGAACTATGCTTGGATTCTCTGGCATAGGTCTATTTGTAACTGAAACTGAAGCTCCTGTATCAAGTACACATTGTGCCACAATTCCTTTTTCATGAATAAAGTCAAATGCACCAGCTGATGTGGTGCTGAACTATTATAACCTTTATACATATTCTGAAAATTTGGTATGTCACTGGCAACATTAACATGAGCTACAGCATACTTTTGATTATCTTTTGGGCTTGAACTTTGTACATTACTTATGTCATTTGCCCAGTCATTAACCATAGTGGGCTGTCTTGTATTTGAAAAGCTAACAATATTTAAATCAGTAACCTGTTTAGCTTTAGTGAAACAACTGGAACTAAGTCATTAATATCAGCTTTTACACGCTTGTGTTTCCATGTCCAGTATTTAGGACACTGTTTAAAAAAAATAACTGCTGGGACTGGTGAAAATCTGTTTTACTGCTGCAGTATCTCATGCTTGCAAAAATCTGTTTCTGTCTTACCACTAAATGGACAGCTTTTTCTAAGGTTTAACTTGATAGTTGTATTGATAGTTGTATGTTTAAATGAAAATCAAATAATGTAAGACTGTGCATTTTTGCAACTATATAAAATCATTTTTAACTGTTGAACTTTTTACATTTGTCTCATGATCCTTAGATTTTATATACTATTCAGTGTGTGAAACTCCACCCACTGTCTCACCATGATCGTTTCTTTAGCTGACGTCATTTAACTTTTCCTTAGTATTGAATGCTGCAAGAATGTATTATCAAAATGGATGGCATATAACATAATTCAGCTTGCTAGGCTGACTGTAATTTGAGCTCATATGCTTGGCAAACTGCCATTTCCATACGAAACACATACAGTCTGAAACTGATTACATAATGTACTGTTTTATACATAGCATCTGAGTTTTTAACTGTGTTGTCACCTTTGCAATGTAGCTTTGACGTTAAATGTTACAGTTTGTAAACTAGCAAAAATTACTTTGTCTCTGTCCATATTACGATATTGTTTATGCATTGCAACACTTTAACTTATTCACTCCAGTGGAGCTCAGGAAGTTTGCACTGTAACTTCCAATCGGCAGAACCTAAGCCTTTTAAGAGAATCAAACTGTGTCCCCACATTTCAAACAAATGTTCATATCTCTGGAACCATGGGGTTATGAAAAAAGTATAAATGGCAAACCCTACAGCACAAACTATTTTATCGTGGTAGTATTCTTTACTTTCTAGGTCTTAAACTGAATTTTAGAATTCACAGTAAATACAGTAACTATTATGTTCTGTCAGTGTTAACTTAGTTGTTGAGATATTTAGAAAAATGTGAAAATTATATCTATATAAATTAATATAATAAAAACAACAGTTAATATCTCTTTACCTGCACTAGACAGAGGTCAAATATTAATGCAGTTGAGTTTGCCATTGTGTAAGCTTTAAAATGAAATATTTTAAAACCTTGTATAGAGCATGGTTTTGGAATTATTGATGCAAATATGAACAAGCAATGTTTGACACTTCGAGGCATCAGTAGGAGTTAACTGCAGATGCACTTGGAGGCATCACTCGGATGTAATGAGTTAATTCAAGGCTCTTAAACAGAACAATGATACAAAAAAGGAATTTGCTAACTGTAACTGCAAACCCTTTATTCTGCTAATTAATTTGACTGTTAGTTCTGATCTACCTCAAAACACAGAGGCATACGGTTACCCTTTTTTCTAACTGGCCACACCCAATATGTCTTTCTGAGCAATTTAGCTGTGTCAGCTGAACTGGAATTTATTTTAATTTTATAATTTTATTTAATTTAATTTAAATCTGCATGTTTCTGTCATAACCAATTTTTCAAATTCTGTACCATTGCAAAATAAGAAGTTATTTACCTACCATAACATTCCATGTTAGTTGTCTTCATCTCGCCTTCTTTGTTGCTGTTTGGGATCGGAGCCGATCCTCAGCTCTGACTCGGCCATCTTCAGTAGCTCGAGAGCTGTTTACTGGCTCGAGGCTACCCCTTATCCCATAATGCCTAGCGATAGCTACCCAGATCTCGTTTGAAATAGCTAAATCAGACATAAGAGAAAAAACAGTTATCAAAAAACTGGTTGTTCCCAGCATTCTAATATCTAGAATAGTTTAGGAAGACCTGGCCAGAAGAATAACAATAAAAGAATACTCAGCCAGTGAAAAAAAGGAACTCCTCTCAATCCACTAGGACGGGGAACGGAGGGAGGGACGCAAAAAAGAAGGCGAGATGAAGGCCGAATGTTATGGTAGGTACATAACTTCTTAATGTTAAGTTGTCTATCTCGCCTTCATTCTTGCTGTTTGGGACAGCGTCCCTAGCACCTAACACCCTGGGTGGCTCAGTGGAACAGACTCTTCAGAACAGTGGTACCTAAGTCAGCTGTGCTCCGAGAGACCATATCCACCTTGTAATGAGAGATAAAGGTATGAGGATTTGCCCATGTGGTAGCTGCACAGATGGAATCCATGGGCAACCTAGACTGAAAGGCTACGGAGATGGCTAATGCCCTAGTAGAATGACCTTTCGGTTTAATTGGTAACTCTTTGTTCCTTAACTGATAAATAAAAGTAATAGTGTGGGACAGCCATCTGGATAAGGTCACCTTGGAAACTGGGAGACCTTGTTTGTTTAAGGCATAAGAAAAGAATAATTGGTCTGACTTTCTTATTTCTTTAGTTCTGTGCAGGTAAAAACGCAATTGTCTATGAACGTCCAGTTGGTGAAGTTTGTACTCTGCCTTGTTGCTATGATTTGGGAAGAACACAGGGAGATCTATAGATTGGTTTAAATTATTTTCTGAGCAGACTTTAGAAAGAAATGAAGGATTAGTCCTCAGAGCAACTCTGTCCTTGTGAAACACCAGGTAAGGAGGATGAACACATAGTGCCTGGAGTTCTGAGACATGCCTAGCTGAAGTGATAGCTACCAGAAAGAGTGTCTTCCAAGATAGAAACTTGATGGAGCTGGAAGCTGCTGGTTCAAAAGGAGGCATAATTCAAGTAGTTAGGACTAAATTAAGGTCCCAAGGGGGAGGAGGATCTCTCACTGGAGGTCTAAGAAGTTCCTCTCAAAAAAGCTTTACAGAGCTTATCAAACATAATGTTAGAATTTGACCAACCAATATGAAAATTAAAAATGTCCGCTAATTGTACCATAATTGTAGCGGAAGCGGCCCTGGAGTGAAACAATTGTGCCAGGAATTCCAGAATTTCGTGGAGTGGGGCTGAGAAGGGATCCACATTCCTAGACTCCGCCCAACAAGAAAAACGTTTCCATTTGCTAGCATAAGTTTTTCTCATTGTAGACTTGTGAGAGGAGACGATAATCTCATGTACTGCTGGGGAAATGCTAGGAAGCCTGGCTAAGGTTGGAAGTGGAGCAACCAAGCCGTGAGCTGGAGAGTTTGGAGGGATTGATGCAACCCGCCTGATTGATGAATCAGGAGATCTGGAATTGGGTCCAGAGTCCAGTTTTGATCGAGAAGGTAATGGTGCAGGAACGGGAACCATATCTGTCAAGGCCAGTAGGGGGCAATGAGGATCATTTTGCAACCCAATGATTTTGCTTTCTGTATGAGTTTCGGTATCAGGGGAAACGGAGGAAAAGCATAAAGAAGTCCCTGAGGCCAGTTGTGGACTAGAGCATCTCTGGGTATGTGACCCAGAAGCAGAAGAAGGGAGAAGTAGTTGCTGCATTTGATGTTGAAGGGGGTGGCAAAAAGATTGCAGCAAGGCTGTCCCCATTTGCAGAAAATAAGATCCGCAACTTCTTGATTCAGAGACCACTTGTGAGGCATGATAGCTCTGCTGAGCCTGTCCGCTATGACGTTGGATCTCCCAGGGATGTGCGTCACGATCAGAAAACGTTGGGAGGAAATCGCCCACTGCCAAAGTCTGAGTGCTTCTCGACACAGGGGGTAGGATCTGGTTCCGCCCTGCTTGTTGATGTACCACACCACTGACATGTTGTCTGTTTGAATTGCAATGGTCCCGGAAGGAAGAGAGTCTTGAAGAGCTTGCAACGCTAGGAGCACGGCTCTCATTTCTAGGACATTTATATGCAGATGGTACTCGTGAGGTTGCCAAGTGCCTTGGACTGTCCTGCCCAGATAATGCCCCCCCACCCTATCAGGGAGGCGTCTGTCGTCACTGTGGCTACCGGAAGGGGTTGTATGAAAGGTCTTCTCTGAGTAACTAATGGGGGACCATCCACCAAGAAAGGTGTCTTTTGCATGCCTCCGTGATAAGGATCATGTGAAACATGGGTAGCTCTTGGAAGGACCACTATGTGAAAAGAAGCCACTGAAGAATTCTCATGTGGAAGCGCGTTAGTGGGATTAGAAGAGTGGCGCTGCCATGGAGCCCAGAGTTTGAAGGACATACCTGACTTGGATCCTTTTGCTCTACATTAGAATTTGCACTTGTTGGTGAATTGTGGACACTCTTTCTAGTGGTAACCGTGCGAACATATCCCTTGTGTTTAAGTCTGCTCCTATGTAAGTGATAGATTGACAGGGCAACAAGGCAGATTTTTTGAAATTTATTGTAATACCTAGCTGGGTGCAGGATGTGATTGTATAATCCCACGCTTGTAGGAGTTGATGCCTGGTGGTAGCAGTGCAGAGCCAGTCATCTAGATATGGAAGCACCTGGAATCCTTGACATCTCAGGTGAGCCGTAACCACTGCCATACACTTGGTGAATACCCTGGGGGCTGTGGTGAGACCAAAGGGCAGAGCTCTGAACTGGTAAAGACTGGCTCCCACTCAAAAGCGAAGAAATCTCCTGGAGCGTCTGTCCATCTTGATATGGTAGTACATGTCCTGAAGATCTATCAAGCACATCCAATTGTCCTGACCCAGAAAGGGTAAAATGGACTGTAGCGTGACCATCCAAAACTTTGTTCTTTGTACAGACTTGTTTAGTCTGCTGAGATCCAGAATCGGTCTCCAGTCCCCTGTCTTTTTTGGTACCAAAAAGAACCTTGAGTAAGTTCTGGATCCATGCTGGTCTGCGGGGACTTCCTGGATGGCTCTTTTTTCTAGCAGTTTTGAAACTTCTATTACTGCTTGCAACTTCAGATTGGGTGACACATCTGGAAGGATTTTCTTTGACTGTAAGCAGGGTTGATGGAAGGGAATTTTGTAACCTCAGGATATAATGGACCATACCCATCTGTCTTTTGTTAAATTTAGCCAGGCTTTTGGGTATAGTGAAAGTCTTCCCCCGACTGCCTCCAGAGGTGAGCAGCTTGGCAACCCTTCAGGGATGCTGGAAAGGCTTATCAGAGAAATATTCTCTGTTGCCCTGGTTCTGTGGACCACCTCTGCCACGAGGGCGGCGTCTATTATTATTGTTTCCCCCTCTGCCTCTGGAGGAAAAATCATTACATGTGTCAGGCAAGGCTCCCTGAGATTTACGGAATCACATTTTCCCACTCTTCTGACCCTTGGGGTAAGGTCTAGAGGGATTGGAAAAACGGACTCCCACGGCAGAGAGAGTCTTGCCTTCTTGCTCACACCTAGTCAATGTGTCTTTCACCTGTGGCCCAAAGAGAAAGGAGCCATCAAAGGGGGTATTGGTGAAGGACGCTCGAAAGGGTTCCGCAAAGTGACACAGCCACATCCATGCATGCCTCCTAAGGGCTACACCCATGCCCGTGGCTCTTCTTGCTCCATCGGCTGCATAGGAAATGAGCCTCATGGAGGAGTTAACTATAGAATTAAGCGTCACTAGCTGGGAAGCTACTTTGGCTTGTGCTCCCTCAGCTGTAGGATCTTGAGGGGTATCTCCAAGCTCTTTAAGTAGATCCCTTTCAAGTCAAGTAAAAATGACATAGATAGTTCAGTGACCTCATGGAGAAGGTCGCTGAAGCAAACATTCGCTTTCTGTACCTTTCCATCATCCTAGACTCCTTGTTAGGGGGATGAACAGATGAAGAGGTCTCTGCTAGCTCTTTTTTGGTGGCTGCTGCTACCACCATTGCATCAACGGGCAGACCCTTAGAAAGGAATTGCTTATCCTGGGGGACTGTAATAAATTTACTAGGTCTCCTAAGAGTTGGTTCCACTGTGTCCAGAGCTGACCAAGCCTTACGAGCCACTATGGACATAAGTAGTCGAAAGGCAGAGAAACCCAGGAGGTGGAAGGACGGGAACCAAAAGCATCCAGGAATATAGACTCATCCTTGGTAGGGGCTAGGGAATTCCAGTTCCCCCTCTGCCGAGGATATCTGAGAAGGAAACATCTTCAGAGGGGGATCTCGGGGACCCTTCCGATTCATCTAAGTCTGTATCAGAAGTAACAGACTCAGGGGAGTCAGTGTGCTTCCTTTGCACTTCCTCTTCTGAGGGGGCTCCTCTGAGTGATCAGGGGAGGCCTCAGAAGAGGAGGAAACACCTAATGGGGTGTCCTGGAGCCTTGGTTTCCCACGCTTGGGGTCCAGAGGAGGAGCAGAGGTTGGCACAGGCACTACGGGGGATGGAGCTGGTAGGGCCGGTAGTGGAGCTAACTCGGGGGACAGCACACTCCGCATGACCTCAAAGGTGTTCCTGTCTCGATGCAGAGAAAGCTCCGGTTCCAAAGAAATAGGAATCTTTCTCTGCGCCAAGGGGGAAGGCTCTGAGGCCGATGTTGGAGCCGAGCTCACCTGCGCCGATTCTCCAAGAGGGAGAACGGGGTCGGACAATGGTCCGATGCCACTCGACCCTCGGAGCTGATGAGGGAGCCTCGGCATCCAGATCCCTCGATGGAAGTTACCATCAAGGTAATCGGAGCCGACGTCGGAACCAAAGGGGATATGGTTATCGGAGCCGACGGTTCCACTACTTGAACCCCAACGAACACCGGCTCCAAACTCATTGGAGTCAGAGGAGGAACATCAAGTGAAGTGGACGGAGCCAGTACCTGTTGAGGAGGGCTGGACAATAATTTAGCTAGTGCCTGCGACTTTAGCAACCTACTGACTACTCTCTCCAGATCGTGATCCGACAGCCTAGAGGATCGAGAGGAGTGAGAGGATCGGTGGCTATGCTCACTTTGAAGTAATGGAGACCGAGGAGCTGAATGCACTGACTCTAAGGAAGGGAACCTCAGCCTCTTGTGGCTTCGCGGCGGCTCCAAAGCATCCGATGGAGCCGACAGGGAGGTTGTCTTGTTGGTGCCAGCCGGAACCGACTTAGAAGGTAAATCCTGCACAGGAGTCGGCTCTGAGGGTGGAGCCGATGGCTTAGTGGATTTTGGGGATTTCACTGGCTGTGAACTCTTTGCCGGTGAATCCTGGGGTTTTAACAGACCCCCTAAGAATCAGTTTGTTCTTACGCTCCTGCTGGACTCTTGAACTAAAAGCATGGCAAATAGAACAAGAGTCCTGTAGTGAACAGCGCCCAAACAGTAGATGCAACAGAGACATTTTCTGACAGCATGAGTCTCACTTCTTGAGTCCAGAAACCTTAGCTTCCTTAGACATGACTGTACCAAAAAAAGGGAAGAGTAAGTGAGTAAATACAGACAAAAAAACAGTACTACACTAGACAAAACACACCAGTACTATCTATAACTATGAAGGAAATCTAAGATATAATATAATTAAATATTATTTTATATATATATATATATATATATATATATATATATATATATATATATTTATTTTTTTTTTACAATAAGGGAAAAAAGACGTAGGAGCGCCTCTAAATTAAACGGCTAACCTAGGGATGGGGAAGGGGTGGAGCACTCTCTAACTTAAACGAGTTCTGTCAAAAAAAAGGTAGAAACACTATAGAAAATATAACTACAACACGTATATAACTACGTGTATATAACTACAACTCTAAATAGAAAGGATACTAGAAAATTTAAATTCTAAGGAAGGTTTACACAAAAAGATAAATATACGAGCCTGAGCCAGAAAAACGACACCCTCGCAGCTGAAGCGCCAGACGAGATCTGGGTAGCTATCGCTAGGCATTATGGGATAAGGGGTAGTCTCGAGCCAGTAAACAGCTCTCGAGCTTTTGAAGATGGCCGAGTTGGAGCCGAGGATTGGCTGCGATCCCAAACAGCAAGAATGAAGGTGAGATAGACAACTTAACATCTCCTGTTACTGAAATCTAAAACAGCATACAACTCTAATGACATGTCCATACCTAGTATGCAGCTGTTACACTTTGGACTGTTAGCTGCTGTAATCTTTGACTCTTTAAATCCTGACAGAATTGCATTTGTATCCTCTAATAAAGATCTATGTGTAACTGAAATTGATTTGTCTGTATTAATCAGTATGTTATTCCATAATTTTTCTGTAAACAATGAAATATTGTCATTTCTTTTAATCTTAAACAATGACAGATACATGCTTTGGTTTGGTACTGTACTGGTACACCCTTTATAAATTTATTTATTTGCTTTTGTTTGACCAGAAAAGTCCACTGGGCTGGTGTGAGCCCTTTTTCAGTGGAGGCCTGGGGAGAAAAGCTCCACAATAACCTACACGATAACAGAAAAATAAACAGGCATTTTTGGCATATGACAATTTACAGGAGTAACAAACGAGAATCATATGGAGCATTGAACAATTGTATGGTGGAAGTTATAAAGAGACTTTGATACATAGCCGGTATTCAATATATGCAGAGTTTAACAGAAAGACAGATAAGCTTACACATATACAGTTTTATTGTACACATTGGACAGAATAGTCTATGTGGTAACTATAAAGTATTCATAAACTAGGAGGGGATAATTACACAAAACATTTTTTTTTTGCATGTGAAACAACATGAGGCAGATGCTGCTTTGCAAGGGTGATGCTTAATAAGGAAGAATAATGATGAGTATGGGGTTAGGAGGGGTCAACCAGGAAATCAAGTTATGGAGGAGTTGGAGATGGTACATGGGCAGAGCCATTGAAAAGAGAGATATTGGTGTAGTGATTTTTTGAATATTGGGGCACTATTAGTGGTCCGGAGAAGGGGTGGAAGAGCATTTCAGAGTTTAGTTACAGTGAAAAAATAGAGATATTGACCTGCAGGGAGTTTCGGTCTCTTTACTTGGATAAGAGATTGATTTTCAGATCTTAGAAGTTGGTTTCGTTGATAAAGAGTCAGCAGGGAGGCAAGGGCTGGGCATTCGAGAGGTTTATAAGTAATTTTGTGTGCAGTAGTTTTATGTATGTGAGGTTTGGGAGTTCTAGCCAGTTTAGAGATTGTAAACAGTGATGGGAAGAATATTTTGCACCAGTCACAAACTTAATAATTTTGTTATAGCAGCTCTCCATTTTAGTTTTTAATGAGGATTGGATGTTTGTTAGAATGAGGGCACCATAAAGAAGGGAAAGTAGGAGAAAAATTAGGGCAAGTGTTTTTCTGGTAGAGTAGTTTAAAATGTGTTTATGTCTATAGAGGGTACCAAGTTTTTGGTGATTTTTTAATGTTGTTGTGGATGTGTTGGTCAAATGTTAAGCTGTCATCTATAGTAACGTCAAGTAACTTGGTATGGGGGACTACCTCTAGACCAGTTTTGTTAGAAGAGTAAATTATAAATTCTGATTTATTGATAGTGATTTTTTTTGGGTGGGGGTGTAAAGAGCAGGAGTTTGGTTTTATTGGGGTTAAGGGTGAGGTGGTTATTTGTCATCTAGGTTTCTGTAGTAGAGAAAGCATTTTGGGTGGTGGTCAAAAGCTCTGTTCCTGAGTTGCCAGAGCACATAATAATTGGGTCATCTGCATAGTGGACTATGTTTCCATGAGTGAGAGCAGAGTGAAAGTCGTTAATGTAAATACTGAACAGAATAGGTCCTAAAATGGACCCTTGGAGAACTCCGGTGGAAGTAGTGAGAAAAGGTGAGAAGGAGTGTAACCATTTGGTGGATTGTTGTCTGTTTGTGAGATAACTGGTAAACCAGTCGAGGATGGGAATGGACAAGCCTAGGTGTGAGAGCTTGGAAAGAAGGAGGGAATGGGAGATAGTGTCAAAGGCCTTAAAAAAATTGAGGAAAAGTGCAGAGACAAGTTTGCCGTCATTGCAGTTGTGGTTAACAGTATTCAAGAAGGATAGGAGAACAGTTACAGGGCTGTGACCAGGTCAAAAGCCATGCTGAATGGTGGAAAGGAGTTGGTTTTGTAGCAAATAATTCATAAGTTGTGTTTGAATACATTTTTCCATTATTTTAGAGATGGGGATACTATGGCTATGGGGTGAAAATTTGAGATTTCTGAATTGTTTCCGCCTTTGTGTAAGGGAATGATGTAGGCTTTTTTCCAGATGGAAGGTACATAGGATTCTTGGATAGATCTGTTAATGAGAATACTTATGGGGTAGCAAATGGATCTGGCTAAAATTTGTAGGTATTCAGGGGGTAAGTTGTCTGGGGCAATGCTACCAGGTTTAAGTTTTAGCAAGAGTTTGGTTATACTGGAAGGTGGAATAGGAGAGAAAGAGAATGTCTGGAGAGAAGAGTTTTGTGAGGAGTAATGTGTGGTTATATGGTTGTTGTTATTATGACTAGTTTGAGGAAAGGTAGAATCAAGTTTGGATATAGTATCTATAAAGTAGGAATTGAAGAGGGAAGCTATTTCAGCTGAGTTGTCAGGATTTGGGCAAGGGTTGCTTTTGGTGTTGGGGTTTAGTAGAGTAGTGACTGAGTTCCAAATCTTTTTGGGTTGTGGTTGCAGCCATTTTGGAGATGAGGTAGTATTGTTTTTTGTTTTTAATAACTAGACGTTTTACTTGATTGAGGAGCTGTTTGAATACCTGGAATTCGATGGGGTTTTTACTTTTCTGCCATTTTTTCCATGCTCTCTCTCTGGTAGTCATAAGTTTTTTGGTTTCTTTAGAAAGCCAAATTGCATGATTTGTTTTTGTTCTCTTGTTTCGGGGGGGGGGGGCATTCTGTTGAGCATACTGAGGAATGTTGAGTTGAAAAATTCAACTGCTTCATCTAGAGGTAAAGATGAGCTGAAAAACAGTAGTTTGCAATGAAGTCTGTATATTATTCCCCCTCAGTACAGTATTTGTACTGGCTTGTACATTGATGTTTTTGTCTGTATTTAGTATTTATCATATTTGTACTTAACTTTGTACTTGGAATTACATGTAAACAAGAATGTATTACATTCTGAACAATTGTATTTGAAAATATACTACAACTTAACTCTGTATGTTGAACTATATGTGCTGAAGCATTTACACAAGTTTGTGTTATTTGTCTGTGTACTTAGGTAGGGGTTCTGTTCTGACTGCAGTCAAGTGTGTGTGTGTGCTTGTGCACTTGCTTGACAGTAGAGAGCATTTTACCACAGTATGTGGGACATTGCTTTTATCATCTTCCTCTAAACAGACTCTGCTGATTTGCAGATGTGCAGTACACACATCAGGACAGGGTCAGAGATGTCCAGGCAATAGTCAGCTCATCCTTTCCAATACAGATTTCAGGAATAGGGCTTTCAGTATATCCATGTACGTCATGGCATGGTTTGTAGGACCTGTATTTTCTTGGTGTGAAACCCCCATGGTCTGTCCAGCTACTACACGTGTCTGTTGAGGTGCATGCAAAATGAAGAATTATACAGTATTAGTGTTCAGATGAGGTTTGACTACAGTGCTGTTATATCCTCTTCAGATCTGCATACAACAGCCTGACTTTTGAGGTGCACTACGCAGCCTTTTCATACCACTGCGGACATTTGATCAAAGTTCAGATTGCTAGCTATGTGCGTTCCCAATTCTTGCACCACTGATTACAGCACAGGGGGGAGTTTTGTCAAAGGGTATTTTTACCAGGAAATTCCACTTTACTTAAGGCACAAATCCTGACACATTCTGTGTGGATTTGGCACCAATCATTTGTGTGTGTTAGCCCCTCTTGTACTATAGTTGCATAATTGGTAGACTCAATGATTGCAACCGATATGCATGAATCAGCAAACTTGGTAAGCTACATGTCATATTTTGTAGCCTGGACTGTTGAGAAATAGATTCCAAACAGCATAGGGCTCAGCACAGATCCTTGGGGTACAGCAGTGGTGACAGCTGCAGTGGTAGAGGTTGATTCACCAACTTTCACAGTATATGGTCTGTCGGTGAGGACATTGGTTGACCATCTAGTGATGCAAGTGTTAATCCCCAGCTGGTAGAGTTTGTCAATGATACCTGAGTAGGGGGATTGTGTCCAAACCTTAGGACAGATCAAGATAAGCAGTATGCACTGTGTTACCTTCATGCAGGCTTATCCCACAGAAACAATGAGTTGTGACAACATCACAGATCGCCTATGGAGTGACTCAGAACATACGCCTACCTGACATGGTGTGATACACACTTTAGCACACCCTCCAGATGGACTGTGTTCCCATAGAAGGGTATACATTGACATGCATCCATCTGAGTGGGCTGGGGACAGCACCTGATGCATACATATATAGTCACACCCTGACTCTCCTATCTGTGAGGTAGACCAACATGTCATCATGGAGCTTCTCTAAATGGACAGTAGTCTAATATTCCAGCTGTGTGCAACAGACGTGTGAGTTTTTGATGCTACATGTATGTCAGTTACATCTGTCAGATGTCCTCAAAGAGCATCATCCTATGGAACTTAAAAAGGCCAAGGCAACTGACAGGAGTCCACACTGCGGTATTCCATCCACAATGACAGATGTGGCCATCAATACCTATATCACCAAGTGGGTAGAACAGTAGATTACATATGTGCCATCTAAATATGTAGAAATTTATGAAGTGACCTATATCTCATGTCCAGTGATCAAGTATGTACATCAGGGCTGTCTGCTAGGTCCTTTCCTGTCCATGATTGAAATCACAGATGTTAAGAATGGCATACAAATCCTGTATCCCAGCAGCTGTTTGGAGGATATAGACTGTGGACAATCATTGACTCCCAACTGTAATGTTGGTATAATACAGACAGTATCAACACACATCAAAGATTGCTGCCACAGCCATGACAACACATGAAATGAAAAAAAAATGTGGGGATTTGTTTCGTTATGTAGACAAATGCACAAACCAAGGATCATGTAGACATCACACCCTATCAGCAGACCAGTTGTTATGTGGATTGTATCCTGGGATATATGGTGTGTGGAATTTCCACCAGTATGTGTCCACGGTGGTGAGTACCCCCTTGTATGTAACACAACTACTGATTATGTGCAGGACATCCACATGACAGACCATAATACCTTCATAGTTCACAGCCTTCATCACACCAGTGCCTGAGTACAATGCACCCTTCCTCATGTCCTTCCATACACATCTTCCCAGTGATGTGTAACTGAAGTGTACCACCTTTGTCACTGTGAGCTGTCACACATCTATTTGTGCATACCCAGGTATTAGTTTTGTTGCATAAACTTTACTGTCTGATGACACAGAACTACCCCCATCAAGGTGAAATACCACATGCATGTGTGATATCTTCTTCGGTGATCTACTCATGACATATATAGCTGTTTAATGACATTGATGGCATGGTTAAAATTTCCTTCGGCAGAGTTTGAGTCAGCCTTTGCAGAAAAGCAATGAAATGTTTAATTTTTCCTATAAATACCTGGTTTAGTTCTTAGCACCTTCCTTAGTTTACAGGTAATTAACCTTAAGATTTACAAAACTACACCATAGTATAGGAAATTGAAGAAGGCATTGAAACAGTACAAATTACAAAAAATTAGAATAAGAAAAAAATAACTTTTACGTCACAGCAGTCCATGGCAGAGTCTGAGTGAGCTTTTCCAGTAAAGACTTGAAATGTATTATTTTATCCATTAAGTACTATGTTTTCTTTTTAGCTCATTTCACAGGTAATTAAAGTTAATTTATATGTTCTAATTTCGGTATGACTTATAAGATACACAGTTCTGGTCTCTACTAATTTAAATATGGATTTAAAAGCGAAATACAATTAAAACACAGTGTAATGAAAATACAGAATATAAAAAAGAAGGCAGTGAGTCAGTACAAATTACAAGAAATCGATATAAGAAAAAAAAAAAACTTTTCCCCATAGCAGTCTAAAGTAGAATATGAGTGAGCATTTCCAGTAATGACTTGAAATGGTTTAGTTTACCTCTTAAATACAAATGTAATTTTAATTTCTTTCTGCATTATACATGTAATTAACCTTAACTGACCTGTTCTAATTTCTGAGTGACTCACAAGAGCTACAGCTCTGGTTTCTTTCCTAGTTTAAAGTTGCAATTTAAACCAGAATACAATTAAAACACAGTGTAATGAATATACACCACAATATACAAAATAGAAGAATCTAGGGTACTTGCATATTATCACAACCACATTTCCAACCTGGGATAATTGGTTATGTTTGCTTGAAAGTATGTATGTTAACCTGAAAAGAGTTGACTAAACTGTTAAGTAGTATTCTGTGACATTGTTTATGGGTTTGGAAGAGGAATAATGACCACATTCCTCTTTGTGGCTAGCGTCCTTTGCCATCCTAAGTTCATGAGTACTGAATGCAATAAAGATGCCTGCTGCTTGTTAGTGCTGTGAAGACGGACCGGTTTATTTTTTTCATCTTTTGTAAATCTTTACTATACAGCTTGGTACCTAAACTTTGCAGACAAAAAGAAGTTTGAAGAAAAGTGAGTACATAAAATTCATAATAGTGCTACAAACTTCTATTTTCTACAGGAACACTGTAAGCCAAATAGACAACATTCAGAATGGTAGACTGCATCACAAATATGCGTGATTACGATCTTACCAAGGGGAAGTTACTGAGAAATATCAGTTGTTTAGTCCCAGCTGCAACTTACACTACTAACAAGAGGTGCTGTAAATGGTGAATGATTCACCGAAATATGTGCACATTATCAGTCGCAAATTACAGAGTGGCCATGTAAAGGAGGTTTGAAATGGGGTACTTGTCTTGTTCTGAATGTGGGGAGTTTCATGAATTGTTACATTAACAATGACTGGCAAGCATCAGTCATGTGTATAGGTCGGCCAAGGATGCTACCTGGGAAGAGGAATTTTGATGTTATTCCTCTTCCTATGAGAAAAATAATCTCACAGAATAGTACTTAACAGTTTACACTCCCCTTCTCACATTAACAGACATTGTTTTGTGGAAAACATTACAACCAGTACCACTTCAGAAATTTGGTTGCGATAATACACAAGTCCTGAATCTAGTTATGCAATACAAATTACAAGAAAGCAGTATAAGAAAAACAAGCTAACCTTTCCCTCACAGCAGTGTATGGCAGAGTCTGAGTGAGTTTTTCCAGTAAAGCCTTGAAATGTTTCATTTACCCCTTAAAGACAAGGTTTAGTTCCTAGCTCCTCACTTAGTCCACAGTAATTAACCTTAATTGACCTGTTCTACTTTCTACGTGACTCACAGCTCTGGTATGTTTTCTACTTTAAATATACAGTTGAAACCAGAATACAATTAAAACATAGTGTAATAAAAATTCACCACAGTATACAAAATAGAAGAAGGCATTGAAACAGTACAAATTACAAGAAAGCAATATAAAACAAAAACAACCCTCCCCTCACAGCAGTATGTGGCAGATTCTAAATGAGCTTTTGCATTAAAGCATTTCATTGTTTTATTTCACCTCTGAAGGTAAGGGTTTAGATCTTACCTCCTCCCTCTGTTCTCAGGTGTTTAACTTTAGCCTGTTCTTATTTCTGTGTAATTCACTAGAGAAACAGCTGTGGTCTATCTCCTAATTTAAATATGTAATTGAAAGTAGAATACAGTTAAAACACAGTATAATGAAAATGCACCATAATACAGAAATAAAAAGGCAATGAAGCAATACAAATTACAATAAAGCAATATAAGAAAAACAAACTAAATTTTCCCTCACAGCACTCTGTGGCACAATCTGAGTGAGCTTGAGCTAGTTCTGTAAAGCCTTGACATATTTATCCTCCCCTTAAATGCAAGGGTTATTTCCTATTCACAGGTTATTAACCTCAATTCCACAATGATAGCTCATTACTGTTCAAAAGTATGCATGGTGATTTGTCAGCCCATCCAGCGTACCCATTGTAAATCAAGCACATACCAACAGAAAATGTCTGGTTGCTGAAGTGCCATTGAGTGACCTGACTTTCTTCTTTAACTGTAAGCTACAGAGGCATACATTGCTGCTTTCCAGATTATCACAGAATGTCCAGATTTTTGCCACATATTTTTGATTTCTTCCTCATAACATTTGTAGTTTTCTGACATCACTGAGGAGTGAATTCACTACATAATGCATTTCCATTTCAGACATCATATCCTTCAGACAATGCACAATAACACAAATTTTGTTATTCTAGCACCATTTCTAATGAAAATAAACATTGATTTACAAAAATAATAAGGAACTGAAGCAAAAAATGATGAGAAAGCAATATAAGAAAAACTAACCTTTCCATTGCATTCTGTGGCAGGCTTTGTGTTGAGCTGTTTCAGTAAAGCCTTTAAATGTTTTATTTTATCCCTTAAATAGAGTTTATTTCCAAGCTCCCCCCTCAGCTTGCAAGTAATCAATCTTAATTGACTTGTTCTAATTTCAGTGTGATGCACAAGAGACACAGGTCTGGTCTCTCTTCTAGTTTGAATATACAAATGATACTACAATACAATTAAAACACAGTGTAACAAAACTACACAGTAGTATAGCAAATTGAAGAAGGCAGCAAAACAGTACAAATTATAAGAAATCAGTATAAGAAAAAAATAATTTTCCCTCATAGCAGTCCATGGCAGAGTCTGAGTGAGCTTTTCCAGTAAAGACTTGGAATGTATTAATTTACCCCATAAGTACTATGTTTACTTCTTAGCCCCTTCTTCTTCATTTTACAGGCAATTAAACTTATTGATTTGTTCTAATTTCTGTATG
The DNA here is from genome assembly GCF_019279795.1 of Protopterus annectens. NCBI lineage: Eukaryota > Metazoa > Chordata > Ceratodontiformes > Protopteridae > Protopterus > Protopterus annectens. Next base: position 782,024,671 of record NC_056746.1, on the reverse strand, counting down.
ACTCACAAGAGACACAGTTATGTTCTGCAAAACTAAAGAAATGTACCTGATTTTCCTTCTATTTCTGACCTGTCTCCCTCTGTTGTACCTCTAAACTGTCCAGATTTTACAGAAAAAAATGGAGGTCTTCCTGTCTCCATTGCTTGTTTTCAACAAAACTTATGTACTTTGCAAACGTGAGACTATAGCTCCCATATGTATGCACAGTACATGAACAAATGCAAAAGAATGAGGAAACAACATGGAGGAATTCTACAGCATTGTTATACAAAGACATTATTTTAGAAAAGTAAGCAATTTCTTTCTTAAATAATGTCAGTCTGTAATAGCAATAACTGACTCATGGGTGTGGATATGTGAGTATATACTTATGGTTAGCTTTCTTTACTTAATCGGGCTTCACACTCGGTGTCAAACCAGGCCAACTATGGGTAAATCCTCAATATACCCATATACACTCATCAGTTAAGGTTAATTACTTAATTGGCCTGTTCTAATTGATGTGTGACTCACAAGAGACATTACTGTGGTGTATTTTTTTCTGTTTAATTATCTAATTGAAAGCAGAGTACAATTAAGAGACAGTGTTGGGAAACTATACCACAATATACAAAATAAAAGAAGTGATTGAACTTACAGAAAGCAATATAAGAAAAACAAACTAAGCTCCCCCCACAGCAGTCTCTGACAAAGTCAGAGTGAGTTTTTCCACAAAAGCCTTGAAGTGTTTTCTTTTAACCCTTAAATACAAGATTTATTTCCTGTCGCCTCCCGTAGTTCACAAGTAATTAACCTTAACTGACCGATTCTTATTTCTGTGTGACTCACTAGACACATAACTATGATCTCTTTCCTAATTTAAGTATGCAGTTGAAACCAGAATACAATTAAAACACAGAGTGTAATGAAAATACAGCATAATATACAAAATAAAAGAATGAAATGAAGCAATATAAATTTCAAGAAATCTATATAAGAAAAGCAAACCAACATTTCCCCTGACAACAGTCTATGACAGAGTCTGAATGAGCTTTACCAGTAATGCCTTTCAATGTTTTATTTTACCCCTTAAATACAAGAATTAGTTCCTAGCTCTTCACTCAGTCCAAAGGTAATTAACCTCAATAAACCTGTTCTAATTTCTGTGCAACTCACAGAAGACACAGCACTTGTCTCTTTCCTAGATTAATGATACAGTTGAAACCAGCATAAAATTAAAATACAGTGTAATGAAAATACACTACAATATACAAAATAAAAGAAGGCACTGAAATACAAATTACAAGAAAGCAATATAAGAAAAATAAACTAACCTTTCCATTGAAGTCTGTGGTAGACTTTGAGTTGAGCTTTTCCATTAAAGCTTTGAAATATTTTATTTTAACCCTTATGTGCAAGGTTTAGTTCCTTTTACCTCCCTAAATTCTTGTTAATTAACCTTCACTGACCTGTTCTAATTTCTGTGTCACTTACTAGAGAGACATCTCTGGTCTTCTTCATAGTTTAATTGTGCAATTAAAAGCAGAATACACTTAAAATCACAGAGTAATGAAAAAAAAACAATATACAAAATAGAAGACAGCCATTAAGCAGTATTAATTACAAGAAAACAGTATAAGAAAAACAAATTAATATTTCCTTCATAGCAGTGCATGGCAAAGTCTGAGTGAGCTTTTCCAGCCTCAACATGTTTTATTTTACCTCTTATCTACCAGGTTTAGTTCCTAGCTTCTCACTGAGTTAAATGTAATCAACCTTAGTTAATCTGTACTAATTCCTGTGTGACTTACAAGAGACATGGCTCTGCTTTCTTTCCTAGTTTGAATATACAATTGAATCCAAAGTGCAGTTAAAATACAGTGTAATGAAAATACACTGAAATGTACAAAACAGAGGAAGGCAATGAAACAGTGCAAATTAGAAGAAAGCAATATATTAAAAAACTAACATTTGTGTCACAGCAGTCTATGGCAGAGTTTGAATGGCCCTTTGCAGAACATACAAAATAAAATAAGGCAATGAAGCAATAAAATTGAAAGAAAGCAGTATGCAAATAGCAAACTGACATTCCCCTTACACCAGTCTTTGGCAGAGTCTGAGTGAGCTTTTCCAGTAAGGTCTTGGAAAATGTGTTACATTACCCCTTAAATGTAAGGTTTATTTAGAAGCTCCTCCCTCAGTTCACAGATTATATTTAAATTTAATTGACCTGTTCTAATTTCTGTGTGACTCTCAAGAGATATAACTTTGGTCTCTTTCTTTGCTGAAGTATACAGTTCAAACCAGAATATAATCAAAACACAGTGCAGTGAAAATAAATCACAATATGCAAAATGGAAGAAGGCAGTTATAAGAAAAAGAAACTAACCATTCACTCACAGTAGTATGTGTCATGGTCTGACTGAGCTTTTGAAGCCTTGAAATGTTTTATATCTACCCCTTAAATACAAGGTTTAGTTCCTGGCTCTTCATTCACTCCACTGGTAGTTAACCTTAACTGACCTGTTCTCATTTTTGTGTGACTCATAAGAGAGACAGCTGCTGTCTCTTCCCTATCTTAAATATACAGTTGAAAGCACAATGCAGGAAAAATGCTGCATAATTAAAATACTCCACAATCTACAAAATAAAAGAAGGCAATGAAGCAATAAAATTAGAAGAAAGCAATATGAGATAAATAAACTGTTTCCCTCACACCAGTGAAGGGCAGAGTCTGAGTGAGCTTTTCTAGTAAAGCCTTAAGATGTCTTATGTTTACTCCTTAAGTACCACACTTATTTCTTAGCTTTTTCCTCAATTTACAGGTACTTTAATTTCTGTATAATTCACAAGAGACACAGGTCTTGTGGGTTTTCTACTTTAAATATGTAATTAAAGACAGAATAAAATACATTATAATGAAATTATTCCATAATATACAAAATAAAAGGAGGCAATGAAGCAGTACAAATTACAAGAAACCAATATAGATAGATAGATAGATAAGACAAAAATAACATATCCCATACAGCAGTCTGTGGTAGAGTCTGAATGCACTTTTACAATAAAGCTGTGAAATGTTTAATTTACCATTTAAATACAAGATTGAGTTCCTAGCTCCTCCTTCACGTCACAGGTAATTAGCCTTAATTGACCTGTTCTAATGCCTGTGACTCACTAGAGCCCCAGCTCTCATCCTTTTCCTAGTTTAAATATGACGTTGATAGCAGAATTCAATTAAAAAACAGTGTAATTAAAGTACACCACAATATACAGAATAAAAGAAGACAATGGAACAATGCAAAGTACAATAAAGCAGTATAAAAAAATAACCTTTCCCTCATAGTGGTCTATGGCAGACTGTGAGTGAGGGTTTCCAGTAAACACTTGAAATGTTTTCTTTTACCTCTTAAATACCAGGTTAAATTCTTAGCTTATCCATCAGTTCAGAGGTCATTGACCTCAACAGATTTGTTCTAATTTCTGTGTGACTCACAAGAGACACAGCTGTGGTCTCATTCCTGGTTTAAATATGCAGTTGAAAGCAGAATCCAATTAAAACACAGTGCAATGAAAATACAGCACAGTATACAAGGTAAGAGAAGGCAACAAAACAATGAAATTATAAGAAAGCAGTATGAGAAAAACAAACTAACCTTTTCCTTACAGTAGTCTGTGCAGAGTCTGAGCTTTTTCAGTAAGCCTTGAACTATGTTCCTTTACCCCTTAAGTATAGTGTTTATTTCCTAGCTCTTCACTCAGTTCATAGGTTATAATTAACCATAATTGACCTGTTCTACATTCTATGTGACTCACAATAGATATAACTCTGGATGTGAAGTTGTTCAATCTCGCCATTCATTCTTTACTGATGCGGCCAATTGCAAAGCTCAAGGTCTTCACATAGCTCGAGTCTAAGTCCCTATCCCATGATGCACCCAGAAATACCTCAGATCTAGTTTGCAGCTGCAACAGATTAAGTCAGGTTCTGACTTAGCTTGGGATAGTAAAACTGATTTTTTTCATTATTATTCAAAATATTTGCTAGTTACATAGTTTTAGGTATTTTAGTAGAGTTTGGAAAGCTCTTACATTGTGTGCTTTAAAAATTTTTATAGTTGGCCTCTTGTTTGGCCTAGTTTAAAAATATTTATATATATTATAGTGTGTTTTATTAGTAACATTTTGTCACAAGTTTTCCTATTTCTAGATAGTCATAGTTATTGCTGTGTGTGTTTAGACTTAGAATTTTTTTAGATAAGGCTTAGTAGTTTATTACTGTTGAAGCCTGCTGTTGACAGTATAGTGTTATAGATTAGATAAGGCTTGTTGTGTTTCTCAGCAGCTATCTTCTTTTATTGCATAGCCTGCTTAGAATTTTTGTGTGCTTTAGACAGACTTTTTTCTGTCAGTTTGCATTTTTATTAGTATACTCTTGTGTGTGTGTGTGTGTGTGTGTGTGTGGTGTTTTAGCCTGCTTTATTTAGGCTTGTGTGAATAATTACTGTTAAGATTTTCTGTGGTGACAGTAATTTTTCTTGGATTATTATGGCTGACCAAGACAAACACCCCAAGTCTGGTTTTAAGAAATGCCCAAAGTGTGGCCAAAAGATGTCTGTAACAGACAGCCACGTAAATTGTGTATGCTGTTTAGGAGTTCTGCATTTGCAAGACAGTTGTGCTATTTGTCATTCCTTCTCCTGAAGGGTCTTTCAGGAAAGGAGGAGAAAACTCATCAACAGAGGGTTGTTGAAACCTTCATTTCAAGAAGCTTTGAGTAACCAAGATGGCAGCACATCCTCAAAGTCTTCTAAGACTTCGGACTCTAAAAAAATCGAAAAAAGCCTCAACTTTGGCTCCACTGCCATTGCAACTGGCAGTCTTTTCCTTTCAGAGCTGGTCCCCAGTATTGGAACTGGTGTCCGAAGTTCCTAAGAGTCCATTACTTCAGTCGGTACCACCTTTGGTGCACTTCTCTTGGTCCTCTATCCACCTGTCAGATCTGGATGTGGATCGTGTGGTGCAGAAACTGTTATTGGCACCGGCCTTGGCAAAAATGTTATCGGCTTCTACCCATATGGATTCGGAGCTGAAGACCCTTGTACCAGCTCAAACTATTTCTCCTCTGAGCCATGCTGGTCCTTCAGAGCCGGAGGAGTCAGACCTGATGTTAGTGGAACCCTCGGAGCCGACGCCTGCTCCAGTGTCTTCGGCTCCGTGCACTCTGACATCCTTGGTGCCGATCGAGGACTCTAGGAGCCAACACTTTCTGGTCGGCTCCAGGGGGGATAGTTGGACCGACTTGTCAGTTCTGACTCTGCCTCTCGGGGCTTCACCTCGGGCTCGGAGCCCACTGTCCTGGTGCCAGGGGTGTCGACAGTTTCTTCGGATCCGTCGATTCCCTTGCATCGGAGCAGAGGTGCTTTTGATGCCCTGAGTAGAGCCATGCCTCCTAAGACATCCTCGACCTCATGTCTGCCTTCCTCCTCCCCTAAAGTAGGCACTGTCTGGTTCTGCCTCGCACATCCTGACCAAGCGTAGAGACCTCCAGAGCCTCAGGAAGCCCCATTGGGTGGCCCCTGCTCTTCCGAGACCTCACCTGAAGCTCCCACTGATGGGGTTCCCAGGAAGAGATTGTGTAAGAGGAAACATCTAGACTCCCCACAGGAGTCTCTAACATCAGATACTGACCTAGATGAGTCAGAAGGGTCCCCACAGTTCCCCTCTGAGGACTACTCAAGACTGGTGTGGTATGCTTCAAGGCCCCTGAGACAGTGGAAACCACAACCCAAGCTGCGGAAGCCCTTACAAATGCCTTCTATGAACACCTCCAGGACTGCATGGATCAGGCAATCCCAAATAAAACCAAGACTCTTTCCACAAAGGGCAAACGTCCAGTCTGGTGGACCCCAGCCATTAACAAACTTTACAATAAGAGGAGAAAGCTATTACATGATAGAACAAAATCCATAAAAGGGAAGTCACCCCTGATCATTATTAGTAAATAAATACGAGCACTCATAAAATCAACTAAGGCCAATTTTGAGAGAAAAATTGCCATGGATTCAAAGGACAATCATAAGGCCTTTTTCAGCTATGTTAGGAACCTGGGTGGAAACTCCCAGATATGCTCAGAATTAGTCCAAAATGATACAAAATCACTGAACCCACAGACATTGCCAACATACTGGCAGACAGGTTCAGTGCAAACTTCACCCCCCCCCCCAAAGGAGAGATAACTATCCCAGCGGAGTGTAGCCTCCCAGACATCTCAAATGCGCAGGTGAAAGTTGCTCTCTCTAAAGCTAAAAACACAGCATCAATGGGACTGGATGGTGTCCCCGGCTGTGTGCTACACGAGCTAAATGAGGAATTAAACCCGCACATAAGGCAGCTGTTTAATCTCAGCCTTACCACAGGATACGTGCCCAAGGAGTGGCGTACGGCAACTGTGGTCCCACTCCACAAAGGTGGTGCCTCTACGGACCCTGGTAATTACTGCCCCATAAGCTTAACAAGTCTAGTCTGCAAAGCTATGGAGAGGATCATAATGGAGCTCATAAACAAAGATATAGGGACTTGCAGACATTGGACCCGACCCAGTTTGGCTTCAAGGGAAGATCATGCCTTTTGAACTTGGTCGACTTCTTTGAAACAGTCACCAAGGCCATTGATGAGGGAAAGGCAGTCCATACAGCCTACCTTGACCTTGCAAAGGCTTTTGACACAATACCCCACTCGGGTATTGTAAAAAAACTTACCAGCTTAAATGTAAACCCATATGTCACAAGATGGGTTGCAAACTGGCTTAAGGACAGAACCCACAGGGTTAGAGTTGCTGGTGCTATGTCAGACTCCAAGCCGGTCACAAGTGGTGTCCCACAGGGCTCGGTCCTTGGCCCCCTATTGTTCGGCATCTACTTCTCAGAAGTACAGGCCAACATGGGAGGTCTTTGGCTGACAAAGTTTGCAGACAACTGCAAACTGGGCCATAGTGGAAAGTGCATCGGACACGGATATCCTTCAGAAGGGACTCACGGAAACAGATAGCTGGTGCCAGAGCCATGGCCTGAAGTTAAATGCCAAAAAATGTATAGTCATACCCTTCGGGAAAAACAAGGTAACCCCAAGCTACCATATAGGTGGCAATCCACTAATCACAGAAGAGGTTATCAGGGACCTGGGGACCCAGGTTGACAGTGGCCTTTCTTTTGACACTCACATTGCTAAAGTGGTTAGAAAGACCTTCTACATTGCCCACCTGATCATGAAGGGATTCACATCCAGATCTAGTGAGGTCATTGTTCCCCTGTACTCTTCACTTATCAGACCAATGATCGAGTACAATGCCCCATTCGGGATGTATCTCGCCCGACATCTGCAGCAATTGGAGAGACCCCAAAAGTTTCTCACCAAAAGGATAAAGGGACTCCAAAATTTGTCATATGCTGCCAGATTGAAGAAACTCCAGCTCTATTCAGTCGCATACCGTCTGCTCAGAGGTGACATGTGCCTGACATACAAGGCCATGTCCAACCCGGAATTAATGGACATGCTCCACCTCAAAAAATCCAAATCCGCCAAAACCACTGGAGCAAGTGACTTAAACCTTAGCACGGATATAAATAGGACGTACTGGAGGGATAGATTTATCACTCAGAGACTCCCTGTGCTGTGGAATAGAGTCCCGGTCCATGTGAGGCAGAGCACCTCGCTGGCTCTGTTCAAGAGAAATCTTAGACCTGTGGATGGGAGATCGTAGGTTTACCCCGGGAATCATCTCTGTGTCACTGCTGGACAGAGGCACAACAAACTAATGGGTACAGTATTTTTTCATATAAGGGGTGGCGTAAGCCACAAAAATTCGGGCTAGGCTTATAAATGCCTTGGGGCAGATAGCCTAGTATAAACCTATGAACCCATGAACCTATATCTCCTTCGCTGAGATACTTGAAATCCTTAGGCAGAGGGGTGACTGGCAGTCCAAAAGCCCTACTGAGGATGAGTCAGTTCTCCTGAAGGCTTTCAGGTCTCATCCCTCCACCTCTTGGGTGTCTCCACGCTTTGATGAGCTGATGCAGCTGGTCTCCGGATACTATGGAGCCTTTCCCTAGGAGGCCTAATAAATTCATCTCTGCCCCCCTTGACAAATCATTTTTAACAAAAGGTGTTCCAGTTGATGGCACGGTGGTGGGGGCAGCCACCAGAAAGGAAATGTCTGAGACTTCCTCGTCTATCCGTCCTCCTAACAGAGACTCCAGGATTATGGATAGATATGGGGAAGCACATGTTTAGTTCAGTGACCTTTGCTCTTCGTTTGCTCAACTATTTAACCCATTTTACCAGGTTACAAAGAGATCTCCTTAAGGAGTTAGGAGATACTCTTCAGGGAACAGTAGCTGCAGGAGCTTCTGACAAAGTTGCCGCCCAGCTCGCTACCCCCAATTCTATAGTCAACTCATCCAAGTGCCTCATCTCTTATGCAGCTGATGGAATAAGTAGGGCAGCGGGTACAGGAGCTGCTCTTAATAGACACTCCTGGATGCACTTGTGTTCCTTTGTGGAGCCCTTCAAGTCATCCTTTGTGAACACTCCCTTTGATGGCTCATCCCTTTTTGGGCCTAAAGTGAAGGAAACCTTAACCAGGTGTGAACAGGATGGAAAGACTCTGTCTGCCATCGGGGTCAATTTTTCCACCTTTACCTGACCCCACCCTAAAGGTCAAAGGGGAGGAAAAATGTGGTTCCAAAAAGCCCAAGGAGCCTTTCAGGACACATGTGGTGAACCCCCCTCCAGAGGCAGAGGAGGGGGCAATAATAGAACACCAGGGTGACAGAGATCACTTCTGGGAAGCCCTACCAGTGCTTTTGAAGGGAGGCCTGACAGTCTTGCTGTGGCGGCAGTCAGGGGTCGCTTATCTTTGTAGCCAGATGCCTGGCTCAAAATAACAAAAGACAGCTGGGTACAAAGTATCATTTCCAGAGGATACTTCATCCCATTTACCACACCCCACTCCACTCATAAGAAAAATCCTGGACATTCCACCCAGTTACAGGGAACAGGCAGCAATAGAGGTCCAAATGTTGCTATCAAAATGAGTCATCCAACCAGTCCCAGCAGACCAGACAGGATATGTAAACAAAGAGAAGTTCCAGATGGTCACGCTTCAGTCTATACTCCCCTTCTTAGGGAAAGACAATTGGATGTGCTCGATAGATCTCAAGGATGCGTACTACCACATAAAAATGGCAAGTCTATCCAGGAATCATCTGTGCTTCCGGCTGGGAGCCAATCATTACCAGTTTTGAGCCCCACCCTTTGGTCTCACTACAGCCCCCAGAGTGTTCACCAAATGCATGGCAATGGTCACGGCTCACCTGAGGTGTCTAGGATTCCAGGTGTTTTCGTACCTAGATGATTGGCTCCTTTCCGCCACTACCAGGCATCAACTCATTCAAGCCAGGGAGTCCACTCTGTCACTCTGCAATCAACTGGGCATTACAATCAACTCAGAAAAATCTGCCTTGTCACCATCGCAGTATATTGTTTATATCGGGGCAGAGTTGGACACCGCCACCACCATACTAAGGCTTCCAACAGAAAGAGTCTTTCTTCTTCATCAACATGTCAGCGTTCTGATATCAAAAGACAGAGCACCAGCATCAGAAGTTCTGAAATTATTAGGCATGATGGCAGCAGCAATTTTGGCTATACCATTAGCTCGTATACACATGCGGATACTACAGTGGCTGTTGTTCACTCAATGGTCTTACCAAGAGCTCCACATGACTCACACTATAATGATCACAAATTCTTGAAAAAAGGACCTTCAGTGGTGGTTGACCTCACTTCATGTCATGATAGGACACCCATATGTGCTACCCCCTCCAGTGGCCACAGTGACCATGGATGTTTCCCTGATAGGGTGGGGGCATTTTCAGGGAAAGACTGCCCAAGGCACATGGACCAATCAAGAGACACATCTGCATATCAGCGTCCTGGAGATGAGAGCAGTACTTTTGGGGTTGCAGTACTTTCAGGACTCTCTTCCTCTGGGTACGATTGGGATTCAGACAGACAACATGTCGGTGGTCTGGTATTTGAACAAACAAGGATGAACCAGGTCTTACCCCCTTTGTCGTGAGGCTGTCAGAGTTTGGCAGTGGGCTGTTTCCACCAAGCGCTTTCTGTTGGCAACGCACATCCTGGGGAAATCCAATCTGATAGCAGGCAAGCTGAGCAGGGCATTCTTGTTGCCCCATGAGTGGTCCCTCAAGAAAGAAATAGCGGACAAGATATTCCACATGTGGGGCCACCCTTTCTGCGACCTTTTTGCCAGTCATATGAACACAAAATGCAGAAGCTACTTTGCCCTGATTCCCCTTCCGGGAGAAGCCCCAAGGGACGCACTCGTACACGATTGGCCTCCGGGTCTCCCCTGTGCATTTCCACCAATCCCGTTGATACCCAAGGTTCTACAGAAAGCAAACACCCTGGGAAGGACCATCATTCTAATAGCCTCTCATTGGCCTCATCAGATTTGGCTCCCCTTCCTTCGACTTCATCTTTTGGAGGAACCCTGGACTCTGGACCCAATTCCAGACCTTCTGATGCACTCGTCGGGGGATCTTCATCCCCCTCTGCAGTCCCTGAAGCTGACAGCTTGGCTGTTCCAATTCCCATCATAGCCAGGCTCCATAACCGCTCCAATGAGACAAAACAGATCCTTTTATCTTCTCATAAATCTTCTACTAGGAAGCTACATCTTAGCAAATGGAAAAAAGTTTCTATATGGGCCTCTAAAAATAATATTGATCCTTACCAAGCCCCTATGACCTCCATTTTAGAGTTCTTGACTGTGATTTTTAACAAAAGAGCTGCAGCAGCAACAGTTTGTGTTCAGTTGGCTGCTATTTCTGATTTTCATCTTGGATTTGAAGGGTTGAATATCATGTCTCACAAGTTATCCAAAGCCTTTCTCAAAGGGACTTTTCATATTGGACCACCTGTGAAATCTCCTTATTCTCCATGGAATCTAAATTTTATGCTTTCCTGCATAATTCTTCTGCCAGTTGAATCAGCTTCCTCTGGTGACCTCAGATTTTTGTCATGGAAGACCATCTTTCTGGTAACTATTACTTCTGCCCGCAGAGTGTCAGAGCTTCAGGCTTTATCCATCAAGCCTCTCTATTTGATATTCCGTGCTGACAGAGTCTTACATAGAACAAACCCCTCATTCTTGCCCAAAGTTTGCACTGAAACCAATCTCAACCACATTATTGATTTACCGGTCTTCTTCCCCAACCATTCAAACAATTTAGAGTATATGCTGCACAAACTTGATGTTCACAGACAGCTCAGATTTTATTTGGATAGAACAAAGGATTTCAGAAAATCAGACCAGCTTTTTGATTCATTTTCAGACTTCAGGAAGGGTAGACCAGTGGCTAAAATAACTCTGTCTAAATGGTTATCTGATTGTATCACCTTTGGCTATTCAGCTGCCGATATGCCTTTGCAGCATAAGATTAAAGCTCACTCAACCAGAGCAGTTTCTACATTATCTGCTTTTTCTTCCAGACTTCCCATTGATAACATTTGTGCAGCAGCCACTTGGTCAAAACATCATACCTTTATCACTCATTACAAAGTTGACAAGGCCTCTAGGGACAGGGCCTCCTTTGGATCCACAGTCCTGAGAAATATACTCTTGTGAGCCACCTGAGGTTGATGGGGCTTGGGACGCTGCCCATCAGTAAAGAATGAATGACGAGATTGAACAACTTCACATAAAAGTTTCTTTGCTCTTCCCTCATTGTATGTACTTGCCATAACGTTCCATGTGAATTGCTCATCTCGCCTTCATTCTTACGTCCCTCCCTCCTACCCCCTCCTGGGCTGTTAGATGGCCAAGATGCTGGATCCATCCTGGTTGCTCAATCCTTCTGTACCTTTCTCTTGGAAGTGAAAGAATGACATATGGTATTATTATACACAGCAAACAAGATCGGAGGTAATTTCAGGAGCATCATGGGATATGGACTTGGCCTGGAGCTATTTGAAGATCTCGAGCTTTACAATTGGCTGTATCGGAGCCGAAGGATCGGCTCCAAACCCTTCAGTAAAAAATGAAGGCGAGATGAACAACTCACATGGAATGTTATGGTAAGTACATAATTTCTTTTTTCTTTCCTTGTTTAAATATGCAGTTCAAATCATCATACAATTAAAACACAATGTAATGAAAACGCACCATAATATGCAAAATAGAAGAAGGCAATGAAGCAATATAAATTAGATGAAAGCAGTATAAGAAAGAAACTAACCTTTCCCTCACAGCAGTCTATGGCAAGATCTGAGTGAGCTTTAACTGTAAAGCCTTGACATTTTTATGTTTACCACTTAAATATAAGGTTTAGTTCATAACTCCTTACTCAGTCCACATGTAGTTAACCTTAATTGACCTGTTCTAATTTGTGTGTGACTCACAAGACACTCAGCTGTGGTCTCTTTCCTATTGTACATATGCAGTTGAAAGCAAGATACAGTTAAAACACTGTGTAATGAAAATACACCGCACTATGCAAAATAAAAGAGGTACTGAAGCAGTAAAATTATAAGAAATCAATATAAGAAAAGCAAACGAGCATTTCGTCACAGCAGTCTATTGGAGAGTCTGAGTGAGCTTTCCAGTAAACCATTGAAATGTTTTCTTTTATTCCATAAATACCAGATTTAATTCTTAGCCCATTGCTCAGTTCATTGTTCAGTAACCTTAACCTTAACTGGCCTGTTCTAATTTCACTAGATACACAGGTCTCTTTCCTGGTTTAAATATGCAGTTGAAAAGCATAGTACAGTTTAAACACAGTGCAATAAAAATAAACCACAGTATACAAAATAGAAGGCACTGAAGCAATACAAATGGCAGGAAAGCAGTATAAGAAACAAAAACAGATTAACCTTTCCTTCAGAGCAGTCCATGGCAGAGTCACAGTGAGCTTTTGTAGTAAAGCCTTGAAATGTTTTATTTTAACCATTAAATATGAGATTATGGCCCGGATTCACGAAGGCTTGCATGGAGTCTAAGAGTAGTTTAAGACTCCATGCAGCCTTCGCGATCCAGGAACAGCCCAAGGTCCGTGTAAGAGACAAGCTAAAACGGCTCTTACACGGAGTGGGCGTGGCTAAGCTAATCACCTCACTTGCAGCTGAATAGCATGCAAATGAGGATGATTAGCGATCCAGGAAGCCCAGAACAGCCCGTGTAAGAGCCGTTTTAGCTGCAGAAATGTACTCAGTTGACAACTGAGTACGTTTCTGCAAAAGCTGTAATGGAGCCATGTCAGCACCAAATAAAGGGTGCATATGTGTCGGGCAGCATGCCAATGGCCAAATATGTGGTCATTGGCAAAGTAGCCTGATGCAAATATATTAAAAATTTATATATTTTTTTCGATGTTTAAACCCAGCGCAGCCCCGCGCAAACGGGCTACGCTGTATAAAACATAAAAACAAAGGTTTTAAACCTACAAATGTAGGTTTTATGCAATACATGGAATGTCAATGCAGGGACCAGCAGACCAAAACCAACATGGCCACCGTGTAGTGGTTGCTAAGGGGAGAAGCTGAGTCTAAGACATGTAACTAAGCATTAGTAGGCAATCTGATGCAAATGAGTGTAATGATACTGAATTCCACTGTCACATAGCAAATGAGCACAGCCTGAGTAGTGTAAGAGTTACAGAAGGGGGGGGGAACAGAGTAGGAGATAGGTGACATCACAGGGGGGAATGGTAGAAAGAAATGCAGTTCATTGGAGGTCAGAGTTACATGACAGATGTCAAACACATATCATGGAAAGAGGTGTGCCACTAACTAAGCATGAGAAAGTCAAGAAATGGAAGGTGTACACTGTTGCCTACACCAAAGTTTCTTGCTGGACATGTATGCGCACATGTGCGCGCTATGAAGCGCGAGTAAGACAGTGTGCGCGCGTGTAAGGCAGACTGAGCATGTGGGAGCGTGTTGGTAGCTGTTTAACACTGTTTGCGCGGGCGTGCTCGCGTTGTAATCCGAATAAGCAGATTCTGAACCATGTAAGTATGTGTGCGCGCGTGTAAGCCACTGTGAGCGTGTTTCTGCTGGTTTACACACGGCTCCACCCTGAGGAAACAGAAAGGAAAAAGGAAGCAACAGATTTAGTAGGAAGCTAGCAGGGGATACTGCTGGAGCTAGCAGGTGAAAACAATTAGATGCAGGCAATTACACTGTCAGAATAGTAGCCCAGCCCAGCACTTAAAACTCTGCAAACAGCAGTGCAGGATGTTTCTCTCAAGAGACACTGCAAGACAGGAGTTAAGTTATCAGAAGTGAAAACTGAAAAAGCTGAACTCAGAGCAGAAATGTTAGGGGCTGCCATAGCTGTCATAATGAGACATAAGCGACTTGCTGAGAGTGGTGACAATGCAGATGGTGCCAGACAACCCACAGTGAGGAGACGGAGAAGAGTGTACAGGCCCAGGGTCACCTACCACGGGTTACATGAGCTGGAGATAGTAGTGCGCTATAGAGTGGACAGAGACCTCCTGCAGCAAATAGTGGAACTGTGCAGGCCACGCCTCACACACAGAACCAACAGAGGGGAACCCATCCCAGTGGAAACCAAGGTATGTGTTGGCCTAAGAATACTAGCAACAGATACCTTCCAGAGACCAACTGGTGATATGATGGGGATATCACAGGCATCAGCCTCCAGGGTACTGCACCATTTCCTGGATGCCATGTCAGCACATGTCGGTGATCATGTATATTTCCCCAATGCCCGTGAGGTATTGGCCAGCAATATGCGTCTCTTCCAGCAAATAGCGGAATACCCTGAGGTAGTGGGTGCAATAGACTGCACGCACATATGCATCAAAGTACCAGCTGGTGAGCAGGGTAGGGCATACATCAACCGCAAGGGCTTCCCCTCCATCAACTGCCAGGTCATGTGTGATGCCCAGGGCATAATAATGAATGTGTGTGCTGGCTGTCCGGGGAGCTACCACAATTCCCACATCTGGCATTTGACGCAGCTGTACCAGACATTTGCCAATGGGGACATCCCGCATGGACACCTAGTGGGAGATGCAGGTTATGCACTGGAGCCGTGGCTGATGACACCCATCAGAAACGCACACACACCTGAACAGGAACGTCATAATGAGGCACACGCACAAACACGTAATGTAATAGAGCGTGTGTTTGGGCTTCTCAAGTCACGGTTCCGGTGTCTGGACACATCTGGTGGAGCCTTGCAGTACACACCAACTACATGTACCCAAATTGTCATGGTATGTGCTATGCTACATAATATGATCTTGCGAAAACAGCTGCAGCAGGACCAGCATAGGGCCGGGCCAAACAGCCCCCCACCATTGCCAAGGCCATCACAGGCAGAGCGTGACTCGGAGGAGGAACAACCTGAGCCTGCCCCAGTAGGCAGAAGAAGGCATGCCCAGTATGCCCTGGCCTTGGCAAAGTGGCAACGCATAGCACATACACTGGCTCAGTAGGAACCCTGGGAATGATACCCCTCTCTGACTCACTCATATAGTAACAGGGATGACTAACATGACACAACCTGCCCTCAAACATGTACAGGGAAGTGTAATATGTGCATCCAACAGAGGCAGCCCTGCAACACCACCTGAGGCATGAATGCTATGTGTTAAGTAATGTAACACCATGTACTATATGCAAACCTGAGGACCCTGACTAACATCCTACCCTCACCAAGCATCATGCCACAACATGACAATGAGATGATCAAGTGCAATAATTGACGGAGGTATCACAGTTAGTCAAAGGGGATCCAATGTGTGCCAGTCTGGGATGACATGCTGAGCATGAGATGATGCACCACCTCCTAGGACTGGCGTGCACCTATCAGTGCAGGCCATATGGATACTGGCAAAGGCTGTTGTTACCCACAGTGTGCCCTGAATAGGTAAGGCTCAAAACACAAACCTATCTCCATAGGTATCAGAAGGGATAAGAATAAGATAAGGGATAAGTCGAAACAGCAAGATGCATGCAGTCTAAACTCACCCAGTATGGAGAATGGTGATATCTGCGCTGTAACAGAAAACTGAGCCAAGGATCACAACAGCACCCTAACACTACCAGGTTACACCTCATACTGTGCTGTACAGCCTCAAAACATGGAACAAGCTACAAAAGGAGGGTGACTAGCAAGAATTGTCAAGGATAACCACACCCCCATGTTGGTACCACAACAAAAAGCAGCATGGACTAGCCATGGTCAAGTAACAGTGGCTAAAACTGCCCCCTAGTTTATAGCCTGCTACAGACTACTGTCCCAACACCAGGAACTGCACCTGGCCTATGCTGGAATACATGAATATATCAAGTCCTCCAAACCACATTATATTGGGTGTCTGAAAATACCCAGACATATAGACTGGGAGCATTATACCAGCTCCAACAGTGTTGGACAGAAGTTCATAGAATCCATAAACCAAAAGGCCCAGGAACAACGTACCACTCCCACAAGAGGGGTAAGCATACTGGATGTGATAATCAGCAACATGGGTACTGGATGGCAAGATGAGAAGTGTATTGCTCACTGGTAAAACCAGACCGTAGAGTAATCACACTGGATATACAAATCCTGACCACAGTCCCTGGCAAGAAAACCACAGTGGAAAACATGTGTTAAGCAATATTTGCACTCCTCCAAACTGATGTGGAATCCATTAAAGGTCCTGTGCAGGTGCAAAATATGGGTCACACCTCAGATCCTGTAATACAGCCATTCCATGAACACTGCCAGGAATGCTTGGATTATGCAGTCCTAAATTAAAACAAGACACAATGCCATACACGCAGGAATCTGGCATGGTGGACACCAGCCATAACCAAACCATGCAAGAGAATGAGGAAGCTACTACATGATAGAGCAAACATAAACAATGAAGTAATCACCGATCAGTAGTATGGCAATAAAATCTGTCCACACATACAATCCACTAAGGCCAGCCACAACAAGTTGAATCTGCGAATCCTGAGGCAATGTTACACCTGCCCCAAGTACACAGACAACCCCCAACTCCACCCAAGAAATACAAATATATGTGAGAGATGCAACCAGCTATCCAAACTGGAGGCTGAGCTCCCTCAACTCAGTACTCTCAAAACTAGTCAGGAGGAGAAGGTAACCACACACACCACAAACACAGTCCCACATAGACCTATCACAACTGCAAACCAAACACATAAACACAGAAAAACATTCCCGGAGGCACAAATGACAAACACAGCACACCAACAGAGGCCTCTAAAGCAGACTCCCAATCAAACAACCTCCAAACATAGCACATGCAACACATAGTACACAAAGCTGGTGTGCCAAACAGTCACAGGCCAGAAGGAGAAACAACATGCCTGATACAGTTGTAATAGGTGACTCCATAGTCAGACACACTGCTGTCCCGCACACCAGACTGAAAAAGGGAAAGGGTACAGTAAGCTGCCTGTAGGCTGCCACAATATGCCACATAACAGAAGTATGCAGGTCACTCCAAAGCAAGTAGAAGTATGATGCAGTCATAGTCCATGCTGGTGTGAATGACCTGAGATGTACCTCCCTAGACTACATGAAAAGAGACATAGATGAGCTCTCTGATTATGTAGTCCAGGCCGGTATGACACTCACCGTTTGCAGCATCCTACCCTTACCAAGAATAATGCCACAGTACAAACACGGAATGATCAGTCATAGCAAGTGGCACACTTACTGGTGTCATTCCAAGGGGATCCAGTGTCTGTTTGCTTGGGATGTCATGCTTGACAAGCCACGCAGCTGTTCTTGAGATGGCTTGCACCTGTTACCCCTGGGCATCTGAATATTGGATAAGGCCTTTGCCACCTCCATAGAGCCTTTTGTAAGCAAGGCTGAAAAGACTGACCCACCACCCTAGAAAACATAACTGGAAAGAAACATAAGGGTAATGGAGACCAAGACCAGATGTGTAAACCCCAATATGCATGCTGCCAAGGCCATCCCCAGTATGGCAAACATCGATGTCTGTGCAGTGACAGAAACCTGCTGCAAACCTCCTGACAGCACACCAGCACTACCAGGTTATACCACGTATCATGTGTCATGGCCCCAAAACCTGGAACAAAACATAAAAGGAGGGTGAGTATCCATATTCAGCACAGACACCCATACATCCAGGTAACTGACAATGCACAAGGCATTGGAGTCCACCCATGTGCAACTAACTGTAGGCAAGACTGCTGTACAGTCTGTAGCATGCTACAGACCACACTCCAACACACAGGAACCCCACCCAGCAGTCCTGAAGACACCGGACAGTATGAATGTCCCACCAAATACCAAACAAGGTACCACAAATTACCACATAGGTGGTAAACCATTATGTATGGAAGGAGTAACCAGGGACCTAGGGACACAAGTGGACAGTAACCTGTTATGTGACACCCATATTGCCAATGTGGCTAGGAAGACTGTCTACATTTGACACCGTATCAGGAAAGGATTCACATCTACGTCAACTGAGGTCATTGTGCCCCTATACTGTTCTCTAATCACACCCATAATCTAGTACAATGCCTCATATGGGATGTACCTTACCTGACACCTGCAGCAGTTAGAAAGACCTCAAAGGTACTTCACCAAGAGGATAAAGGGTCTCAAATATATGTCATATGCTGCCTGGCTGTAGACACCCCAGCTGAATGCAGTCACATACTGCCTACACAGAGGCATTGCATGCCTGTTGTAGAAGGCCATGCCCAACACAGGAGTAATGGGCATTCTCCACCCCAGAAAACTCAAATCCATCAGAGCTGTGAGAGTGAGAGATGTCAACCTCAACAAATAATGAAAATAGGATGTGCTGGTGGGACAGATACATAATCCAGAGGCTCCCCACACCCTGGACCAGATTCCCACTCCATGTTAGGCAAAGCCCTTCACTGACACTCTTCAAGAGGAATCTTGCCAAGTGGATGGATGAATGTAGAGTTACACTGGGGGTCTTCACTGTGTCATGTCCAGACAGAGGCACAGCAAAGCAAATCATAAATGGCCATAATATTCACATAGCAAGGGGTGGCAAAAGCCACACACACTCTGGCTAGGCTAACAAATGCCCTAGGGTGGATAGCCTAGTATGAACCTATGAACCTATGAAGTAACAAATTGTACAGGACACTAAGGATAATCCCAAGGCTTTCACAACTGATGGTAGGAACTATGTTGGGAATTCACAGATATGCTCTGAATCACACAAATATCACAAACACACACACATATTGCCAACATACATCCTGACAGGTGCAGTGCAAACCCCCCCCCCCAAATGCAGAATATCTATCCCAGCAGACTGCTGGCCCCCTGACATTGCAGATGCTGAGGCAACAGCCAACATCTGCAAAGCAAAACACACAGCAGCAATGGTATGAGATGGTGTCCTGGGCTTAGTGCAACATGGACTCCAAGATGAATGGAATGCCAAACCACACTACTGCTCAATGTCAGCCTTACCACAGAATATGTACCCAAAGAGCAGTGTACAACAACAGTGGTCCTTCTGAACAAAGGTGTTGCCTGAATGGATACTGAAAACTACTACCGCAGAATCCTGAGAAGCTCGGTCTGCACAGCTATGGAAAGGATCAGCATGTACCACAGACATAAAGATATTGGGGACCTACTGACACCGGACCCTACCCAGTGTGGCTTTCTTAAGTGCAGATCCTGCCCCTAAACATGTGTGACTCAATTGAAACAGTCATTAAGGTCATTGATGAGGGCAATGTGGTCCACACAGCGTAGCTGGACCTTGCAAAGGCTTCTATACAATACCCTACGTGTTCATTATAGATAAGCTCACCAGCTTAAATATAAACCCATATGTCAGTAGAGGGGTTGCAAACCAGACCAAGGACAGAACAGACATGGTCAGACATGCTGTAGCCATGTCTGGCATGGCTCCAGCAATTCTAACCATGTGGGTTCTGTCCTTGAGCCACTGTGCAATCCATCTAGTGACATAGGGGCTTATATTTAAGCTGGTGAGCTTCTCTAGAATGCCCAAGTGGGGTATTGTTGTGAAGGCTTTTGCAAGGTCCAGGTAGGCTGTGTGAACCACCTTCCCCCATCAATGGCCTTGGTGACTGTTTCAAAGAAATCAACCAGGTTAAACCTGGTAGTGCTGGTGTGCTCTCAGTAGCCCTGAACCAGGCATCTGTTACTGCACAGATATCGATGTTCTCCATGCCAAGGAGTGTTTTGGGTCCATGCATCTGGAGGTTTAGACTTATGGCGTTGGGTAGCATTACTCTTAGTTTCTTATCCCTTGTGATACCTATGAAGGTGGGTTTGTCATTTGAGCCTTGCCTAACATAGGCACTATGGGGGTAGCACGAGCCTTTGCCAATATCTGAAAGCCCAGGGGTGACAGGTGCAGGCCGTCCCTAGCGAAGCAGGTAGTTCAACAGAAGATGAATATGTGAAGGTGTAGTGCCTGTGATTAGTTAGCAGTAGCATATATGACTGCTCACGTGGACACATGCCAGGTAAGTCATATGCACTGCGTCACAGGCAATGTACATGTGAACAGGACAAACAGTGACATCCTGTCAAGTGGGACATGGACATACATATAGTAAGCTATGCAGATGGCACTAGGAGTCCACAGAAGCTCTATAACTATGCATTGCAGGTGTGATCAGTATTCCAGGGTAATTGCAAGCAAACATACATGCAAACAAAGCTACAGTAAACAGGGCTGCATGTAGTCCATTGTACAGCAAACAAGCTGTACCAGTTCCAGTAGGTAACACTGCAAATATGCAGGCACTATGCACATGTACATGGACATACACGGGTCAGATGGCTAGGGTCCAGTCTCAGTGCACACAAGTGTAGAGACCATGTACTGTCAGGATGTACAATAACTGGATGGAGACCCATTTGCTCATACCTGCAGTAATACACATGTCAAATAACAGACACTGAGCCTTCACTCAGTGGTTCCATACTTAGTAGGATGTATGCTACCTGGCCTGCCACCACAGTATCCCTGAAATATATGGGGACTCTCCCTCCTGTGACAGTTAGTTATGTGTGTTGGGGCTGTCTAGCATGGTATGAGATGTGAGCATGCAGTGCTAGGGTGCTCCTGTGTGTCCTGTACCAGTCGTCTAGTACTGCACACATATCAACATCCTCAAACATCTGCATTGCAGAGTCCAGTGTGGGCAACATGCCACTTGCAATTTACATGTCCATCATTGTGTATGACTACATTCATTACCTTATCCCCTGTGCTACCTATGTATGTAGCCTTCTGTTGACATCATTACCACCAGTATGCCAACATGTGCAGATGATACACTACGGTACTTACCATAGGTGTAGACAACAGGACATGACAATCACACACTTACTGCATCAGGCATGCTGTGATATACCCACAATTAATTCAGCACACAGTACTGTTAACAACATGATACTATTACTACACATCTATGTGGTCACCCTGTGCATCAGCAACATGGTAACCTGTACCTGCACAGTTGTTACAGATTGCAGGAGGTGGCACAGTTTCATCATATGCACAGGGTGTGCACTTGGTATGCCTGAGTCAGCCACCGATACCACCAATTGACATGTATGTGTATGTGTGTTGGTGAGGGACAGCAGTAGAAGGTGGGGCAATGTTGATGCAGTGTGTGCGTGTATGCGGTAGCCCTAGGTGTTGTCAGTTCGCATGTGTGTATGGATGCACACAGTTCCACCTCATGGCTGCCATATACTGGTGTTTGTGGACAGCCACAGACTGTACCTGCCAGGTCATACAGATCAGTGTCTCTGGCCACGGACACGGTACCTGTGCCTTGCAGGAGTGCTACGGCCCGTATCCGGTACCAACCCAGACTGGGTACTGTCATCAGAAGCAGGTGTTTGTTGACTGGACACAGATCCCTGTCGGGCCTGGCCAGAGCCACATGCACGTGGTCTCCTGGGGCGGTCTGATGACAGCACAAACCCACTATTGCTGGGGCTGCTACTGGCACTACAGCGGTGACCGCGGCCCTGCTGTCATCCGCGACGACTGCCAGCTGCTGCTGTTGCTGGCATACGGCCACGTCGACGCCTCAACCGCCCACCATCGCCCTGGCTCATGGACATGTAGTTGTGGAACCGGTCTAATATGTCCCCACAACGTCTGTCTATGACATCGGTGAAATCATGGATGGCAGCCGCAATGTCACGCATACTGTCAGTCATGGCTGTGCGACATGCTGTCAGCTCCCTCAGACCCTGTCTGGTGTATCGTTCCATACATGACTGTGCCTGCATGACAGCCCAAAACATAGCTGAGGTTGTAAGACCTCTGTGGGCACGTCTGACAGAGGCAGTACGCCCACGGATGCTCCCACAAGAACCCCTGGACATCTGTCTGTGTGGTACCATCTCTGGGCCATGCCCATGGCTGCTGTGTGGGGAGGCATGTGCCACAGATACCACATTACCCTGGTCAATGCCCACTGTATGCTGTCCATCACCTAGGGACATTGGTGGCGAAGGGTGTATTGGCAGGATAACTGTGCTCATTGATGGGGTTGACAGCTGTGTACTGTCAATCGGCTGACCAATGGCGAACCCTGGCATACTTTCCTGTGCCATTACACAGATGTCATCATTATCAGTACCCACGGCACCTGATTCAGGTTCCCTGCTACATGACACCAGAGCAGCAACAGAACCTGTGGGAGGGAAACAGGAAACACAGTTTACAATGTCTACACATTACCAGTGATGCACACATGGACACGTGCACACATGCACACATGCGCACACATGCACAGGTACACAGGTGCACACATGCACAGGTGCACACATGCACACATGCGCACACATGCACACATGCACAGGTGCACACATGCACAGGTGCACACATGCGCACACATGCACACATGCACACATGCACATAGTTTCACACAATTGTACAGTACTCAGTATGTGTGATATCAACACACAGACACACCTACATGCATACAAAGAGCACTACTAAGTGAGCCAAATAGTACTATTACTATCAACACTATTACAGAAATTGTTAATACACACTCACCAGCATGGATAAGCTGCATTGCTGTTATACCAGAGGGTACTGCAGACATGAAGAAACTAATGTCAGTGGGCACAACTGTGCCATTGTTACTGAGTAAGATACAGGTCAGTAGTACAACAGTCGCCTTTCACAGGTCAGCTGCTAATATTGAGGATATCACACTTGCACATTAAATACTATGGTGACAGCTACAACCCAAGGACACACCTCACACATGCATTAACTACCAGTGTACACAACAGTCAACTATACATATGGCATATTACCTGCACGTTCACTGTCTTGCTGCTGCGTGGCTCCAGCCTCCATCATAATGCATGTCTGCTGCTGTTGTTGTTGCTGGCGGACTGGAGCCACTATACTCATGAGTAGTCCCTCCAGTCTGGTGAGTGGGGGATGTGTAGCCACCCCATCACCTGTGGCGACCTGTTGCCTGTGGATATCCGACGCACGCTGACGGGCATGTCTGATTAAATCACTGCAGTGATGTCGTACCTGCTCATATGTCCTATTATGCGTGCCTATCTCATTTTCCCGACGGACAAGGTCTTGCCACAGTGCAGCCCTCTCCTGCTGATTCTGGCTGGTGCGGGAAAAGAGTATTGCATAATCCCGCACCAGGCTCTGGTGTATCTCCTCATCCTCAGCTGTGGAGTAGGTGGGATTCCGCGGGTGGGCCATGTACCTGGGAAAGAAAATAACCTGGTATCAGCAATATATGTCAGCAGAATTTGGCACACATACTACACATGCTACTCGACTGTTATGATACAACATATCTCACATATGTAGCATCTGTCTGTCTATTGGTGGATACACATGTAGATGGCGAGGTATCAGTGCTCAGCCAGCAACTGTGCAACAGTACCTGGCGCACTCCTTACGACATACTACCAAACCCCAGCAGTCAGAACACTGATTCAGGTCAAGAGCACCTCCTCACTCTGGGGGTTTGTATTTAGGTACTGTATGGCTTACATCATCAACTACTGTGAGATGACCACACACTGATTGCCCTGGATATACATATCCCACCTCCACCACAAGCACAAACGACTATAGTGCATAACATTACAGATACAAACTTTACACTTTGTAACAGTGACATGGTATCCTTTCAGCCCACTGGGCCAGTGGCAGATACAACCCACAATGCTGACCCCTACACAATTGCTTTCTACAGACGTCTCCGAGAATGCATGGATCATGCAATCCCATATATGACCAAGACACTCTCCACAAAGGGACAGCATCCTGTCTGGTGGACCCCAGCCATAGACAGATTGTATTACAGAAGATGGAAGCTACTGCAAGACAGAACATAATTCCATAAAGGGAGGGCATGTCTGAGCAGCACTACTAAGGATCTATTTTCCATCATACAAAATCCATGGGCAACTTTGAGAGGGAAATCAAGAGGGACACTACAGATAACCAGAAGGCCTTCTTCAGTTATGTTAGCCACATGGTCAGGATCCAGCCTCTATGCCCATAGTTAGTACACAACTACAAATATTTCACTGACACCACAGATATCGACAACATTGTGGCAGACAGGTTCAGTGCAGGTGTCACCCCGCCCACTCCCCCAAAATAAGACATAGTTACCCCAGCTGACTGTAACCTCCCTGTCATCACAGATGTCCAGGTGAGAGCCACCCTCAGGACAGCAGAATACATAGCATGAATGGGACCTGATGGTATCCCAAGTTGCATGCTACATAAACTTTGACAGGAGCTAAACACACATATAGAAGTGCTATGTAACACTAGCCTGACTACAGGATATGTACCTGTACACTGGCGCACAGCAGCAGTGGTTCCACTCCACGAAGGGGGCACCTCAACATACCAATACAATACAATACAACACAATACATTGCATTACAGTACAATACTATACAATATGCTATTGCCCCTGGGACTACAGCAGCGTACTGTTCTGATACCCTGACCATTGTGACACATATGGTGTGATGGTACTTGCTGCTGTCACACAGTTACACAGGGTGACTCATATGGCATATTACCTATCTGACTAACATTCAGCAGGGGTATGTGTGACATGTACTCATGGGGAGTCTTGCTTCTTAACACTGTGTGGTTTATTGCAGGGTATGCCTTATCTGTGGGTACGTACTCTTACCTCCACATGTGCACTCTATTGCAGTGGCACGGACGACACACAGCAGACATGTAGGTTGTGGATGGTATGAGGTGTTACTATGGTTGTTGGACATCTGTCATGGGTGTGACTTACATATGTAAATCCGGGAGTGGTAACCTCTATGTGGGTAGCATATGTGTACTCTGTGGTGTTGTCAGTTACTGTGCATTGGTAATGTGTTTGAGTGCATTGTGACAGTGTTGTACATGTCACTGTGTCCTTCTCCATATCTGTAGCTGTCATGTGAGGTCCATACCATGGCATCCATTATGTGGTGTGGAGGGGTACACCGACCTACATGTCCATAGCTGACACACCATGTCCGTTGACACATACCATGTGCAGGTATTCCAGGGATAGTGTGCCACTGTGAATATCATTGGGGCCACTATTGTACACATTTATGGCCCTGTTCACCCCTGACACATGCAGTGGTGGGCAGCCAATCACATATCTGGTGGTTACTGGTGTAGGTGATCTGGAATGTGGTATGGTACTCCGGTTTTGACACAGATGTTCACTCCCATGCCTTTGTCACCAGGCACCTGTTGCAATACATCTGTACACATGTGCCTCACTCAGAATTTATATACATCTCTCTCTCTCTCTATATATATATATATATATATATGTATATAGATATATCTATATGTATATATATATATATATATATATATGCCCATATACATATACACATATATATATTGATATACATATATTGCTATAGATGTGGGGGGGGACACACAGGGGGTGTGGATGACAGAGGGGGTGGGACAGGCTGTGTTGCAGGTCATCATATACAGTCATACCTGTAGATAGTCAGATCAGTCTGTCTATGTATATGTATCTACATATATCTATATCTGTATGTGTGCATTACATAGATATGTTTGTACAATATTCTATCTACATCTGTCTATGTATTCCTACATCTCTCTCTCTATGTATGTATACATATATGCATATCATATATATATATATATATATATATATATATATATATATACACACATACATATGTTGACATACATACGTATCCATATGTTAGACAGGTATATCAACATATTTGTCTACCATACTGTATACACACACTGACATACTGCTAAACATACATAACTGTGAAACCTACTTTGTACATGGCACTACAACCTGCAATCAACCAACATTGATATATGCACATAGATGCTTTCTAATACAAATGTATGCACAGCCTTCACTGATAGTTGCTGTATGTCCCCTGCCCTTTACACATCTTCATATACATATGGATACAGACCAATGACACATATGGAGGGTTCACAGTATGTAGACCTTTATAGTATTACTTTACATTACCTGTGTTTGTCACAGCTGCTTGTGTTGCTGTCTGGTTCTCTGTCCTGCTGCTCCACTTCCCAGTTGTCAGCTTTCAGGTAGCTGTTGCTGAACAATTTGTTTGTGTCTGCTTAATTCCAGTTTTCTCTGTCTCTGTCTCTGTCTCTGTCTCTCTCTCTCTCTCTCTGTCTCTCACGTCCTTCTCAGGGTGCAATGAAATTATTGCATGTGTGGACTCGGAGTACAGCATACTTTTGTAGGTATCTGCATATGCCCATGTGATGGCCTCTGCACCAATTGTTAGCCAGCATTTGCTAATTGCATGCAGCCAGTTGTGTACTGATTGCAGTTCTCACTGTGATTTCAGAACAGTGCTATAAAAAGGTATGTGAGATAGGCGTAGCCCTTTCAAATTTTAAGGCCAGGGATCATGCTGTTATGCTGTGGACAATGTTCTGTGAGTGTAAATGTTGGTATCTCTCTCATATTTCCAGGTGTGTTGTAGATTAACATTCCTCCATTCATTTCTCCAGTTTCCTGTACTAACTGTGTATGTACACTGACACCTACAACTACGGCTACTGTTAATGTGTGTGTGTGTGTGCTTTCCTTTCACTTTTGCTTGCACTTTGTTGCTAAGGCTTCAATAGTTGCCCTTTACAGTGACTACTTGTATGCCTGCTAGGTGTCTTGATTGTAGTGTGCTGCTGTAGCTTTCCTATTTTGCATGTACATTCACACCTTGGAATGCTTGCTATATCTGCTAGGGTGTTACAGCATGTAGTGTGGTCTGGCCATGGTGTGGGCCTTGACATCTCTTAGGGTATTTGAGTATGCTGCTGAGCAGGCCCCAGAGACTTTCAGGTTCATCTGTTATGTGCCTCATGGGATGGTACATATCAGTGGGGTACACCCATTAAAATGTCTGGTATGCTGCAGTTGTGACTGTGGGTTAGCATGAGCATATGTATTACTACATTTTTTCTGCCATGCAAGTGATGAATACTTTCAGGACTCCATAGTTACCATTGCATGTGTTACACCTTTCTGTCTACTGTTTGTACATTTCACATGGGGTCTGTGGGGCATCCCTGTAAGTCATTCACTGTTGCTATGTCTAGGCTCTTAACTATTCAAATATGGTGGTGTCAGACCCGTCATGTGTACAGATATTTGCAAGTTGTCCACATTTCTGCCTCATAATTTGGTCAATATCTCATGGACACCTTTTTCTGGCAAGTCACTCTGGGCTCAAGTCAGAATATGGTGACAAACATTCAAGTTTCAGACTGCATACCCTTCCAAACATCCCACAAAGTGCAGACCCTGTTACTCTCTGAACTGTCTGCGTTTGTTGTAACATTATTTGTAATGTGTCCCTGGTGTTGGGCCTTTGCTCCACATATTTTATTACTTGGTCCAGATGTAATCCTGTAAGAGGTTGTGGGGTATGGGCTGTGCTTATCCTGCTGTGAGTATGTGTGTGGCTTGCAAGGTGCTATAGTGACATTATTACCTACTAGCTTCCAACTAGCATGGCTGTTTCTGTTCACACACTACTATTATGGAAATCCACTAGTTTTTATAGTAATTCTAAATGGCATGCTTTGTGTACTACACATCTATATTCCCTTTGCATTCATTCCTACTATTACATGATATATTTATTTTAGCACAATGTTCTTGTATAAGAGTCATGGCTTAGTGGTAAGTCATGCAGACTACTGTTTCCAAGGTCCTGGGTTCGGGACTCACAGTGGGATTTTATTTTGCTTTTGAACTGAGTACAGGACCTGTCGATCAAAGTGACTAAGGCACTTTTAAGCAGTTGTAACCGGGTTAGCGCTGGTTTGCGCGGAGCTCACGCATGCGCACTGGCGGTTAGCTCTGCGCACACAAGCGCACACCAGCTTACAACCGCTTAAACGTGCTTACTCTTGCGCACACCCGCGCTATTTTCTTTGAAAGAAAAGAAAATGGGGAGACAGGAAAGTGGTGAAAAAGGGGTCACAAAGAGGGTAAGACAGTAGGGAAACAAGCTTGGGATGTGCAGGAGGGATGTAGGTAAGGCCCATAGCTGCCCATTTCTTCATCAGCAACAGCTGTGCATATGTATGTAATTTGGTGTGACATTTGAAACCTTCCACCCCTGAGAGAGGTGTCAGGACAACAATAATACTTGTTGCACAGCCAATTGTAATTGATAGGTTCCATGTCCAGTAGACATGTGTGCGGAATGGGCAGCTCTGTATGGGGCGTAATTTTTTTGTGGGTACAGAGTGCCCTTTTTTTTTTTTCAGGTGAGAGTGGTATGTCAGGTGAAGGAAGTCGGTACAGCTGGGGAGGTAGGTTGGGTAGGTAAACAGACAAGACAAACAAGATGCATACAGGGGCGGTGTATGACACGTGTGGGGGGATGGAGGTTTGGATATCCAGAGCCCATGAGCCCACAGATGGCAACAGTGGAACTGATATCTCCACCCATAGGCAGTTGCCACTGTTCCTTCACTGCCCAGGACGGGACTGTGCTGGGGGCTGTGTAGGTGGGGCAACAGGCATGCCCGTTAGTTGCGCCACCCATGCCTCGAGCTGGCGTAGGGGCTCGAGAACAGAGTCCCGAATCTCCCTACGCACCACAGTCCGGACGCTACGGAGGGTGAGTGGTGGTCCTCCTCCGGCCACACTTGCAGAGGGGGTGCGAGCCCCATCCCCTGCAGCGCTTCCACCCACAGGTGGCACAGGGCCACCGGAGGAGGGTCCGGACTCGGCACTAGTGCCAGGTGCACTCGCCAGCTGAGGTGGGAGAGGTGGGTCCGCTGGAACCCGCCTTCCCTGTCGTACTATGTTTTGCATTATGTCATGACAGTTTGGGTTAGTGACATATAATACCATTCACAATTAGTTGTAACAGCATGCATTAGTATTCCCATTAACCAAACACCCACATATTCACACCATTGAACAGCGTGCATAACACATGCATAATTTGAACAGAAATACACAGTCCAACAACATGCAGGGTTAATTGATGGCAACAGGCCATCAGGTGTGGATGTATGAACAGGGCAGATGCATCAACAGACATGCAAATATATATGACCCACCAGGACAAACGTCCAGGGGTGTTAATTGTGATTGCACATACCATTTTCACATGGAATGGGTTATATGTGGTTATAGGGTGGGGTGAAGAAAGTAATATTAACACCTTCAAATAACAATACATATGCTGTACATTTCTAATAGCTACAGTTATATACACACTACTGTTCTAACTACAGTTTCCTATATGATAACTATTTCAACTTGGTGATA
The DNA here is from genome assembly GCF_019279795.1 of Protopterus annectens. NCBI lineage: Eukaryota > Metazoa > Chordata > Ceratodontiformes > Protopteridae > Protopterus > Protopterus annectens. The sequence goes on along the minus strand of NC_056746.1, from coordinate 781,994,719 downwards.
GGACTGTTACTGCAAAATCAATATACATTTTCTGGTTCTTCATGCACATTCATATCTAGCTTTGTTCAGCTACATCATCCTGCTACATTTGCTTTATATAGCTGTAGACAAGTGTGGATGTTTGGTATATCAGACAAACATCCTGTCTGCATATTGCAGACTGAGAGCAACATATCCAGATTTTGGGATACACATTCCAGATGCAGCAACACTTTGAACAGATTTTGCTGTTTGGTTTTGAATCTCACATGCATTTCATTCTGTCTTGACTGCAGTATACTTTATTCAGGGGTTATTACTACTGAATTGCTGGATTCATGACACTTTCTCACACTCTCTCACTTGCTTTCATTTTACTATTCAGGATGGTACTTCTAGGCTTTATTGACATGTTTTACCAGTAGTTATTACAATCCTTTCCAGCAGTCTCACTTCTGTCATGTTTCAGTATTTCCACAGGGATATATTTCACACATGTGATTGCATCATCTTCTGCAGCTATACTTTTCAGCCTGCTGCAGGTTGTGTACTATTTTCATACAGGCAGGGTATTTTTATTTCAGAGTATATGTTGCACAGTTTCATGTTTAGGTTAAACTTACAGGCTGAAACACTCTTTTGTAATCAAGCAATACTTGCATACACTTTCACACTGTTACTTGCAGATTCAATTCCTTACTGACTACACTGCACTCTTTTGCTGACTGTCATACTTTTATATTTCTTTACAGTTACTGGTAGTGGATTACTGACCTGCCTGGTGGCGCAACCGCACCAGCCTATCGCCATAGGCTCTGCGGTTCGCAGAACGGACACCTGCAACTGTAATATAAATGAAGTAATATTGGAATACACATCTCCATAATATCAGCTAGTTTAATTTCTTACATACATAATTAAATGTTACTTACTCAGTAGTGGGGCGTTGGGTGTTTGCCAGGCCTCCTGGATCCAAAGGTTCAGTTGGTCCTGCTTGCGTCTCTTCAGGTCCGCATGGTGGTGACGGACCTGTTCACCAGTCCTTGGAATTCCTGTGGCACTGGTGAGATCATGAGCCAACCGGTCCCACGCCTCAGCCCTGTATGCTCCCAGAGGACCTGGCCCTGCATGAGTTGGGCCTCATGATGATGGACTAGGAGCCAGACCATGTACCTGGACTCCTCAACACCCCACCTCTGTGCTCGAAAGCGACTACCCTCTCCTACTCCTGTCATTCTGCCTGCAGGTCAGTTCTACAATCGTTTATGCTGTGTATTCCCGCCTATGGGGCTTATATAGTCCGTTTTTCCCGCACATATCTGTGATTGGCCATTTTGGAATTGTATCAACTTCAGTAAACCTGCATTGTCATGCTCTAGTTTGTATTAATTCCTATATATTAGCTATTATTGCATTTACAGGTACTGCTGTCATGGCTTAGTGGTTCTGTACCTTGACTATGGTGTATATTATCCTGGGTTCGAACCTGGCCACTGCTTTTTATTTTTCATGACTGTCTAGACATGCTGAGGGGTGTGTCTGTGTAAAGGCAGTTTTGATACGGCTTGCTTAACGTTGCCCGTCAGTTAGCTTGTTTGCGCGGCACGCAGCTCCACGCAAATGGGGTACGCTGCTTTAAGCCTCATTTGGCTATCGGCATGCATATTACGCTCAGCTCAGTTAGGGGCACATAGATTTAGCGTGTTAAACCACTGCCCAGCTACAGACACTCATTTTGCGCCAGTTAAACCACTGCTCATCTACGGGCACATGCACACTCTGTTAAACTGTAGCTCAGCTATGAGCACATCTGGCAGTTTTTCTTCTTTTGTTACCTCACTTGTCTTCAATATAAATGGGCTATTTCATTACATTTTACATATATTGGGGTTTTATGTGTACATATTCATCAGGGACTTGTTTCCTGCTTATTTTGAAAAAAAAAAATTGGTGTTGTGGGGGCTCGAACCATGAATGCCTCCTCTTCAGCCAACATCTCTACCGCTACGCTATTGCTTCCTGGCTTATTTTGCATATTTAGTTCTTATATGCTTTCCCACTGACTGCTAACTGTAGCTGCGCTACGGGCACACCCGCGCAAACGAGCGCACTCACGGTTAAACATCTTTAGAATTTTAAAAAATATATAACATGTTCATTTATATATATTTTATGTTCATAGTCTGTGGGGGCATGTGTTGTGTTGTGTTTATTCACATTTCCGTGGACTCTGTTGTGGGTGTTTACTTTGGGCACTTTTACACTTCTGGGGGCGTGTCCGCTTGCAGGGCTCAGCCTACGGACACACCCCCTACTGTCTTACACGGACCGTGTTAGACTTAGGTGTGATTCAGCATGCTCTCATGAATATGAAAAGCATGCTGACATCACTCCGTTTAACTGCAGCCTCCGTGTAAGAGTTATAACTCTTACACGGAGGCTTTGTGAATCCTGGGGTATTTTTGTGATCCTCCCTCAGTTCTAAGGTAATTAACCTTAACTGGCCTGTTCTAAATTCTTTGTAACTCACAAGAGACACAGCTCTGATCCAGTTCCTGGTTTAAATATGCAATTGAAAGTAGAACAGAATTAAAACACAGTTTAATGAAAATACACCACAATATACAAAATAAAAGAATGCTCTGAAGGAATAAAATTACAAGGAAGCAATATAAGAAAAAAACAAATTATACCTTTCCTCACACCAGTCTATGACAGTCTGAGTGAGCTTTTACAGTAAAACCTTGAAATGTTTTATTTTACCATAAATATGTGGTTTAGTCCCTAGCGTCTCCCACAGTTCACAGGTAATTAATCTTAATTGCCCTGTTCTAATTGATTAATTACTCACAAGAGACACAGCTGTGGTCTCTTTCCACAGTGTAATTATGCAAGCAGAATACAATTAAAAGACAGTTTAATGAAAATCTACCACAATATACAAAGTGAACAAAGGCTTTGAAGCTATTAAAATTGCATAAAAGCAATGGCTATTAATCTTAATTGCCCTGTTCTAATTGATTAATTACTCACAAGAGACACAACTGTGGTCTCTTTCCACAGTGTAATTATGCAAGCAGAATACTATTAAAAGACAGTTTAATGAAAATCTACCACAATATACAAAGTGAACGAAGGCTTTGAAGCTATTAAAATTGCATAAAAGCAATATGAAAAAAAAATATCTGTCCACCACAGCAGTATATCTTTCTGCAGTTTAATTATGTAGCTGAAAGTAGAATACAGTTAAAACATAGTGTAATGAAAATGCATCACAATGCACAAAAAAAAAAACAAGGCAGTGAAGCAATATGAATTACAAGAAAACAATATAAGAAAAAATAAACTAACCTTTCCCTCACAGCAGTGTACGGCTGACTCCAAGTGAGCTTTTCTAGTAAAGCCTTGAAATATTGTATTTTAACATAAGTATAAGGGTTAGCTCTTTACTCCTCCCTGAGTTCACAGGTAATAAACCTTAACTGACTTTTCTAATTTCTGTGTTTCTCACAAGAAACGCAACTCTGGTTTGTTTCCTAATTTAAATATGTATTGGAAAGCAGAATACAATTAAAACAGTGTAATAAAAATCTACCACAATATATAAACTAAAAGATGGCAATGAACCAATAAAATTACAAGAAAGCAATATAAGAAAAACAAACTAACTTTTCCCTCAGAGTAATGTATGGCAGAGTCTAAGTGAGGTTTTCCAGTAAAGCCTTGAAATGTTTAATTTCCCCCTTAAGTACAAAGTTTAGTTCTTAGCTCTTCCATCAGTTCACAGGTAATAACCTTAATTTACATGTTTTAATGTCTGTGTGACTCAAAAGATACACCACTGTGGTCTGTTCTGTAATTTAAATATGCAATTAAAAGTAGAATATAATTGAAACGCGTAATTAAAATACACCACAGTATAAAAGCAGGCATTGAAGCAGTAAAACTTACAAGAAAGCAATATAAGAATAGCAAATTAATCTTTCCCTCACAGCAGTCTATGGTAGAGTCTGAGTGAGCTTTTCCAGTAAACCCTTGATTCATAGGTTCATAGTTTCATAGGTAGGTACTAGGCTATCGGCCCAAGGGCCTATGTAAGCATAGCCAACAAGGTTCCTTGGCTTTTGCCACCCAAAAAGGTTATTTTTCTGTGCCCCTGTCGAGCATGGCCACAGAAGTGATCCCTGGGATGTATTTCCTATTTCCATCCACTCATCAAGATTTTTCTGGAAGAGTGCTAGTGAGGAACTCTGCTTGACATAGATAGATAGCTTGTTCCAGAGTATGGGATGTCTCTGGGACAGAAATCTATCCCTCCAGCATGTTCTGTTTATTGTGGTGACAAGGTTTAGGTCTCTAGAGCATGTAGCTCAGAGGGATTGGGATTTCTTTAGGTGTAGCATGTCCAACAACTCTGGGTTTCACATAGCTTTGTATGTTAGGCAGAGAGCACCTCGGAGTAGGCGATATGCTACTGAGTAAAGCTAGATATTTTTGAGACGGTCAGTGTAGGGCATATGTTTGAGTCCTGCAATCCTCTTTATGAGGCATTTGTGTGCCCTTTCCAGCTGTTGCAGATGTCTGGTGAGGTACATTCCAAAAGGGGCATTGTACTCAATAATGGGTCTAATGAGAGCTGAGTAGAGAAGAACAATGACCTCTTTTTTTCCTGGATGAGAACCCTTTCGTGATGAGGTGTGCCATGTAGAAGAATTTCCTGACTACTGTGGTGATGTGATTATCAAAGGCAAGACTACTGTCCACCTGAGTCCCAAAGTTTCATCACACCTTCGGCGTTAAGTGGACTGCCGCCTATGTGGTAGTTCATGGGTACAGAGGTTTTTTGCAAAGGGGATGACAATGCACTTTTTGGCATTGAGCTTGAGTCCATGGCTCTGACACCAGGCATCAGTCTCAGTGAGGCCCTTTTGTAGGATGTCCACGTCGTTTGGGGACTCAACTGTCGCACCTAATTTGTAGTCATCTGCGAACGTCATCAGCCAGAGGCCCTCTGTATTAGCCCGTACTTCAAAGAAGTAGATCCCAAACAGGAGAGGACCCAAGACTGAACCCTGTGGTACTCCACTTGTCACAGGTTTGAAGTCAGATTTGGAGTATGCAACTTTTACAGTGTGGGTTCTGTCAGTGAGCCAGTTAGCAACCTATCTTGTGACGTATGGATTTATACCCAAATTAGTGAGTTTATGTATGATTCCAGAATGGGGGATGGTGTTGAAAGCCTTGGTGAGGTCAAGATAGGCTGTGTGAACTGCCATACCCTTGTCTACGACTTTGGTGACTGTTTCAAAGAGGTTGATCAGGTTCAGGAGACATGATCTGCCCTTCACAAACCCAAACTAGGTGGGGTCCAGAGTTTGGAGGTTATCAGTGTCTTTGAGTTCCATGATATGTTTTATGGCCTTGCAAACCAGGCTTGTCAGGCTAATAGGGCGGTAGTTCCCGGGATCCATGGTGCTCCCACTTTGTGAGTGGTATAACTGTTGCTGTGAGCCATCAAAGGTTCATAGGTTGGTACTAGGCTATCAGCCCTAGGGTCTATACAAGCCTAGCCATAACAATTCCCTGGCTATTTCTTCCCACACTATTTACTTCCCTGGACCCATGTCTAGCAGGGTGACTGACATGATCCCCGGGGTGAATTTCTTTTCTCCCATCCAATCGTCAAGGTTACTTTTGAAGAAGGCCAAAGAGGCACTCTGCTTGACATGTATGGGCAATCTATTCCAGAGTCTGGGGAGTCTTTGGGTCAGGAACCTATCCCTCCAGCATGTTTTGTTTCACATACACACATACATACAAATATTTCAAGCATGGGCATTAATGCCTGTTTAGCTTGCCAATATACCGAAACACTTGTTCCCAAAATAACTGCCCAGTCTGTTCTTAAAAATATCTAAACTAGTACTTGCTTTAATGTAATTTGGTAGCCTGTTCCATGCATAAGCTGCTGCCTCAGAGAACCAGTCAGTACACTTCTCATTCCTACAGAATCTTCTACATGTTGTATGATGATTCTCTATTACTTTTTGATAACCCCAAACATTCCCAGAAGTAGTCTCTAAATGTCCTATATATCTGAATAAGATCTCTTCTTAGATATCTATAAAAGACACTGTGCAAATTCAGATATTTTAGTCTTTTATAGTACCATAAATGTTCACATCAGTAGATCCCTTGGTATATTTCCACTGTACTCTTTCCAGTTTACTCATACTTGTTTTCTTATCAGGTTTCCATATTGTTATTCCTTACTTAAGTTTAGGTCTAATGTAACTAACAAACAGTGATCATCATTTCTGATTTCCTAGATTTTTCAAATCTTTTTATATAACCTATAGTTCTGTAACTATCATTCACCAATTGGTTGATATGATTAGAAAAACCATCTACCCATATACCCAAGTCCTTAAATGAGTCTACATTTCAATCACTGTGTGCTGTATTAAATAGTCACCTTTCAATTTATGTCTCCCAAATCTCATATGCTTAGTTTTTGATGTATTTATCAGCGAATGGTCAATTTAGCCAAGTTTTTTTGCAAACTCTGTAACACATGTAATCAGTTTACAAATTTCAGGTCATCTGTATATAAAGTATAGAACACAACAGATGAAAAAGTTAGGTCTGAAAGATACACACTAAAAGTAAAGGCTCGGGACAGAGCCCTGTAGGACACCCTAACTATAACCAAGAATTTCTCCTGTCCAGTTGCTGTATACTTGCCAAGTCCTATTTGTAAGCCATGCAGCTGTCCATCTTATCAAGAGTACATCCATACCTAGTTGTTAATACAAACAAAACACACCAAACATTAAGTAACAAAGAATAACCATGAAACTGGAACCACACCAACGTAGTTTAATTTAGCCCTTTCGTCTTGACAATGCAAAATACTTCATCAGAATAAAACATAATTTGAACAGCCACCTTATATACCATTCAAAAACACCTGATTGGACAACTACAAACTTTCATTCCACATTTAAATATATAGTGTAGTAAAACCCTGCATGAGATTATCTATACAAAAAGTTTAAAATATATAACATATGAAGAAATATAAACATTTTTTGCTTTTCTGTATGGTTTATTACAAAATACCATGCTAACTAGAAAAAAATTTCTAAAATATTTATTTTTATTTATTTATTTATTTTATTTTACATTTGTTAACCGGGGGTATCTGACTGAGCCGAAAAGGCCCTTTTTCAGCAGAAGCCTAGGGAGAAAAGCTCCACATAGAAAAATTACAGATACATTTAGATATTTAGACATGATCAGTATACACACAAATTACAATAGACATATTTTTACAGTAGTATGCAGCACAACAGCAGGTACAGTGGAGAGAACAAACAAGAAAATATTAATTTAAAAATAAAGGTAATTGATAGATTTGTGGTGTACAGCTGAAATTTGGAACATAGGTAGAATACATACAAAGTATACAGGTACAGTACATACATTGTACATTAGCCAGTGTTTGTGAGTAATAGTGAAAATTATTATCAAGTGCTCTAGGTTTAGTATGTGTACCTTATCCACTTTCACTAGCCTGGGGAGCAATCCTGGCACTGCTAACTTTGCTCGAGATGTTGCCCAATGAGGTTTTTAAAGGAGGCTTTGGATGATGTGTTTTGTATGCTAGTGGGGAGAGAGTTCCATTTTTTAGCCACTGAACTACTATATAGTGTGTTTCCAAAGCTATTGTAGCTGTTGGTGACTTCTAGTACTAGTTTACTTGATGATCTAAGAGGCCTTTTGGTTGAGTGATGTTGTACTAGGTTTTTGAGGGAAGGACACGTATTGGGGAGGTAATAGACAGAATGACAGAGGCAGAGCTGATTGTAGGTTAGGAAGTTGGGCAGTTTAATATTCAGAACTGGTTTTAGTTTTAACACACTCTGAATGGAACATTGGTCATTCAGTCCAGGAGGGGTAGCTGCATTTAGTTTAAGCTACCATTGCAGTTCCCTGAACTCCAAAAATTCATTATATGACTCTCCTCTCTGTCCCAAATCTACGTGGCCAATCACCATGAATTTGAAAGTACTGTTCTGTTTTCTCTTTGCCTAACATTGTTTATCTCACCAGTACGGTTATTAATATATGTAACAACAGTTCTCCAAGCCATGCTAATTGCACAAGTACAATCATCAGTAAGTCTAGATTTACTTCTAATAATGGAAAGCAAATCATCCAACTTTTGACAAGAAGAGTACAGATCACCAGTACTATCAGGTGTTACCTTTAAATATGCATAGCATTTATTACACTGTACAGGATATTTGTGCTTTAGCAAATCATTAATTGCATACTCATTTAAGGAATCCATATTGAGCTTCAAATGAATAAAATATTTTAAAAGAAAATCAGTAACCACAGAATTCAATGAGAACTTAAAATCACACAAGCAATATACCACTAAATATTAAAGTAAGTACAGTAAAGTTGTTCTGACCATACAAGTTCTGAAAGTCAGACAAAAGCTGTAATTCCTTTACATCACACATTAATTTCTGCTCACTATCGCTCACAGTCACACTTCTTTTTAACAGTAAAGATCAGTAAATCACAAATCAAGAAAGGATTTAGATAAGCTCTGAATTGTCCTCTCTGCACTCTGATGGAATTTATAGCTGACAAGGCCCATTGGGATGGCTAGAGCTTGCCTGTCTAAAACCTAGCCCTTACGAACAACCAACAGTGAAACTTAAAGGTAAAACAACTTAATATAAATAAAAGTAAATCTTCTTGTCTACAAGCTATCCCTTCCTTCTTACAAACAGTGAAAAATAGTAATAAAAATAAAATATACATTTGAATAAAACTTATCTTACTAGTCAACTCCACAGTAAATCATAAACCAAGGTAGGTTTGTTTAGATAAGCTATGGATTTTCCTTAACTGAAAGTTTATTTCCTTTCCCCTCACTCATTTCACAGGTAATTAACCTTAATTGACCTGTTCTAATTTCTGTGTGACTCGCAAGAGACACAGCTTTGGCGTGTGTACTAATTTGAATATGCAGTTGAAAGCAGACTACGATTAAAAACACACTGTAATAAAAATTCACCATAATATACAAAGTAAAAGAATGCAATGAAGCAAAACAAATTCAAGAAAGCAGTATAAGAAAATCAAGCTAATCTTTCCTTTACAGCAATCTGTGGCAAAGTGTGAATGAGCTTTTGTAGTAAATCCTTGAAATGTTTAATTTTCCCTCATTAAATACAAGATTTAGTTCAGAGCTTTTAATGCAGTTCACAGGTTATTAACTGTAACTGATTTGTTCTGACTTCTGTATGACTGACAAAAGACACAGCTCTGGAGACTGTCCTTGTTTAAATATGTGATTTAAATGAGAATACAATTAAAACACAGTGTAATGAAAATACACTGCAATATACAAAAATATTAGTAGGTGGTGAAGCAATACAAATTACAAGAAAACGATACAAGAAAAACAAACTAACCTTTTCCTTATAGCACTCTGTAGCATAGTCTGTATGAGCTTTTCCAGTAAATCCATGGAATGTTTTATTTTATCCCTTAAGTGCAAGATTTAGTTCCTACCTCATCCCTCAATTCACAGATAACTAACCTTAATTGACCTGTTCTAATTTCTGTGTTACTCACAAGAGAGAGAGAGTGCAGGTCTCTTTCCTAGTTGCATACTTCTCAAATGCCCAGATTTTTTCAGAATGTTCAAATTTTTGCCTGTTCCTCATAAAATGTTTGGTTTTGTGTCAAATCATTGAGGGTTATATTTAGAAAATAATGCTAGATATTTCAGTTTCCGCCTTCATATCATTCAGAAAATTCATGTTAATGCAAAACCTGCCATTCTGTCAACTTTTAGTATCTAAGAGCAATACTTAAAAATCGTCCCTAATTTTGGGCCTCTTTCCCTCCATTATTTATAGCTTTGTCCAGATTTCTGACAATAAAAGTTTAAGAGGTGTGCCTAGATTAGCTATACAGTTGAGTCCAGAATACAATTAAAACAGAGTGTACTGAAATACATCATAATATACAAACTAAGTGAAAGCAATGAAGCAATATTAATTAAAAGAAAGCAATATAAAAAAGCAAACTAACCTTTACCTTACAGCAGTCTATGGCAGAGTCTGAGTGAGCTTTTCTAGTAAAAATGTGATTTTTTTATTTTACCCCTTAAATACAAGGGTTAGTTCCTAGCTCCTAACTCAGTCCACAGGCAGTTAACCTTTACTGACCTGTTCTAATTTCTGTGTGACTCATAAGAGACACAGCTGTAGTCTCTTTCCTAGTTTAAATATACAGTTGAAAGCAGAATACAATTAAAACACACTGTAATGAAATTACAGCACAGTGTACAAAATAAAAGAAGAGAAAGTAGCAATAAAAATTGAAGAAAGCAATATTCTAAAAACAAACTAACCTTTACATTACAGCAATCTGTGGCAGAGTCTGAGCTTTTTTAGTAAAGTCTTGGAATGCTTTATTTTTACCCCTTAAATACAAGGTTTATTTTGAAGCTCCTCCCTTAGTTCACAAGTAATTAATGTTGGTTGGCCTGTTCTAATTTTTTGTGTTACTCACAAGAGACTTTTCTCTGGTCTCTTTCCTAGTGTAAATATATAATTGAATCCAGAATACAATTTAAACACAATGTAATGAAAATGCACTATAGTATGCAGAATAGAAGAAGGCAGTGCAGGAATACAAATTACAAGAAAGAAAAACAAAACAAAAAAAAAACTAACCTTTCCTCAGATAAATTTATAGTAGAGTCTGGATGAGCTTTTGCAGAAAAGCTTTGAAATATTTGATTTTTTTTCCCTTAAATACCAGGTTTAGTTCTTTGCGGCTTCCTCACTTCACAGGAAATTAACATTAATTGACCTGATCTAATTTCTGTGTCTCTTTTCTAGTTTAAATATGTAGAACAAAGCAGAATGCTATTAAAATACAGTGTACTGAAAATACACCATAATATACAAAGTAAAAGAAGGCAATGAAGTGATACAAATTACAAGAAAGCAATATAAGAAAAACAAACTAACCTTTCCTCAGGAATCTACGGTAGAGTCTGTCTGATCTTTTCCTGTAAAGCCTTAAAATGTTTTATATTACCTGTTAACTACAAGGTTTCATTCCTAGCTCATCTCAAAGTTCACAGGTAATTAACCTTAACTGATTTTCTGTGTTCTTCACAAAAAACACAGTTCTGGTCTCTTTCCTCATTTCATGTCTCTCAAGTGTCCATATTTTTTCAGAATGCCTGGATATTTGCCTCATAGTTTTCACCTGCTCCTCATTAATTTTTTTTTTTTGAGAAATCATTGAAGATTAAAGTCAGAAAATAAGAACAGATATTTCAGCTTTAGACAATTCATGCTAATGCAAAACTTACCATTCTATCGAATTTCTTGGTATATAAGAGCAATACTTAAAAATTGACCCTATTTTGGACCTCTTTGCTTCCATTATTAATGGCTTTTTTCTAGATATCTTGTGATAAGAGTTTCAGAGGTATGCTAGGTTAAGTATACAGTTGAATCCAGAATACAATTAATACAGTGTACTGAACATACATCATAATATGCAAAACAAATGAAGGAAGTGAAGCAATAAAAATTACAAGACAGCAATATAAGGTAATTAATCTTAATTTACCTGATCTAACATTTCCCTTCCAGCTGTCTGGGGGAGAGTCTGACGCTTTTCCAGTAAAGCCCTTGAAATGTTTTATTTTACCCCTTAAATACAAGGGGTACTTCCTAGCTCCTCACTCAGCCCACAGGTAATTAACCATTATTAACCTGATTGAATTTCTTTTTGACTCACAAGAGTCACAATTGTCCTTTATTTCTTAGTTTAAATATGTAATTGAAAGCAGAAGACAGTTAAAACACAGTATAATTTTAACACAACACAGTGTACAAAATAAAAGATGTCAACAAAACAATAAAAATTACAAGAAAGCAATATAAGGCAAACAAACTATTCTTTCCCCCACTGCAATCAGTGGCAGAGTCTGAGTGGGCTTTTCCAGTGAAGTTTTGAAATGTTTCATTTTTACCCTTAACTACATGGTTTATTTCCTAGCTCCTCCCTTGGTTCACAGGTATCTAACCTTAATTGACTTGTTCGAATTTTTTTGTTACTTACGCAAGACATGGCTCTGGTCTCCTTCCTAGTTTCATGCCTCTCAAGTGTGCAGGTTCTTGCAGACTGTCCAGATTTGTACCTCATATTTTTGTCTGTTCCTCCTAAAAGTATTGGTTTTAAAACAAATAGTTGAGGATTAAAGTCAGAAAATAAAGACAGAAATTTGAGTTCAAACTTAATATCCTTAAGAAAATTCATGCTAATGTAAAATCTGCCATTATATTTTAAAAAATGGACTTCCGTTATTTATGGCTTTGTCCAAATGTCTTGTAATAAGGGTGTGAGAGGTATGCCTAGTTTAACTATACAATTAAATCCATAGTGCAATTAAAACACAGTGTAATAAAAATGCACCACAATGTACAAAATTAATGGAAGCATTGTAGCAATAAAAATGACTAGAAAGCAATATAATAAAAACAAATGTACATTTACATATCAGCAGTCTGTGGCAAGGTCCGAGTGAGCTTTTCCAGTTAAGCCTTGAAATGTTTTTATTTTACTCCTTAAATACAATCCCCGGGATTCATGAACGCTGCGCCAGGCGGACGCATAGCGTAGGCGTTACAACGCCAAATATGGCCGCCGAGCGATTCAGGTACAATCCAATCCCACGTGCACTACCGGCGTGTGCCGGATCTGCGCCGCCTCCGGCGTAGGTATGCTAAACACCCCATGTGCGGTGTTGTACCATGCAAATGAAGGCATATAGCGATCCACGAAGTGGCGCAGGCATAGCATAAGGGAACGGCAATGTAAACCAAAAAAAAATGGTTTACATTTACCCAAACATAACATAGGAGTAACGGAAGGCTGTCAACGTCAGGTATCACACTGTTGCCATATGCCAATGGCAAAAGACACAGAGAATGTCAAAAGAAAACATGCACAACATGTAAATAATAACATAAATGGTATGTCCACAGAAACTCACAGCAGAACCCCAGGACATGTCTGCGGAAGGTGCTAAACAATGAAATAATATGACAATGTCATAAAACAGCAGTGTAATACACATCAGCTTCACAGCCACAATACACCATGGTATGCATGGAAAGCCACATCCACGGTGCAAGGGTTGCTAAGGAGTCGCGGCAGTGTTCAGCGTGGTAACTATGAATTAGTAGTCAATGCTATGCAAATGAGGCAGATAATACTGAATCGCAAAACCCCCGCTGGCGTAAGGCTGTACCAAATGGCGCAGCGGTAATACACCGAGGAGTGGCTCAGAGGGAATATATGTCACCTGCAGAGGGGTGTGCCACTGTAGGAGGAAGCACATTGGAGCTCAGCAAACCTGGGCTGTACATTGCACATCACAGCTGCAGGACCGGCGTGTGGGGAAATAGTTGAGCTGAGAGCACACAATGCACGCAGAGGTGCATGTGCACGAGGATGACTACGTTCCCTTAACCCAGTCATGTGACGCTCGCCCCGCAAATAACATCGGATACAGGAAGGTGATGTTGAGAATATGAGGAAATGCGGAAGCAGTGTAATTGGAGTAGTAATGAGCAATCAACAGTAATCAACCCACGAAGGCCAATCGGCGGCAGCTGACAACTCTGCATGCAGAAACCTGCAAAACGGGATAGGGGAGGCATATGAATGCAAAGAAAGTAGAGGAGGTAGCAGATTGCAAAGAGTGAAGACCTGACACAGCAGAGCCAAGTAGACAGGCAGCATAACGGCGGCACACAAAACGCACGATATGCCATGTCCCAGAAACTACACATGACAGGGCTCTGCAGGATGCATGCCAGGAAATAGTAGGTGCAACGTGCAGAAACAGTAAGGGAAGGTCGAAAGCTAATCCATTGCAGGCAAGAGTAATGCAACACCAAAGGCAACAGCGTTGCAGTGCCAACGGTAAAACACGGAAGATAATCCCCAGATACGGCCGCACAGACACACCCTATGACATCACCGGGTGTACAGCACAACAGTATAAAGTGTGAATGCACACAACACACAGCCGTATATTCCCAAACGCTGCACCATAGGTGTAAACACACAGGGAACTTTTAAAATGTACATGTTGGGTGCCGCCGTGGCCGTGATCCATCAGCATGTGTTAGAGACAGACGGAGTTGTGGAGGAGGGTGCCGACAACTACCATAGGCGTCAGAGGAGAAGGAGAGTGTTCAGACCAAGGGTAACCTACCAGGGGCTACAAGACCTGGAGATAGTAGAGCGTTACAGGGTGGATAAGGACACGTTACAGCAAATAGTGGAGCTGTGCCGGCCACGCCTGAGAACAAGAAACAACAGAGGGGAGCCCATCCCAGTGGACACAAAGGTATGTGTAAGCTTGCGAATACTGGCCACAGGTACCTTTCAAAGGCCAACTGGGGATATAATGGGCATCTCACATGCATCAGCATCCAGGGTACTGCACCAGTTTCTGGATGCCATGTTACCACATGCCAATGAGCATATATACTTCCCCAGATCTCAGGAGGAGTTGGCTAGCAATATGTGCCACTTCCACCGTGTGGCACAATACCCGGAGGTACTGGGTGCGATAGACTGTACGCACATACAAATCAAGTCACCACCTGGGGAGCAGGGTAGACGCTACATAAACCGCAAGGGATTCCCCTCCATCAATTGCCAGGTCGTGTGCAATGCGCAGGGCATTATCATGGATGTGTGTGCTGGCAGCCCTGGAAGCTACCACGACTCCCATATCTGGCATGCCTCACAGCTGTACCAGGTATTCGCCAGGGGGGACATCCCACAAGGCCACCTTGTGGGGATGCTGGCTATGCACTGGAGCCATGGATGATGACTCCCATCAGAAATGCACACACACACATGCAAGAACGCCATAATGAGGCACACGCACAAACCAGAATAATCATAGCGTGTGTTTGGGATGCTGAAATCACGGTTCCAGTGCTTGGATACATCCGGTGGAGCCCTGCAGTACTCTCCAGGCACATGTGCCCACATATTCATAGTATGTGCCATGCTACATAATATGATCCTGCGGAAGCAGCTGCTGCAGGGACATAATGGTGAAGGGCCACAAAGCCCACCACAACTGCCAAGGCCAGTCCAGGCACAGAGGGTTCAGGACCATGAACACACTGTGCCAGCCCCAGTAGGCAGACGGAGGCGTACCCAATATGCCTATGCCCTGGCAAAGAGGGAACGTATAGCACATACTCTGACAGCGTAGGCCCCATGGACTGACACCTCCCTACCTGCACACACAGTGAAATGGACGGCACACAAACATGGCCACCCGTAAAGTGTACCGTATGGGTGGCCCCATGTGTGACTCCAACATAGGCAGCACCCAAACACTGTACACCCAACAGCCCAGCGGAGCATGGAACGCCAACACCTGAACCGTACGCGGGTCCTACAGCAGACGGCGTTGCTGTATGCTGCCACGTTCGCCGCAAGGTGTATACATATAGACATGTAGATATGTGCATATACAGATATGTAGATAGATATAATTACATATATAGAAATATATGTACACATATACATATAAGTACTACAGGTAAGACAGGGAATCAGAGGGATGTAAGGTGACAGAGAAGTAACACGATATCTGTACATAGTATACATAGTGAAAGACAACCTGAGCATCCGGGAGGTTTAACAGAAGAGGAAACCGCCACCCATGGAAAGGTCAACATACCGAAATGCATAACCGCGAGTCGGAATGATCGCCAGGCCACAGTACAGTAACAGTACATGCGCGGGTAATACTATGATGATATGAGGGGGGAGGTAGACACTGCCGCCGGTGATGCGGCCCACGCAGGTACTGTGTGCAACCGTCCCTGTGACTGCCACAGTATGTGTATGTGTGCGTTGAGGGTGCCGTGTGTTTCGCTGTGCGAGTGTAATGTGTGTGCCTCTGTAAAATGTGTATGTTGGTGCCATGTTAGAGGCGGAGTGGAATAACGTGTAGGCATACAGTACACTAGCCACAGGCATATGTACACCAGTAGTCCCAAAGTAGTACTGAGAGCCCCACCCTGGCTAGGTGTGTGGCGACGTATAACGATGCAAAGTGAAAATGTCCCAGAATGTACCACAGGAATATACCCCACATGAAATGGAAAGGACGTATGTACTAATCATGACCGTATGTATGACACTGATATGCTAATTGCAAAACGATACGTCGGCAAAGTCACACAGCAATAGGTATGTACCGCGGAAATACGCATGTGCTATCCCGGTACTGACCGTGGCCACGTATCGGCCCGTAAACACCGCTGTGTGTTCTACAAGTGTCAAACAAGCAATCGCCACCTGAATAGGTGGCAACCACTAACAAACAGGCCATCCCAAGTACAGGACCACAATGACTGTAAATATCTGGGACAGAATGACAAGGGATAGTCGTCACGCATAAAACAACCGCAGATATACCATCGATGTGACGGAGGAATACATGCAGGAAGCACACACGCAGGCGATACCAACACCACATGACAACAACACAACCTACACTCCCAGAACAACAGACAATTAACTGTCAACTCCCCAGGCAGGGATGGAGCACACAGACAAGCATACCGTGTATGTAGAGATGCAAGGCCCACAACCCATATCCGTCACCTACAACCTCCGATATTCCCCATCGCACATATCAAAGGGATACAAGCCGTAATAGCAGCACAAACATACAGGCAGTCAATGACAGCTGCATAACCGCAACATCTCGCGTGGGAAACACTATCAACAGTGGATGCATACTTGCATCTGTTGTTTAAAGGAATCCAACAGCTATGTTACACATCCGAATGCAAAACGCCATCAACAGACGCCGTCAGGACAGGGACACCCACATGTC